>NW_012101714.1:207391-257988 GCF_000951045.1 Mandrillus leucophaeus
TGTGTCTTGGGGTTGCTCTTCTCGAGGACTGTCTTAGTGGTGTTCTCTGTATTTCCTGAATTTGAATATGGCCTATATTGTTAGGTTAGGGAGGTTTTCCTGGATAGTATCCTGAAGTGTGTTTTCCAACTTGGTTCCATTCTCCCTGTCACTTTCAGGTACACCAATCAATCATAGGTTTGGTCTTTTCACATAGTCCCATATTTCTTGGAGGATTTGTTTGTTCCTTTTCATTCTTTTTTCTCTCATCTTGTCTTCATGCTTTATTTTATTAAGTTGATCTTCAATCTCGGATATCCTTTTTTCCACTCGATCGATTTGGCTGTTGACACTTGTATATGATTCACAAAGTTCTCATGCAGTGTTTTTCAGCTCCATCAGGTCATTCATGTTCTTCTCTAAACTGGTTATTCTAGTTAGCTGTTCCTGTAACCTTTTATCAAGGTTCTTAGCTTCCTTGCATTGGGTTAGAACATGCTCCTTTAGCTCAGAGGAGTTTGTTATTACCCACCTTCTGAAGCTTACTTATGTCAATTCATTAAACTCATTCACTGTTCAGTTTTTTTCCCTGCTGGAGAGGTGTTGTGATCTTTTGGAAGTGAAGAAGCATTCTTGTTTTTGGAATTTTCAGCATTTTTGCATTGTTTTTCCCTCATTTTCATGGATTTAGCTACCTTTGATCTTTGATGCTGATGACCTTTGGATGGTGTTTTTGGGTGGGCGTCCTTTTTGTTGATGTAGATGTTATTGCTTTCTGTTTGTTAGTTTTCCTTCCAACAGTCAGGACCCTCTTCTGCAGGCCTGGTGGAGTTTGCTGGAGATCCACTCCAGACCCTGTTTGCCTGGTTATTGCCAGTGGAAGCTGCAAAACAGCAAAGATTGCTGCCTGCTCCTTCCTCTGGAAGCTTTGTCCCAGAGGAATACCTGCCTGTTGCCTGCCAGAGCTCTCCTGTATGAGGTGCCTGTTGACCCCTGCTGGGAGATGTCTCCCAGTAAGGAGGCATGAGGGTCAGGGACCCACTTGAGGAGGCAGTCTGTCCTTTAGTAGAACTCAAGCACTGTGCTGAGAGATTTGCTGCTGTCTTCAGAGTTGACAGGCAGGAATATTTAAATCCATTGAAGCTGCACCCACAGTTGTCCCTTCCTCCAGGTGCTCTGTCCCAGAGAGATGGGAGTTTTATCTGTAAGCCCCTGACTGGGGCTGCTGCCTTTATCTCAAAGATGCCCTGCCCAGAGAGGAAATATCTAGAGAGGCAGTCTCACCCCAGGCACTTTGCCGCACTGCAGTGAGCCCAGTCTGAACTTCCAGCAAGTACTGTAAGGGGAAGGCCACCTACTCATGCCACAGTAATGGTGAATGCCCCTCCCCCTACCAGGTTTGATCATCCCAGGTCGACTTCAGACTGCCGTGCTGGCAGTGAGAGAGAATTTCAAGCCAGTGATTCTTAGCTTGCTGAGCTCCATGTCAGTGAGACCTGCTGACCAAGACCACTTGGCTCCCTGGCTTCAGCCCCAGTTACCGGGGTGTGAATGGTCCTCTCTCACTGGGGTTGCAGGCATCACTGGGGTATGAAAAAAAACAAAAAAACAACAACAAAAAAAACAAGAAAACTCCTGCAACTAGCTCTGTGTCTGCACAAACAGCTGCCCAGTTTTGTGCTTGAAACCCAGGGCCCTGGTGATGTAGGCACATGAGAGAATCTCCTGGTCTGGGGGTTGCAAAACCTGAGCGAAAAGCACGATATCTGGGCCAGATAGCACAGTCCCTCACAGCTTCCCTTGGCTAGGAGAGGGAGGTCTCTGACTCCTTACACTTCCCAGGTGAGGTGATGCCCCACCCTGCTTCTACTTGCCCTCCATGGGCTGCATCCACTGTCTAACCAGTCCCAATGAGATAAACTGGGTGCCTCAGTTGGAAATGCAGAAATCACCTACCTTCTGCATTGGTCTCACTGAGAGCTGCAGACTGGAGCTCTTCCTATTCAGCCATCTTCTATTAAAACCAGACCTGGGTTGTTGTTATTCCTTCATGCTGACAAATGCTGAACTCTTTTTTATACATGCTGCCATCTATTATTGTATTCCCTCTTCCCAAGTGTGAGGTTTCTTCGAGTCTACAAACATTTATCAGCTTTTTCCACAATCCTCCAAAGGGCATTTGACACAGTGGATCTATCTCACATCCTTCTGGGGAAGCTTGGGAATCCTGTCTCAGAGCCCCTGCCTAGGCACACATGACATTCTATCCAATCCAATTCCTGCTTTCTGTGGTGGCTCAAGGAACCCTAGGCCATCCATCTTTCATATCTCCAGAAAAAGTGGGGCATACAAATCTACTGTCTGATACCTAAACTTATCTTAGGGTTCTAATACTCCTCCCCTCCACTGGCTTAGCTAGTGGGAGAAGGATGCTCAGGTCTTTTGAGAAACCCACATTGCTAGTGTTATGGCTTCAACATAATGCTCAGAATCCTTTACAGATCTGAATTTTGAAGCTCAAAACAGAGGTGTTTTAGACCCATACACTTCTTTTTTCAAGCTATTTTCTTAGTCACGGGTTTCAAAAATCTATTTAGAAAGTTAAAAGCCTAGGGAAATTCATGTAGGAACTCTCATTTTTGCTTGACTGTGAAGAAGGTTGGGATATCCGGAAATGCTGTAGAAAGAGTGACAGGCAAATTGTCTTCCAATTATCCTGCCACACTCAATGAACTCATGAAAGTGTTATTTTTAATAGATAAAATAGTAGTGGCTAGGAAACAGTAAGGAAATGACCTCAATTAATGAGTGACCGGTTAAGGAAAGAGAAGAACTGAGAAGAACTCAGGTTTTGCATCTTGCTCCAGGTCTCTGAAGGTCCAATTGAGAATTATGTTTGGGCCAGTCACCCGCAGTGGGCAAAGTCCTCAGGCTTTTCCACCCACCCTCCATTTCTAGAGGATTTGAGGGGCTAGGTAGGTTACCTAGGGAGAGACTCAACTCAGGAATAAAGAGGGAATCAATTACCCTAAATGGAAAACAGGATAAGTGCTTGGCCTCGGGTTCAAGGCAGAAGTTCAGTTCCAGGCAGAAGTCCAGTTCCCATGATATAAAATCATGGTCTTTGCTTTGGATGTCCCATCAGATAAGCATGACAGAGAGAAACATCAGCATGTACCAGGGCCCCAACAACCTACAAGGCAGATGTAATGCAGAGTCTGAGAAGTTAGAGGAATTGGGATTGCCTAATACCCATTGTAGGTTAGACTTAGTGCTGGAAATGACATTGAGCAGAACAAGTTGGTAAAAATGATGTTGCCCCAATTATGCACAGAAGAATGGGTGTTGATCACTTAGGGTCTGACATGAACCAGATGACACACTCATTGGCGTAAGTGAAGAGAGCTTAATGAAGACATGATTTACAAAGGTGCAGATAGAGTTAAAGGAAATTAACTGAGGATAGTGATGCACATCACAAGTAATAAATAAATACATAAGCCAGGGAATATTACTACTCCTAGGCCTGAAAAGAGCCTGAATAGAGAGCAGCTTTAGGAGAAGATCACTCAATATGAGCTATGGGCTTTGGCCATGGAACAGAGCCATTGTTAATCTTTGATCCAGTAGGGAGGGAGCTCAAGGAATAGATACTTCAATTTCTCTATCCCCAAACTATGATCTCCTGCTGGTACCTCCTGTGGGCCAAACTTGAAGCCAGAGAGCAAGAAGCTCAGCTAAAGTGCTTCCAAGAGTAGTGTCCAGGCACAGCAGAGAGGGATAATGGATGGGTCTGAAGGGGCAAACAGCAAATGGCCAGAGCAGGCACAGTTCCTGGGAACCAGGATGGAGTGTATGTGTGTGTGTGTGCGCGCACGCGCATGTACGTGTGTGTGTGTATATTCCTTCTCAAAATTGCTCTCATTTGCATTACTAAATTTTATTTTTATAATCTTTCAGAGCTATTGCAATGTTTTTGTATCCAAGATACTTTTTTTCTGTATTGTCAGAAGTTCTGATCTTTGTAACTAGATTTGTGTAGAATGTAGACAGAGTCTTTTACAATAAATCAAGCTTTGGTTGCAGAAAAACAGTGAATATTATTTCTCTACTTAGAATTCCCAAAATTGGTCTTTGTTACCTTCTTTGAGTGTGTTGATATTTTGCCTCTATCAATAAGTCAAAGTCATAGATAAAATATATTTTAAGATAATGAAACCAGATGAAACTGTTCTTTCCAATATACAAGACGGGAGACTTAAACAGTTGTTTTATCCAACTTGAGCTCCACTTTGGGACACATTGACTTGCTTCTGGTACTTTGTCTATCAGGAGGGCAATAAAGATCTGATATAAGTGGGAGTGTGCAGAACTAGACATTGACCTCCCTTTGCAAAAGAATGTTTCCTCAAGGGAAACTGATCATGAGAGGGAAATTAGATCTTCTAGTTAAATTATGGATTTACATCAAGGAAATTCTATGTTTACCTGAATAGGCTCAGGAATCTTCTGTGACTTTGAAGACAAAGACACACCATGTACTGTGTAAGTCAGTTAGTGAATTAAACGACAAAGTAGAAGTTGCCAAAAGAGGTAGATAACAAAATAAATGAAAAATAATTTATAGAAAATAAGTAAAGTGTTATTAATGGCAGTAGTCTACATTTTATCCCTGCCCAAACCAGGATTAGAACAAGTGTGAGACACAGCAGTAGGTGGAGGATTGGAGTGAAGAATAAAAGTGCTCATTACAGGAGCTGTGGCCTCATTAGTGTGGGAGATGGCACTGATGAGCAGAATGAGATAGGAACAGGCACATCATTGCTCTGTGATAGTGAGCAGTTTATGTCCCTTGCCTGGTCCTATTGATAAAAGGGCCTGAAGGGGTAAGAATAGAAAGTAGCTTCAGGAGGGGATCATGCCATATGAGTTATGGCTGATGTGATGATAACATCTGCCTCATTCACAACAGTAAAAGAAATGCTAACATTCGAGGGTTCCATCTGCAAGACAGCATAATTCAGTCTGTTAATTTTTTATGTTTGGAGGAATTTTTTTACAGGTATGGAGGAAAGGTAGAAAATGTTTTCTTGTGAATTTCATAGATAAATTTCTAGGAGTGTTGTGTACATTGCTTCATTTAGAGGGATTGACTTGGGCCTAATTAAAAACTGGTTAGGTAAAATGGTATTTATTACTATCAGCTACACCCCAGGAATTAGCAGTGAGTACAGTAATGAATAATTTGAGCAATCGGTTTGACAGATAGTGAGACAGGGCAATACTGTGTCGTTTCTTTAGAGAGAAAAACAGAATAGAGTCCAGTTAGATAGCTGCACCATGACTCACTAAGCCTGTAGCATAGACAGAGTGTGAATATTACAGATGCATCACACCAAGTGGAAGGCAGGAAGAGAGACATAGAAGACTTTAGCACGTAACTTGGCTTTCTGAATGACTCAATTTTCTGATCTTATGCATGATCCTCCATCTTCAACTCTCTTCTTACCTGCATGTGTTTTTTAAATGTAAACTTTGGCTGGCCGTACTGGACTATTAATTGAGATTTAGCTGGGGAGAGTATGAACAGGAATTATATTAAAGACTGATTTGATTTAGGTTTTCCTCTTTAAATTACTATTTTGGGGTGCCTTTAGCATACTGTGTGGCATCCTAGACACTGGAGGGTCAGTGCAAGTATCTCTGCCTTTGTCTGTTAAGATCAGTCAACATACTGGAAAAACATCACCTACGGCTCCCACTAGTACTCATGACTTGGGGTTCAGGTCTTTGGATGGTAAGTCTGGTGGTGTGAGGCAGCTTATCAGCTTCTATGTGCTATTTATGTCCTAGAATTGGGAAATTTTGTGCAGAATTGAAATGATTTCTTCTATTCATGAAATCTTTTTATTATGACATAGAAGTCTTTATTTGCATTTAAAATTTACCTTTGAGGTTTTTGTTTGTTTGTTTGTTTTGTTTTGTTTTGTTTTGTTTTTAAACAAAGGTCTCACTCTGTCACCCAGACTGGAGTGCAGTGGTGCTATCTCAGCTCACTGCAACCTCCGCCTCCCAGGTTCAAGCCATTCTCATGCCTCAGCCTCCCGAGTAGCTGGGATTACACACCAGGCTCATTTCTGTATTTTTAGTAGAGATGTAGTCTCGCCATATTGGCCAGGCTGGTCTTGAACTCCTGGATTTAAGTGATCCAACTGCCTGGGTCTCCCAAAGTGCTGGAATTACAGGTGTGAGCCACCATGCCCAGCCACCATTGAGATTGCTAAAAGAAAACTGGGCCATATCAGTTTAGTCTTCCAATGCTTAGAACTCTGAAGAGAAAAAAAAAAAAAGCAAAGTGAGAGAAACCACAGAAAACATCCTCAGATGACTCTTGAACCAGCAGTTCTTGGGTCTCATAGGCCATCAGTTCAAGGACAACACTCTGCCCATTAATATTTTCTTCAGACTTCTTGCATCCTTAAAGATGCTGCCTTTAAAATCATATCATTCTTGAAATTCCCTTCTTCAGTGAAACCCTTCCTCGTCACTCTAGAGAGAAGATACATCTCCTTTTTCCTAAATAATTTGAAACTCAATTCTTTTGCCAGTTGTTGGATACTGACCTTATGTTTCCTTGACCTTTTTGAATACCAATGTCCACCTTTCAACTGGAAGCCCCTGGAGGTAAAGATGATGCCATATATGTTGGAATTCCCCATCATTCATAATATGTTCTTGATAAGTATATGTTTAAATAACTGATTTGTTAAAAGTACATGTTCGACTTTTTATTCATTTGGTCAAAAAGTTTTTTAGTGCCCTTTCCATTAACAACATATTTCATGAAATGATTGATACTGTCAAGGTGTATCAACTGGGGATCAATAACTCTGAGCATCCACCTGTGGGCTTAGTGGTAAGATCAGAAATGGTAGCTTAATTTTTAAGTAATAAGTTAACTTTTTATTAAAGCATAACTATTAGGAATACGCTCTGGACTGGTTAGTTTTCTTCCTGACTGGCTTTTCCCTGTGCTCACATTCAGGCAGTGACCCTCAATACCAAAGAAATTTGTCACACAAGAGAGTTTTATTGCTTCTCACCCGGGCAGTCAAAATTCCTTGCCAAATGTCAAAGCTCTAAATACTAATGGATTGTGTAGATGTGCTTTTGGAATTCAAAATTGAAGCATATACTATATTTGTAGGAAAATACATGGAATGCGAAGTTCCAGGCCTTCTGTTTTTCCAGTACCTAGTAGAAAGGACTGGATAGAGTGGGCTCATGATGAGGGCTCCTAAAATATGATAGTCCACCTGGATGCGTTAGAGTGATTTGGGTATTCTTTCTTCATTCCTCCAGTGTGCATTTGACAAGTAAATGATTTTATAACCCTCAAATTACTTCTTCCTCCTTTCTGCTGGTCTGCTGGTTCATAAAATTCAAACCAGTGGAATCATGCTTCCCAGTTAATTAAATAATGTTCCCAAAATACCTGGGTGAAAATACATATGACTTACATATGCACACACACACGCACCAGCACACACCCACAGACACACACACCCCCACAGACACGCACAACTGAACTTCTGCCTAGAATCTGAGGTCAAGCCCTTATCTTGTTCCTCACTTGTAGTAAGTTGATTGCTTCTTGATATGTGAGTTGAGTCTCTCTTGGTAACTTAGCTGGCCCCTCATATTTACTAGGACTAGAGAAATCTGCCTCATTTTGCCAATCGTGTCCATCACTTCTAGCCCCCTTGTTCTCTAATGGTATGTAAGGATCGAAGTACTAGATTTGTTTATGCTTTTATCTTTGCCCACTAATTGATTGCCTGTGTAGATTTCTAACTACCAGTGGCTACAAGACCACCCTATCTATTAATATGTTCCATTTTCCTTTTAGGAATTCCTCCTGCTTCCATTCTCACCTTGAGAAATTGCATGGAACCTCCCTGATGCTGAGTCTTTGCCTGAGATTAATCACCTTTGGGCTGTGGGCAACTCTCTGGACACCATGTTCTGCCAGCCTGGTTTCAGTCCTCTGTGCGCACCTTAATATAGACCACCCATTTTCACTGTGGCTACCTTCTACTGTGTGCAAGGTGCATTCTTCCTTTCAAGGCATTTTACTTAAACTTTTAAAGACCCTGCCACTCCCTCAATTGGAGATGCTCAAAGGGCACTTGCCCATTAATTGCTAGGTGTTTCCCCCCTCCCCCCTTGCCCTAT
This sequence comes from Mandrillus leucophaeus, assembly GCF_000951045.1. NCBI lineage: Eukaryota > Metazoa > Chordata > Mammalia > Primates > Cercopithecidae > Mandrillus > Mandrillus leucophaeus. The sequence goes on from NW_012101714.1 coordinate 215,606, forward strand.
GTAAGCTGTTCCAGAACAGAGCAAATATTTTAGACACTTCAAAAAGAAGGCCCAGAATGAACGGCTCTGAATAATGAGCACAGAGAAGACGTGATGTGAGGCAGACTTTTTTAAGTGAAATGTTATGTATGAAGTAACACTTCAGCCTCCCACTCCTTCCTCCATCATCTCACAGAATCTTTCATAAAATGTCCATTTCTCAGTAGTGCACTGAGGAAGTAGAGCTATCTGCCGTGTGCTTGAAGCTTCCTGCTTTGAGGTGTTGTGGGGTGAAAGCAAATGTTGCCTGTGAGGTCCATGCCATATGGATTAGCATTTCTTTTCCAAACCAAGGAAGACAGAAAACAGCTTTTCTTCCAACGTGTCTTTAATTATCTGTCTACTTTCACGGGAAAAACATTTTTTAGCCTGAGAATTGTTGATTAAATGTCTTAGTTCCAGAACTCTATGTTTGTAGCAAAAACAATAAGACAACCTACAAAAATATCAAAGCACTGATTAGCTAGTTGTTTTGCTAGCTGCTTTTGTTTATTTGTTTAAGGGAACAATTGTTTTGGTATCAGGAAGACACAACTAAATTGTCTGCATACCTTGGGTATGCCAGAGGGAGTAGACCGAGGCAACAGGGACTGTTTCCCCTTGGTTATGCTCCATCACTGAAAGTACTCTTGTCTCACAACAAAAGATTTTTAAGGCAAGATTGGTAGTAGGAGATTTAAGTTATGATGTAATTTGGAAAGAAAGCATTTGGCATTTCAAGGTTTCATGCCTTTCTTGGAGTGCATGCAAGTGTTAAAGAAATGAGAAATCAGGCTTTATCAGAAATTTGGAAAAATTGGGACAGCACATTTTCTAAAACTAAACTCTGGATTTATTTCATGGGAATCAGAGCTACAGAAAAATAAATTTAAAAATTCTGGCTTTTCATTTCTCAATTGATATTAAGATAAAATTCAAAAATCTTACATGGCTTTCTATGATCTTGCTCCTGATTCCTCTCTGAGTGCCTCTCCATCCTTGTTCTCCTGCTAAATCTCTGGCCTCTAGCCACAATGCTATCCTTAAAGTGTCACAGAAAAGCCAGGCATGCTCCTGCCCCAAGGTCTTTGCGTTTGCTCCTCCCTTTAGGGAAATATGTTCATATATGATTATCCCCCTTACTTCACTTCAGTTAGGTCTCTCCTCAAATAGTAACTCATTGGAAAACATTCCTTCTACTCTAGGTAATTCAGCAGGTTCCAGGACTTTTTTTTATTTTTTAACTCATCTACGTTCTTATAAGTCACCATTATCTGACCTTGTATTTAGTAACTATTTACTTTTTATTGTTTATTTTCTCTATTAAGAGACAATAACTTTATCTTGCTCAGTTTATTTTACTCCCAACTTCTAAGAAAATGCCTTAGACATGTAGGTGCTCAATAAATATTTGTGGATTCAAAGAATGAAAGAATGACTGACTGTAACCCTGTTTGTAAATAAATCTTTCATTTTTCAAATTAGTTTATTCCAGGATCAGCAATGAAGATATTGCTCTCAGTAAAATTTGTATTCACCACCATACTCTGTACGTGTTGACCTCAGAAAGTGAAAGTTGCCACCATTTAGGTTTGGGAGATAGAATAGGTTCCCAACATTGCCTAAAAGATACTAGATGGCAGGTAAGTTTGTATACAGGCCCACAATAACCAGTTTACCCATAAATGAACCTGAAATTTACACATTTTATATTCTAAAATGTAACACATCACTTCCTCTACAAATAGATTAGTCTTTTCTTATAAATAACATAAAATGCATGGAAACCTAACAATCCATCTTTCTGAAACTGATTCATAAATATGCCTATTTTTAAATAATCGCTAAAATTGACCCTTTTAAAATATAAAACAGCCATTTATAGTAAAATTAGAGTTGTACAATCATAACCACAACCTAATCTTAGAACATTTTCATCATACCAAAAGGAAACCCTATACCTATTAGCACTCACTTCTCATCTCCCTCTGATAATTACTCATCTACTTTCTGTCTGCACAGACTTGCCTATTTTGGACATTCTATATAAATATATGGGCTCTTAGGATGACTTCTTTCACTGAGCATAAAATTTTAAAGGTTTGTCTAAATTGTAGGGTCTATCAGTCTTCATTCCTGTTTTATTGATGAATAATATTACATTGTGTGGGTATAGTACATTTTGACTTTCTATTCATCAGTTGGTAGACATTTCAGCTGCTTCCACCATTTGGCTCTTGTGAATAATGCTGCAGGAACATTCATGTACAAACCTTTTTGCAGATATATGCTTTCCATTCTCTTGGGTACATGCTTAGCAGTGAAATTTCTGGAACATATAGGTAACAATATTTAACATTGTGAGAAACTGCCAGAATGTTTCCATAGTGGCTTTACCACATTATATTCCCACAGAAATGTATGAGGATTCCAATTTCTTCACATCCTTGCCAACACTTGTTATTGTCTATTTTTTGAATTCTAGTCATCCAAGGGGGTGTGAAATAGTATCCATTGTGGTTTGGATTTGCATTCCCCTAGTGAATAATAATGTTGCACGTCTTGTCATATACTTATGGGCCATTTGTATATCTTCTTTGGAGAAATGTTTATTCAAATACTTTGCCCATTTTCCAGTTGAGTTGTTGACTTTTTATCATTGATTTGAAAGTATCCTTTATATATTCCTAATAAAATCTCTTATTACATATGTGATTTTCAAATATTTTACCTATTCTTTAGGTTGTCTTTTCTATCTTGATGGTGCCCTTTTAAGCACAACAGTTTCAAACTTTGGTGAAATACACTGTAATTTTTCTCTAAACATTTTTTTCTAAAATTTTGTCACTTTTGTTTTTGTTGTCATAGCTAAGAAACCATTACTTAGTCCAAGGTCAGAAATCTACTCATAATACCTTCTTCTAAGGGTTTTATAATTTTATTATTTATATTTAAGTCGCTGACCCATTTTGAGCTAATTTTTGCATATGCTGTGAGGTGGAGGTACAAATTCATTCTTTTGCATCTGGATATACAACTGTTTCAATATCGTTTGTTAAAGAGACTATTGTTTCTTCACGGAGTGGTCTTGGAAGCCTGTCAACAACCTATTGGCCACAGATATAAGGGTTTATTTTTGAAATCTGATTTATATTCTATTGCTTTATATGTCTTTGTACCAGTACCACACTGTCTTGATTACTATTACTTTGTAGCAAATATCAAAATTTGGAAGACTAAGTACTCCAACTTAATTCTTCTTTTTCAAGATCGTTTTCTCTATACTGGGCCCCTTTTAATTTTCTATAAATTTTAGAAATGGCTATTCAATTCCTGCAAAAAAAGACAGAATTTTGAGCTGAAGTTCACTGAATCAACATCAATTTGGGTATCATTAACATGTTAACAATACTAAGTTTTCAGATTCATGAAAACAGGATGTCTTTACATGTGAAAAAGACATGACATATCTTCTTTATTTTCTTTCAACAATGTTTTATAGTTTTACTCATGTAGGATTTATACTTCTCCTGTTAAATTTATTCCTAGGCATTTTATTTTTTGATATTATTATAAATGGGATGTTTTCTTAATTTTATTTTTGGATTGTTAATTGCTATTGTGTAGAAATGTAATTAGTTTTGTATTTTCATCTTATATTCTGCAAATGTGCTGTAATATTTATTCATTTCAATAGTTTTTTAATGGATCTATATAGTAGATCATGTAATCTCCAAATAGAGATCATTTTACTTCTTCCTTTCCAATATAGATGGCTTTTACGTCTTTTTCATACCTATTTACCCTGTAGTAATGTTGAATAGAAGTGATGAGAGTGACCTTCCTAGTCTCGTTTTGAATCTTATGGCAAAACATTATCTCACCCTTAAGTGTAATATTAGCAATGAGTTTTTCATAGCTGTTTTCTTTCCTCTTTCATGCTATTCTTGTCATACAAATTATGTCTCTGTATATTAGAAGACCATCAACACAGTTTTATAATTATTGTTGTTTGCCGTTGTTTTTCAAATCAAAGAAGAGGAAAAAGAGAGTTTCAAACAAAAAAATTATGCTTTACAAAATATTTACCTATTTAATCAGTGTATATTTACTAGGGCTGCCATAAGAAAGTGTCACAGGTTGAATTGTTTAAATAGTACATATTTATTTTTTCACTGTTCTAGGGGATAGAAGTCTAAGGTCAAGATATCAGCAGGTTTGGTGTCTTCTGAGACCTCTCTCATTGGCTTGTAGATGGCCACCTCCTTGTTATGTCCTCACACAGCCTTTGTTTTGTCAATGTACATTTCTGGTGTCTCTCCCTACTCATATAAGTACACCAGTCATCTTGAATTAGGACCCACACTAATGATCTCATTTTAACTTAATCATAACTGTAAAGATCTTATCTCCAAATCCAATTACATTCTGAGATACTGGGGACTGGGACTTTAACATGTTCATGTTGAGGGAATGCATTTCAACTCATAACAATTACATTTATTGATGCTGTTTATTTCTTTGCATGGATTCATATTACTTTCTAGTATCATTTATTTCTGGGGGACTGAAATACTCTCTTTAGTATTTATTTCCTGTAGGGCAGATCTACTGATAATAAATTCTTCATTTTCTTCCTTTATCTGAGAATGTCTTAATTTCCTTTCATTTTTAAAAATAACTTTTCTAGACATAGAATTCTATGATAATATTTTTCTTTAAGCACTCTGTATATATCATCTCACTGCCTCTTGGTTTACATGGTTCCTAATGGGAAGTCAGCTGTTGAACTTCATGATCATCCCTTATACATGATACATCACAGTTTCTTGCTGCTTTCAAGATTCATTTTGTCATTACTTTGAATCATTTAACAGTGTTTAGGTGTGCATCTCATTGTATTACCTTACTTGGAGTTTGTTGAGTTTCTTGGATGTGCATATTAATTTTTTATCATATTTGGGACATTTTAGCAATTATTTATTCGAATATTCTTCCTACTCCTCTCTTTTGCCTCCCTTCTGAGGTCCCGTTATGCATATCCTGGTGTGCTTGATAGTGCCCCACAGCTCTATGAAGCTTGTTTTTTCTTCATTCTTGTTTTTTTCTGATTCTCAGACTGTATATCTTCAATTGCCCTATCTTGAAGTTCACTGATTTTTTCTTCTGCCAATTCAAATCTGCTGTTGAATCACTATAGTTTCTAATTTCATTTATTTTAGTTTTTAACTCCAAAATTTTATTGGTTCATTTATATAATGTCTTCCTCTTTATTGATAGCCTCTATTTAGTGAGACATTCTCATATTTTCTTTTAACCTTTTAGACGTGATTTTTCTTTATTTCTTTGAACTTATTTATCATAGTTTACTTAAAGTATTGGTCTAATAAGTCAAACATGTGTGCTTCTGTGGAGACAGTTCTATTGACTAGTAGATTTTTTCCCCTGTGTATCAGCCATACTTCCCTCTATCTTTGCATGTCTTATAAGTTATGGGTGAAAGTCATTTTAAATAATGATTATCAAATATCAATTTTGTGAATTGTTTTTTCCTTCCTTCCCAGCACTTGGTATTGCTGCTATTTGATTTTTTCATTGTTGTGAATTTACGTAGTGACTTTCCTTGACTAATTTTATAAAGTTTGTCTTTTCTGTGCAGCCACTGAAGTGTGTCTGCTTCATTGGTTTAGTGGTCAGCTAGTGACTGGACAATGATTTCCTTAAATGCCTTTGTACCGGCCTTTGTCAGGCACACCTTCAATGTCCCAGCAAATGTACAACTCTGTTAGACTTTACTTCCTGCCTCATAGTTAGCCATATGGGAAGGTATAGGGTCTTCTTAGGCCTTTCCCAGGCATGCATATAGCCCTGTTTATATGCATGGCCTTCTAGTATTCCTGGAATAAGTCAACACTTTTCAGAGCCCCCTAAAGATATCTTATTTCTCAGTTATTCCTTTTACGTTTTTTGCTGAGCCACTTGTTTGCTACAAATGGGATCACTGCCTCAAGTAGCTGCTATGTTCAACAATTGCTGCTGATTATTTTAGACTGATATCCTGGGGATTGGGCTGTTTATACTGTGTGTATCCTGAATTCAATCAAATAAAGATAAACCCTGGGAATGGGGGCTTTTCCAGTGTCTTAGTCAGTTCAGGCTTCCATAACAGAAAACAATACAGTATGTGGTTTCCACAGCAAACATTTATTTCTCACAGTTCTTAAAGCTAGGAAGTCCATGTCCAAGATACTGGAAGAATCGGTGTCTGATGAGGGCCTACTTCCTGGTTCATAGATAGCTGTGCTCTCACTGTATCCTCACATTGTAAAAGGGGTGAAGGAACTATCTGGGGGTCTCTTTCATAAGGGCACTAATCTCATTCCTGATGGCTTTACTCTCATGACCTAATGTCCCAAAAGTTCCACCTCCTAACACCATCACTTTAGGTATTAGGATTTCAACACATGAATTTGGAGAGGGGACACAAACATTCAGTGCATAACATCCATTGATCTTCCAGACAGGTCAGATAGTGGCAACTCCCTGCAGATGGGACTTTTGGGGAACCCCAAACCCTATCTCATCTTCTTTAGAGGCTCCTAGGCTGCTGGTTTTTATTGCTACCATGATGGTAAAGCTGTTGGTTTCAAGAAAGTTGCAGAACTCAAAGAGGAGGATAGAACAAGGCAAGTTAAAATACCACAAACTTCAAGTTTTCACCACAATTCAGTCATTTTCCTTAAATAAATATTCCTTAAATTATTGTGAGCCTTTCATTAATTTTCAGAGCTCTGAATAAGTTGGTTTGGCTTGTGTGTGTGTGTGTGTGTGTGTGTGTGTGTGTGTGTGTGTGGTAAGCATTCTCATCGCTGTTGTAGAAGAGCAGGTTTTCAAAGGCTCTTATGGCAATGTTTCAGAAGTGTTTCTTCTCCGTCTGTTTTTTAATACACACTTATTTTTTAACTGACCAGAGCTGGAACTCAAACCTCAGGAATGTGGCTCAGTACTCACTTAAGGCCACACCTATTATCTTATTTTCCCAAATAAGTTGTAATGAGAAACCTTGAGGCAGAGTAACTGCTGGTCAAGGAAGGTAGCCAAGCGCTGCTCAGTTGGAAGATGCTCTTGGGAACAACTTGCTGACTTTGAGAAACCAAGGAAGTACTCCTCCCATTGAAAGGAATACAGAGAGGGAGGAGGGCAAGGGTTCCTAATCTCAGATTAAATTCCTGGAGCCAAGGAGACTGAACATAGATGTAAAGCTAATGCTTCCTCAAGTTGTTACTGGCCTTAGAGAATAAAGGAGACTAAAGGGAAGTGCATGAGAGGCAGAAGACCGCCAGTGACCACCAGCAGAGAGTTGTACCCATGGCATTGCGAGAGAAAGCGGAAGTGAAGGCAGCATGAAGGAAAGGGAACTTCCTGCAAGTCCCAGTTAATACTGAATATTTGCTAATACCTGGCTGCTTCTACCTGAGGGACATAGGTGAGTTGGCACTGCCTATAAAATTTTCCTATTAGTTGTTTATTACATTTTTTTACATTCAATTTTATCGACATATTTTCAAATATTCAGTTGTAAGGGAATTTTTTTTTTTAACTCTCTGTGGAAGCTTAGACATTACTTTATTCAAACTTGAGTAGCATATGGACAAAGCACTGAATACTTCTCCAGTGTCAGAGTTGAATTATCCAAAGCAGTTTCCAAATGAGTGATACCATTTTTCATCCCTTGTTACATGCTTCACGGGGACTCCTGGTATTGCTGGTGGTGGTAGTTGTTGACTTTGCCTCTGTGCAATTAATTTTCAAGTGGGCTGGCCCGTGTGCGTTAAGATATGTATTTTCATTCAGAAGAACTCCTGGATAATGAGACCAATTAATTTTTGAATTTGATTTCTTTTTCAAAGATCAGGGCAGCAAGGAGTAACCAAACAGTCCTTAGTATTAAATGTTTCATTTTGTAATACCCTTGAAACTAGTATATTTTGAGACTCTTGAAAAACACATCAATTGTTTGTCATAAAACAGAATAAGATTAAAGTCAACATGGAAGTGTAGGAAGGAGGGAGATTTATTTAAGTTTTGAGAATTATTTGAATCAATTTAGACATATGGATAAAACATTAATGAATTAAAAAAAAAAAAAACCCTGAGGAATAAATCCCTTTGGAGGATTCATCCTCTAAAGACACTGGACCAAAGATAGAGATTTCTGCCAAATCCACCCTGAAGTAGGGCAGTGCAAGAAATGCCACAGGAAACACAAATACATAAGTACTCCTTTAGTTGGGAAATAAAGAATTTGCCAAAGGGATAGAGTGTGAATATTTTTTAAGAAAATTTCTTTGTGGGAGGAGAGGATGAATTTTTACATAAAGGCAAGGTATGCTGCCAAAGTGTGGAAAGAAACCTCTCATTTTTAGAAACTTGGGAATCCCAGGGCATTGCTTGGTAGGGCAGAAAAACTAGCTACTAAATGGTCACCAAGTGTGGAACAGGAAGGTAACAGGTCTTCATAGCAGAATTAAAACTATACCTGGAGGCAGGATAGGGTCAGTTAGCAAATCAAGCAATGTAAAAGATGTTCTCATAAGACTGTCGGTCCAGAAGGTATTTTAAGCTAATTAGGAAAAGAAACGCTGCCAGACTCGGTGGCTCACGCCTATAATCCCAGCACTTTGGAAGGCAGGGGAGGGTGGATTGCCTGAGCTCAGGACTTCCAGCCCAGCCTGGCCAACACGGTGAAACCCTGTCTCTACTAAAAATACAAAAAAGTTCTCCTGGTGTCGTGGTGCACGCCTGCAGTCCCAGAACCTGGGAGCAGGAGGCTGCAGTGAGCTGAAACCATGCCACTGCACTCCAGCCTGGGTGACAGAGAAAGACTCTGTCTCAAAAAATAACAATAAAAGAAAAGAAAAAGAAAATAAGGAAAATTAAAGCCTTTCTTCCAGGCAGAAGCTTGGCTAGTGGAGCCCAGGGAGGGTTCCATCCTTCACTCTCCCCACTCCCCGGGAGGGCACTTTCCGGCCAGCACATCCTATAAGACTTATTCTCCCTTATTGGTGCCCCACTTGGGTTTTTATAAAAATGGGCAACCGGTTCCTCGGGTTCTATCCTTAATCTCTTCCTTTGAGGTAGCTTGGCTTGAGGCCCCCTTTTCCTCCTTTGTTAACTGTTCAAGGAAGAGTGCATAAGTGGGCCTGGGTGCTGCAGACACAGGAGAGTTGGTGCCAAGCTGCCCCTCTGCTCAGTCTCAACCGATGGGGTGGTGGCTGTTCCTGGACTCAGTACAGCCTTTGGGCTATGTCACGTACCAGACCCCATGTTTCTAGTCAGCAATGGTACCCCCAAATTATGTCTGCTTCTCTGGCCATGTCCATGAAGAGAACTCCCCCACAACTTTGACCTTTGGACTGGGCGGATTCATCATCACCTTCCCACTACTGCCTCTCCCCAAAACACACCTGGATTGTCCATCCATATATTTCTCCTTTCAAGTAATCCCACAGCACAATGGCATGCCAGTGCCTCCTTCCCCTCTGCTTCCCCTCCACTTTGCTTATGCAGAACAGCTTCATCTCCCAGTGCCATCCCAGGGCCAGATCCCATAGGTTCATGCTTCCCAGGTCAAAGCTTAGCAAAGCATCTCTTCAACCAAGGCTAGGTCCTTCACAGAATTTTCTATTAGCTGCTGGAAAAATGATACTTCATTTAAATAGTTGGAATATACCTATAACCTCTAGAAAAGCTGACCACAATATGCCCTCCCTTTTTAAGAGTTAGGGCTCCAAATAGGCCCATTGGTTTCTTACTACATCCTCAATGCCTGACACATGGCTGATTCTCCATTATTATTCTCAATTGTTTGTTCAATAAATGTGTAAAATGAATGAACAAATGAGATCTATGTATCTGGGCATCAAGAGGGTGAGAGAGAATAGGGAGATACATTAGGTGACAAGAAGAACTTTGTATGGTATTTTCTTTTTACCCCTCACCAAGAAAGGGTGGGGAACGAGAGCTCCGTTCTCTGGACACTGGCCCAGGTGGCAGCTCTGAGGCTCTCCAAGACTTAAGTTATGGGCAAGTGGAGCCTCCCCTGCTGGGTATGGAGAGCAGGCAGGAGGGCCACAAGAACCTTTACATGTGTGTATAAAAAGCCCAGGCCATTTCCTGGAGAAGCATCATCAGTTTCCTCCTGCAATTCCCACAGTGATCAAGAAAATCAGAAAATCAGGACAACTGTGCCCACCCATTGCCTATTGGAGCAAAATCCTGCTTAGAGAACAGATGGGGAATTAGTCAACACAAATCAGCATCACCAATGGCACTCTTTGAATTCCAGTGTTGAATGCTACAGAAGTCTCCTGTTTCCTTTGGGACCGCAGATGCAAGCAGCGCAGGACGCTCCGGGAAAAGAGCTGCAGTAGGCGGGACTTGGAGGCTCTGAGGTGTCTACGGTGGTGAGCACTGCCCCACTGCAGCCTTGCAGTGTCAGTAGCGAAACAGCGTCACCAGTGTTGAACGTCACCCTGGCACACGCCTTTTATGACTTATCTCTAGCCTCCGATCCACACATCCTTTCGGGGAATGTGTAAATGCACCTCCCTAATGCCCCAGTCACTGCCTCAGCCCTGAGGCAGGTTTACATAATCTCCAGTATGCCAGAGAAAGTGGAGACCCTTTACAAAGGCATGAGAGTTTCAAGTCTCAAAATATTCTAGATCCTATAGGTAGCAAAAGCAAGAATAAACCTACACGAATAAAGGGATATTTGAACCAGAGAATTGTTTATTTGGAACGATCTGGAGAGGCTGTCCATCCAGCTTTCTTTTTCTGTCTCCCAGGCTGGAGTGCAGTGGCGCGATCTCGGCTCACTGCAAGCTCCGCCTCGCGGGTTCACGCCACTCTCCTGCCTCAGCCTCCCGAGCAGCTGAGACTACAGGTACCTGCCACGATACCCGCCTAATTTTTTGTATTTTTAGTAGAGACGGGGTTTCACCGTGTTAGCCAGGATGGTCTTGATCTCCTGACCTCGTGATCCACCCGCCTCGGCCTCCCAAAGTGCTGGGATTACAGGCCTGAGCCACCGCGCCCGGCCCATCTCAGCTTTCTTATTTGGAAGCAAGCAGTGAGGGGAAATGTCTGAGTTCTTAGTGCAGTGCTCTTTAGCCCTTTGAAATTAGTCAATGGGATTTTGTATAACTTTATTCTTGATGGTTTTCACTGTAAGCCAAGTTTTTCTTTGATTTTCCAATATACAATTAGATTAATGAATATGCTTTTGCCAGCCCCATCCACAGAGCCCCCGACAAAGCTCGCATGCATGTTCCCAGGAAGGACAGGGTCCTGACTCTGGTCTGTGGCATGGTTGGGAGGGACCTGTGAAAGTGTTTTTGCCATGCCCTGAAGATCCTTCAGGCATGTGAAATCGCCTGATAAGCCAGCTAACCGAGTCTGCAGCAAAGGGGTTATTGAAGTTCAAAGAACAAAGAAACAGACATTCAAAACAAGACACTGGTGGATAATTTAAATCATTTGATTGATCAGCACCTTTTTCTTTCATGGTACTAAAAAAGACTTTTAATGGGAAATCTATACAGCTTATCTGTGAAGATCTACCGGGAATTGATGATCTACTAAGGGAAGTCTAAGAATTTTAAGAAGCTTTATTTTCTGTAATGTGTTTACTTGAAAAGAATATAAGGAGCTTGTTGAGGATAACTGAGATTAAAATGTAAATAATTAGGAAGCAATCAATGTTGATTATAGGCATGAGTCAGTTATGAAAAGGAAAAGCAAAGCTTATTAAATAAGTATTTAAATAGACTATAGTACTGGCAAAATCAGTCTAATACCAGTTATTTTTCCTGAAACTAAAGATATTTATTATGATTATAAAATAGGAGTTTCTATTTTTTTAATTAGGTTACTGTTTTCTTTTGTAATTTAAAATTGTATAAATGTTTTCTTCTTTGCTTTTTAAAACAGTTAAGGCATGCATATGTTAAAAATTCACTGTGTACATAAAATTACAGGATGATAAAGGAGTCTCCCACTTTTCCTGCCCTTTACCCACCAGTGCCCTGGTCATCAGTGCAGCACTCATTTTTTCTACACATATAGGCAAAAAGGTGGAAGAATCTTGGGTTGAATCAAGTTTTGGTATCACTGTGCCCTAGAATAAGGAAGAGAGCTAATAGGTGATGATTTGAAAGTAGAAAGCTTGAAATTGAGATTTGTTATTAATTATTACTTAATTAAATACTTACTATTAATATAAGACATGTGTTACACTAAGCCTTTTATTTGGATTACTATTTAATTATTCTAACAACCCTCAAAATTATTCTGATTTTGGTGCCAAGAAAACAGAGGCTCAGAAAAATTGTATAAACTTGTTGCTGTTCTTGCAGCTAGATACATGTGAAATAGCAGTTTTAAGCAAAATTAAAATTACTCCAAAGGACTTAATGGTTAGAGAATACTTTTTAAAAAAGATATTTCCAGGGAGTAAGTACTTTTCATGCAGTAGGACTGTGATAATTTTTAAATATACCTGCAAATTTGCTGACGCTCTTCCCATTAAGAGATGAAATATTTGTCCCCTCCCCTTGAACCTGGTGAGCCTTGGTGACACTATGAGCATACCATGGTGGAAGTGATATTGTGTGACTTCCAAGGCTGGGCTAGAGAAAGCCATGCAGCTTCTGCCAGTCTCTTATCAGTCTCTGAATGAAGCCTCCACTTTCCCCTCCCTGCCTCTCAGCCATGGTAACACACACGAGAGCAGGAAAGCTTTTGGAATCACTACTGCTTCAAGCAATATCTAATTACAAGTTTGTGAGAGGGCTTGAGAACAACAATAATGATAATAGATTGTAATTGTTTAGCCCATTGTTTTGAGGTGGTTTGTTACACAGCACTATATAAGTGGAAAAATGAACAACAGTGGCAAATTTAATATACAGAGACAGAACAGGGTCTTGAGACAAATAGCACTTATCAGCCATACATTTTATTTTATCCCCACAGGTTCTTGCTAGAGACACAATGACAATAATTTAATATGATATTTTAAAAATAAATATGTTCAGATTTCAGATATTTTTATTAGTGCTGAAGCCTTTTGCTTTTGATTCTTGGCCTGTTCTACAGGTTATGTCTGACATTAACCCCCTCAGCAATGATCCATGTCGTTGTGTGGCTTCTCAGTTTGAGTTGCTTGGTTGCTCTGGTTTCATCTAGGATTGTCGCCAGAGGCTGAGACTAAAATTTTCCAGAAAGATCACTGCTGCATTAACAGCTGTTTATTTCTTATAAAAATGCTCAACACAGTGAAGGAATGTACCTGCATACGACAGTGAGTGCAGTTCTGAGAAGCACAGTGGCTATTTTTAGGCCTAGCATTCTTTATATTTATCTACTTAAAAATATATTGGTTTCCCCTAGATCTAGGTAAAATAGTGTGCAAAAATATTTTAGAATTGGGCACCGAATCTTGGACTTTTCACTTTTTCTTAGGCTTTCCTCGCTGACTTCGTTATTTACTTAATCTAGCATCCGTCTTAACCTCAGTGTGAGCCCCTTGCCTTTGAAAATATGTCTTACTTTCTTTATATCCTTACACTTTATTTGTGTGGGTTTAATAGATTACTATTGATGTTAGTTTTGAGCTGGATTTTGAATAATAGTGAAAATTAAGTGTGCAGTGGTACAGGCAACCATCTTTGTACTTATCACTTACGTTCTCTAGAAAGTTTCAGGGCCTCCAGTGGACAAAGTTCACATTGAGCACTGATCTTTATGATGTTTGTTGCTGTTGCACTGGGTAAGATCATTGCCCCATGAAACAAAAACCAGTGTGTTTGTTTAGACTCACCAAAAATACCATGGGATGTTACAGGAACCGAAGGACCTGAAAGCAGCTTTAGGAAAGGCCTGGAACCAAATGTTGGGTTCCCCTCTCTCTCTCTCTCTGTCTCTTGTCTCAGTTCCTCATGGTGTTTCTGCTTTCCCTCCTTTCTTTGTGGCCAACTTTCTCTTTTCCCCAGCCATGTCCTAGAAAATGTGACAATCCCACAACTCTAGCGTTTCTCTAATTTTTTGCTGAGAGCATTCTTCCCGGCTGCATGAGCCCAGTTCATTTCTGCAGCCACAGCTATGGCCGAACTTTGCTCCAATAGTCGCTTGACTAGCAGAGAGAACCACAAAGCGTTTGAGAGCCAATGAGGAGAGGGGAGGCTCTTCATTTGGGGAAAACTCATGCTTACATTATTCCTATACAGTGGCAGATATGGGAGGCACTAGATAACTGGAAAAACTGGCAAAACTAAGAATCTAGAGTTCTGGAGAGCGCAGGTCCAAAAGTGGGGCATGCCTCTGTGTCTGGCTTCATCCTCTGCATGAACAGGTCCCAGTAGCATAGATCTGAGCACCCAAGAGTGGTCATCACTCATCTCTGGCAAATAGTATCAAGAAGTTAATTTTTTACCCCTTCTCAATCATTCTTATCAGTAGGGGACCCTGGAAGTGCAGGAGGAGCAGGGGGTGGAGAAGCAGCTTGGAGGGAGTCTGGAAGCACAAACAACTTCTGAATGTGAGCATCGCCCTCTTATCCGACTCGTGTGTCTCAACACATTCCTTAGTTCCATTACATAAACACAGCTGTCAGAAGCCCACTCTTAGGATTAAGTGTATGTTTGTGTGGTGTGTGTGTGCTGTGGGTGGATTCTGAGATACATAGACCTCAGGGGACAAGCCAAGAGGACCTAATTGAAGGGGCTATTTTAAAATTCTTCTATAATAAAAGTAGATGAGAGGCCAAGCACAGTGGCTCACGCTTATAATCTTTACACTTTGGGAGGTCGAGGCAGGTGGATCACCTGAGGTCAGGAGTTTGAGACCAGCCTGGCCAACATAGTAAAACCCCATCCCTACTGAAAAAAAAAAAAAATTAACTGGGCATAGTGGTGAGTATCTGTAATCCCAGCTACTCAGGAGGTTGGAGCAGGAGAATCGCTTGAACCTGGGAAATAGAGGTTGCAGTGAGCCGAGGTCACACCACTGCACTCCAGCCTAGGCGATAGAGCAAGACTCCGTCAAAAAAAAAAAAAAAAAAGAAAAAAAGCAGCTCTGAATGTGAAGTACTTTTAGTAACACCTTAGCCAATTAGTTTTGCTTATATATATATTTTTTTTACATATATAAAATGTGACATGTGATAAAAACTTCAAGTCATAAGTAATTCCTTCAATAAGCAAAAGTAAAAAGAAGTTATATTGCCAGGCATGGTGGCTCACGCCTGTAATCCTAACACTTTGGGAGGCCAACGTGGGCAGATCACTTGAGATCAGGAGTTCAAGACTAGCCTGGCCAACATGGTGAAATCCCTGTCTCTACTAAAAATCCAAAGTGGTAGGCACCTGTATAATCCCAGCTACTCAAGAGACTGAAGTAGGAGAATCACTTGAACCTGGGAGGTGGAGGTTACAGTGAGCCGAGATCGCATCACTGCACCCTAGCCTGGGTGACAGAGTGAGACTCTGTTTAAAATAAACAAACAAAAAAAGTAGATGGGAAACTCATGGTTAAGTGGGTTTCTTTGGTACAACACATGCCTGAGCTTTAAATATAGTTATGTTCACTGTGACAGTTAATAAATTTCAAAGAAGGGATGTTAGTGTGCCCTGTTTCCTGAATTTATTACATTAATGAATCTTTTTTTTTTTAATTTCCGGAGTGACTAACGGGTTCCACAGAAACAATTTGACAAGCACTGTACAGTTTTGTGTTTGTTTCCACTTTGCGGATGTTTATATAGAGACTATTCGGTGAATGTAATCACCTTAGAAGCTTTATTCACAGAGGCTCCAGCCACAGCATTCTGGCAGTGGGGTTATCTGATAATATCAGTGCTGCCACATACTACCCACTGTGGGGAAGCACAGATTTCTGAAGCTGGCAATCCCCCAGAAGCAAGGTGGCAGTTCCCTAATCAATGCCCCTTTCCAACAACTATTTACTATACAAGTCAAGACACAGTTCAGACACCTCTGTTACTTCGTTCTACTTCACAGTCAATATATGACCTAAGAATCTGAAAGCACTTGCCTATCCTGTGCCTCACACACAACTAGGATGAGTCCGTGGAATGAATTGAGCAAGTTCAAGCCTGGTTTCCTAAATCCAGCTTGGGCTAGAATACCCTGGAGAAGGAGGATGGAGGCCTTATTCTTGTGGAGCCTCCTGTTTTACTCCTAGGCACTTTAGCAGTGAAACCTCTCCCCTTGATATACAGATTTCTTTATACTCTGATGACTATCAAATACTGTGTCTCATGAAACTGACTCATTTCTCGAACACTGAGTACCTCCTACTCTCATAGGAATGATTCCATCCAACCTCCTCAGTATGGGCCTTATTTATACATGCTCTGACAATATTGCTGATTTCTTTTTTTAATGAGTTTAAATAGATATCTCCAGATGAAGCACTTGCCTTAGGAATACATATGCCGACGAGCCTCCTACATACCTTATAATTCATGCAGTTTTCCATGTGTGGGCTTCTGAAATTAAAGCATTCTGCCTGTTCTTTTCTTGAAAGCACCTTCATTAGCTTAAAATCTCTGTGACCTCTCCACTCAACATTAATCAAAATGATATGATTGTAGAATATAATTCAATTGACACATTTGCCTGTCGAGAAGTTCCTATGGCTACTCTTACCTGCTTTCTCTTCCTCTAGTTGCACCCATGCTAGGCCTCCCTCCACCTTGCTGCCCTGTGTGTCTCGTCACATGCAAAGCCCCATGATTTTCACCTTCATAATGCTTTCCTAGAATGGTCCTTCCTGATACCCCTGTGAACAATTGTTCAACTAAGGTAGTCTACCACAGTCATTTTTATCATCTTATATACCATTTGGAAAATAAATGTGCCTTCTAGACACTGCACCTGTGAAATCCAGTCCAGTGGATCTGTACCTACTTTAGATATATCTTGCAGGGACAGAGATAGCTTGCAGTTAGAGAAGGTTGTGGTGCCTGAGAACCCATCTTTAGAATAAATAGTTCTCATTAACCAGTTTTGTTAGAGATTTGGTTGTAATGAAATAAACACAGGCTTGAAGAAAGTCCATCCAAACTATGGTCAAATTAAAATCACTGGATAATGAAAACTGAAATAAATTTTATTCCTTATTCATTTGGTTTCTCAGAATTCAAGCAATTCTAGACAAAGCACTTCTCACACTTAGTCAAAGAGGTAGTGGTTAATGTACTTTTTTGAATGGTTCATTGGACCATGAGACTGAACACATAAAATAATTATGGTCCAACATGATCTAATCCAAAACTTGAATAAAATTATTGTTCCTGTACTTTTTATGTCCTTGAGTAATTAACAGATGTGTATATTTGTCACAGAAAACCATGATGGTGCATTCTTCAAGTATGGATAACTCTCTCGTAAGTGTGATACCCAACCACGTGTTGTTAAGTAACCACATCTTCTACTTGGTGGCAGAGGCTATCATTGGAGGAAGCAGAGTGTTTCACAGATTCTTAGACTGCTTCTCAGTCTGGAGAGGACAGGTATAGGAAAGTGAACAGGAGCCAAATCAATAAAGAGGATTCGACTTTGATTGAACAAGAATGTGTGCTCTCCACTCAGGAGTTTCCACTTCAGACAAATGGAAGCCTGAGATCAATTCAAGCAAAAGTGGGATTGAAAAGGAAGTCAGTGGCTGGGAAGGTGGGGAAATATGAGAGGTATTTGAGAGAAGGAATGTATGAATAGATCAATGGCTACTAAAAAGGCACTTTGAAGTGAGATGTATCAAGAGATATTGGGTGAGGCAACATGAATCCATAAGCAGGTATAAAGAGCTTCTTGACAGGATATCTCAGGCAAGAACATACCTCCTGGCATGGCTGTTTTGGCATTACCCTCAGAGGCCAGTCTCTGGTCAGCCATTTCCGGTTCATTAAAGGGCCATTCTCTTCATAACTCAATTGCTTCAAATTCTAACCAGGAAACCATTTGGACCATCAACAATGTTGCTATTTTTATTAAATATGGAAAAAAATCATCCCTGCCTTCAGCTGGTAATATCATATCTGAGGTTTGAGTTTCTCCCCTCTTAAATAAGTTCGTTCAAGATTGGAGACCAAAGTGTCATCACTTTACCCCTGGGGAAGGCAAACATCACTATTCCTAATTTAAACTGGTGAGATTTTACACATTTGTAATTCTTATTCCACTAATCTCCACAGAAATTGGAAAGAGATTCCTCTGTGGCATCCAAGAAATCGTAATGCATGTAAATTCTACTGAATTTGTGGATTAAAAAATGTGTGATGGAATCTTGATGACACAAACAGTGAGATACATACTTAGGTCACTTCCGCAAGAAACCAACAAGGAAGGGATTAAGTTGAAGCTGTACTTGAGTCTCATTTTTGTCTCACCTTGAAACTATAATACCTGATTAACAGCTTTCAAGTAATCAGGTTAATTTAAACAGATTCAGGTTGGTGCTTCAAAATCCTTTGTTTACAAAAGTAGAATGAAAGAAAGAAAAAAAGTCTGTTATGCTCTAATAATTATCATAATTGGACAACAATTGTGAGCATTTGAGATTGATAAGTAAATTTAGATGTAAAAGAAACAAAATGGAATCATAAGTTTTGTCATTGGAAGGGGAGCATGAGGTTCTCCTAAACCTCATGCTCAGGTGAGGTTAGGAAGTGCATCTGACAGAAACTGAATCAGGTCCTCTCCTCTCCTCTCCCATCCAAAGCACTCTCCCTGGTCATGCTATTGACTATTGCAAGCAGGAAAGTCTTTCTGTTAACATGGCCATCAGAAAAGAAAAAGTCATTTGAAGCTTATTTATGCTGTGCTCAGATGCTCCTCCCTCAAAGAAAATGATTCCCTTTGAGTCAAAGAGAAAGATACTCAAATTTCACTGCTGAGTAGCTTGCTGATTTACTTAAAAATTTTATCCTTAACTTCCTCATAGGAAAAAGGAATATCTTCCTTATAGAGCTCTGTGAGAACTCAGTAAGATGTTTATGGAGCATGGCTCATAGCCTATCCTCAGTGCATACACGTCCTCCCCAAAAGTAGTCTGCTTAAATGGCAAATACTTCCTATCAGCTATAGTATGTTTTCAGAGAGAGAAAATATCCCAATTAATAGACTATTGATAAATGTATAAACCCAGGCCTTAAACTACTGGGATGAGAAAAAACAATTTATTTGGATAAAAATATGAGGTCGTCCTAGAAGACTGGCCTTAATTGTGCGATACTTTCCTCTTGATTAAGGCTTCATTGTTGAATTTTGAGTTTGTTTGACTTCCAGGAATAAGACAGTTTGGCATAAACATCATTTTTATAATGTGAGAAATCCTGCCTGGCACACAGACGTGGGCTCCGAATTTTTTTAAGCCATTCCAGCAAATGTTTCATCTGCAAAAGCAAACCTGAAAGTCTCCAGACTATTATCTTAACTCTAGAACACATGAATTAATGAATTCAGGTTAGATACAAATAGGATTTCTTGTGCTGCTTTACATGCATCCAGTCATCATTTCTCCTGTTGATTTTATTAGTGGAAACACTATCACCAGCAATGCTACTGGTGACTTTAATACACATTCTAGGAGATGATATTACACAGAAAAGCAAATGAACTTCAAATATTTTGAAGAACACATACAGTTTATGACTATCAATTGTGCTTTCATATTTTTAGTGTGTCCCAATGGCTATGGCTTTTTAAGTGAACACCAACAAACACTTAACTGTTGGACATATCTAAGGCTATGATTCTGTGTCAAGATAAGATTATTGAATTGACCCCAGAGACAAAAAGATTTTGCATGAGTGCCCGGGGTTCGTGATGCCTACTATCTATGCTCCAGCGCCTCCTTGATGGCTTGCCCAATCAATGAGCTTGCCTCAGATTATCTATCCACTACCAATGAGAAAATAAAATTAGAGATTTAAAGTTGGGAGGGATCATGATGTTCTCAGGGACTCATTCATCACTGGAAAGTTGGGGAAATTGAGGCAAAGGAGAAGCAAATGTTTTGCCTGAGGTCGCGCAGTGTGTAAACACAGGCTGAATTGCATTTCAATGCTCATTCCCCCAGGGCTACTTGCACATTAGTAACTGACGTGCTTCTGCATTTGGGTCTTCCCAGTCCATTGGGTAGGTTCTTCTTTCTTCGGCATTATTCAGAATTAAACCATGAGTTAATTTGTTACTCTACTCACTTCCTTGGTGATCTCTTCCACTCCCTTAGCTTCAAATGTTTTCTCAGTGCAAACATTCCCCAAAATGCTCTTATTTCTGGCCTGAACTCTACTAAACATCTTTCAGCTAGATATATCACTAGAGTCCTATACGCTCTGGCTGTTGCATATTTATCATCATTTCCACGATGACTGGCATGATTATAACCTCTACAGCTTTACTCTGTGCCTTTACTCTGGTAGATTTTTCTCCACTTCACAGTTGTTGAAATTTTACCTAGACTCTGTCCAGGTAAAATCTTACTTTTTCCAGAAAGACTTCTCAGGTGTTCTTGCTTCTAGCATCCCTTCCTGCACCCCATGCTTGAGTAGCCTACACTGCTGTTGTAACAGCTTCCTTCTGTTAACTCTGTGATGCAGAGCCTTTGAAGGGAAAATGGCCAAGCTTCTGTGCTAGCTTCGCATCAGGTACAAACATAAGCAACTAGTTGAGTGACGTATTTACTGTGGATTATATATAATCATCGGAAAATTGTTTTCTCAAAGTTATATGAAACTTGGGAAGAAAACAATGTTACTAACCAAAAGTATATTCATGCCTAAAATGTTATTTGAAAAATACCCTCTGACAATTTATTATTTGTTTAAAAACAAATTAATATAATTTCACTGCTTATAAAATGTAACCTTACTTGACTGCTAATATTGACCTAGTTCTCTTTTCTGTTTACATTGTTTTGAACTTACCGGTAACATGAACCTTGGAAAATCCATCAATACAAAGAGTTTCTGTTTCTATTGATTTATCAGAGACGTGTTCTGGTAAATTCTCATTGTAATCAAAATAACTTTTAAAGGACAATGGTTTCCTAATGCATTTTAAAAGTTATCTTATACTATGATAAGTATCTTAAATCAATTTATGAACAATCAAAATTGCTTCCTTTAAGAAATGTCAGAAATTAATAAATCTCAGGATTATTAGAGTTTGACATTAAATAAAGCCTTCTTATTTCTGCAAAAATATGTTGG
Organism: Mandrillus leucophaeus; assembly: GCF_000951045.1. Lineage (NCBI taxonomy): Eukaryota > Metazoa > Chordata > Mammalia > Primates > Cercopithecidae > Mandrillus > Mandrillus leucophaeus. The sequence goes on from NW_012101714.1 coordinate 236,925, forward strand.
GTCCTAATTAAGTTACTTGTATTTTAGATAACTTTAAGGCATGAGAGTGTCCAGTCAATAACTCTAAAAGATCTGAATTTTTACCCTATTTGCAAGCTAACAAGTTAGTCTACCAATTTTATAAATGCTGGAAGATGACACGAGGTGATTCTTGCATCACAGACAAAACAAATATTACAATAAAAGCAGTAGATAAAGTATCAGTATTTTTACCAGTTTCCTAGCTGTGAAAATGGATAACTGATACTCCCATCCAGTAGGATGTGTTATGGCAGAAGAACTCCAAGCTCAGGAAACCCAAACTTTCTATAATGGGGAATAGGCCTGCTTGAACTTTATGCTGGAGAGAGTTTAATCTTATACTAAATAGTAAATAGACATGCTCTTTGACTGCAGGGAGGCACAATATCTGTATTCCAAGACTGTTCACTGCATAAATATAATTTAAAAGATAATCTAGAACAAATGTGATCAGTGTCCCTGCTTGGAAGCATGCAGAAACACAAACAAACAAACAAAATCCATTGAGAGTTATCTCCCAACAGATAAATATGAAGATATCTAAAAATTGAAAATAACATTCTTAATTAGAGTCTCTCACTTTGAGTTAAGAAATATAATTGTGTTGTGCGGATAAAGACTTCAGTGAAGAGAAAAACTTTATATTATTTTGAGAAAAATACTTCTTGTGAAGACCGACTTGCCATTTTTATCATTTAGCTGACAAAGAGGAATGCTCAACATGTTCTATTTCACATCTCAAATGGAAACTACTCACATCCTTAAATTCCAGAACCAAGGAAACAAAATCAGCTGGAACACACCTTACTGTTCTGCATCCAAGAGTACTCCTGCCCTGGAAGATGCAACGGTTTCAAAGCATTCTGGAATGGAAAATTTTACCTCCCCACCCACACTTCCATTCTGCCTACTCTGCCTCCCCACCCACACTTCTCCATCCTCTACTCACAAGCCCCATCTTCTCTACAAACACATACATGCTATCAGAAATGTAATTGTTTTACATTTTTTTTGGCAATATATCCAGATATATCCACTCAACAATATATACACATAATTTGTCAATAAATATCGATTCACCAGATACCTCTTTATAACTACATGGTATTTTGTCATATAGATGTATTTAATATTTAATCAATCTCCTGTCGATTGAAGTTGAATATGTTTCTACTCTTATTATTATAACAAGGCTGCAATGAATATCCTTGAACATCTTTTAGCAGTTTTCTATAATTTCTTTACAACTTAACCGTAACATTTAAATTCAACCATAAACATAAATTATTGTGGGTAGCAATACTTATATAAACATGTTAAATGAGTCAAAACAGGCCAGGCATAGTGGCTCACTCTTGTAATTCTAGTGCTTTGAGGGCTGAGGCAGGAGGGTTGTTTGAGCCCAGGAGTTTGAGACCAGCCTGGAGCTTCAGCCCAGGAATTTGAGACCCTGCCTCTAACAACGACAATTTTTTTCTTAATTAGCTGCACGTTGTGGTGTGTGCTTGTAGTCCCAGCTACTTGTACGGCTGGGAAGTGGTAGGAAGAGATTGGGTGGAGGATTCCTTAAGGCCAGGAGGTTAAGGTCGTAGTGAGTCATGAAGGGGCCAGTGCACTCACTCACAGATTGAGATTCTGTCTCAAAATATAAAATAAAATGAAATAAAATAAAACAATAAATGAGTCAAAGCAATTTTTAAATACAGTTTAATATTATCGTTTTCTCATGATAAATATGCAATGCTTTGTTTTGCATATGCAGGATTAACTTTATCCTGAGATGATTTCTTTTCAAATAGATTTTTTTCCCTCAAGAGAGAATATAATTGAAAAAGAAAGTTGAGCCACATTTACCACATCTAATCTGTCATCTGAAACTTTAAAAGTCGGATTGTAACTACGTAAATCACTTTTTTTTTACACTGGATTAAAAATAAAAATAAATTAAGGATCAATGCCGATACATATGTGATAAAATCTTTCCTCTTTATAAAATCTTTCTTCTTTATAAAACCTTTAGCCTAGAGCTTTCCTTGCCCATACTTGTTAAATTAATAATTCTTATAAACCCCAGAAACTTGAAAAAGTTATATTTCATTAGTTATATTTCATTAACCAACAGAACTTTGCAGAAAAAGGACTATTGACCAATATTACTAGGTGTCAGTAATTTAGGGAATAATTAAAGCTATAATTAACACTTATGAAGAACCTTGCCTTTTTCATAGCTATAAAACAACAGCAACAAAAAGAAGACTTTGATAATTGGTTCACTGAAAAGTCAGGCACTTAAATTACCCATTATAGTTGCTAAGAAGGTACAGAATTTGATTCTTACCTATACTTACTCTGAGAAAGAACACTCTATCACATTACTAGTCATCAAAAATATAAATAATATATTGCTTTACAAACTTGAAGCATTGTTCCAATAAAATTGTCCAGGATATATAATAGTATCTGGAAAAGTCACCAAGGGAACAGTATGTAAGCTTTTTAGGGGTATAAGCAGGTGGCAGATACCCTGAGGAGCCAAGTTCCAGAAAGCCTTCTTATCCTGACCATGAAAATTGTGAGGCAGCTTTTCTTAGCCCCCATGAGAGCCCTAGGCTCTAAGTCAGCTTCTGGATCTGCAGCTTGGTTAGTGGAGAGACGACCAGAGCTGCTGCTGATACACTTGCTTCTGAGGACAGTTCGCTCAGTGGAGCAATCCAGAAGGATGTTCTGCAGAACCTTACAGAGCTGTATTTGTATAGTAAAAAATATTTTTATATGTTGAACTGTAACCTATGGTGTGGTTGTGGGGTTTTCTGTTGTTAAATTATATCTATTTGAGTATGATTGTGAGTTGTTAAATATTGTTGGTATGTGAAATAAGATGCCCATGAGAAGTTGGGAGTCCCTGACAAAAATATGAAATGTCTAGACAAAAGGCAGAAAAATTGTAAAAAACATCTCCAGTCTCTTCACTATGCCAATGAGTCAGCTGTCCCTGTTTTGTGCTAACCCATTCATGTGCCCTGCAGGTAGCAGTGGGTGGCCAGCCTTGCTGCCAGGCTTCCTTGGGTGATGTTTTCCTCAGCCTCCTCAGTTATGTGCTGGAAGCCTCATCTCTTTTAGTGAACAAAATGCCTGTAAGAATGTGCCCACATTACTAGTGCCATCTAAGTGATACAATCACTCTAAAATCAGATGTTATATTTTATTACTTATAACTCAATTTAATAAGTAATTTAAGTAAATAGTGTATACAGGTGAATGCCTAAAAGAAAACAAAGGTTTTTCTTTGTTTTGTTTTGTTTTTTAATAAACTGAGCCTGGCTTATCCTTCCCACCTGCAAGAGTTATCTTGGGTTTCTCCTATGACATGCATTCTCTTACCCATTCCTTCCCTTTCACACTCTCCCTTCACACTCTCCCTTCACACTCTCCCTTCGATTTCTAACCCCAAACCAGCATCTAGAAAGTCTGATTCCACCAAAAATCTCTTCCAAACTTTCTCCCTCCTCATTCTTTAATGGGCTGTTCCCCAAATACTCATCGCTCTCATTACACAAACACATTTGCTTCACTATTAGTTCATATGGAAAAGATGCACCTTGCAGTCTATTTCAGAACCTAACCCACTTCTCCTTTATTGCCTGGTTAGAACACCATTGAGATAGTGTTAAATCCACTTGTTAACCTTGTCAGGGGACTTATACAAGGAAGCCACCTGTACAACATTTTCTCCACAATTAAATTCATTTCTTTATCCAGCATGAAATATTTCCATTATACCCAACCAAGACACCCAAGAGGCCTTTAAACTCGTTTTTAAAATGTCTACTTTGAAAAACATTGGTCTAGGAAGCTTTATGGTCCTTTTACACTTTACCAGTCAGAAATTTTGGCAGATTTCCCATTAACTTATGGAGCCCAAGGCAAGAAAACTATTGGTGTTGCCTTGATCTAATTACTGCAGGATTTCAATTTGTGCCCAATTAAACTGAACAGTATTAGAGCCTGGGTTTCAACTGCACTAGCGTTGTAGTAAAATGGCATTTACCAGAAGTCTGCCAATGCTCCCCAGAGGGGAGTGTGAGAAATCACATGTGAATGAAACTCTGTTTCTATGTGGGATTAAACATAGTACTTGTGTTTTCATTCTGAAAATGGAATTTGATAATGGCAACAGTTCTTGTAGAAAGTGTAGGCCATAAAATTGAGCTTTAATTTCAATTTTCAGGTAACTGAGGCAAAAGTAGATCCAATTTATCTACCTAAACTTGAGTAGATTGAGTTAAGTTACCTCAGTGAAAGAAATTTAGACTCTGTTTTAAAAATATTTCCAGGGAACAAAATCCATTAATCTTCCTCCCAGTGTGCTGGCACTACCTTACATAAACAATCAACCCAACTTCTGTCCATTCATTAAATTTCAATTAATATATGCAAGATTTGGTGGCACATTTGTGACATCAAAATATGTCCACCGAAGTATGGCCCAGCATGACATTATAGGTGTTCAATAAGTGTTTCCGAAACAAATAAAATCTCATATGCATTACTAGTGGATAGAATTTGTCTTTGGCTAGAGATAAATGTAGCCCAGTCTTTATCACACATAACTCCTTCAGCTAACCCTTCTTTAGATAATCTTGTACAAGACTTCTGTGTTAAAAGGTTTTTATTTTCGTGTGTGGCTCTGATGAAGAGTTATTCTTCTTTCCCTTTCTCAAATCTCCTACAGGTCTGCAACATTATTTATTAATTTAAATGTTTACCTTATGCAAATGATGTGCTGGATTATGGAGATAAATAATGAACAATATTGAAATTATTTCTGCACTCAAGCAGCATATAGTTTATACAATAACAATTGCCAATGACTGAGCCCCTGTTAGGCATGACATTGAGTGCCATGTTTGCACGTGTTACTCCAGGCACTTATGAAAGCTATGGGTCATTATTCCCATTTTATAGATGGAAAAACTGAGCTTAAATCACCTTCTTAAGATTTTGCAGGTATTAAATGTTAAAGCCTCATTTTGAGTCCTCTTCTGTCTGTCTCAAGAGCTGCTCTTCAATACTGTGATCCAGATGAAGCAGCATAACCACTCCATATAGCCACATTACCTCCAGATTTAAATAGGTCATTACATCTCTGGAATCCTATGTCTGTGTTCTATTTTATAAAGTAAAAGTCACTGTACTTTTACAAAGTAGGCTTTAGCTCTTCACAGTTCCTTTCTTAGTGTTTCCCTTCTACCATTGTACCCAAAGAAAAAAGGGAGGACAAAAACTGCCATTAGGAGAAAACATTTCATGGTTAAACATCTTCTCTTTGAATTAAATTAAAATGTGATCTCATGATACAGCTCTAACTAAAATACTATTATTTTAATATTGTTATATTTTTGCCATTGGAATTTGCAGGAAGTTTGATATCTCATACTTCTAGACAAAGAAATAGACATAATTAATACAGGGTAAGAATTTTCTAAAGTAAATATTTTGAAAGCAACTGATATTTAACAGACTTCAGATTTAATTTTGAATATATCTTCCCATTATCACACACCACTTTCTTCAATATTTACCAAGTTTTTTCTCATTTAGTTCAGGAATATAGTCTCTCACCTGTCACATGAATATATATTTTTCCTCAAACTTGTTTCTTCCCAAATGATAAGATTATTTTGTTGATGAGAGTTATTTTTTGAAAAGATGAAAAAGTTCAACAAAACTTTAACCATACTAAACAAAAAAGGAGAGAAGACTCAAATAAATACAATCAGAGGTGAAAAAGCAGACATTACAACTGACACCTCAGAAATACACAGGATCATAAGAGACTATTAGGAACAATCATACAGCAACAAGTTGGATAACCTAGAGGAAAGAAACACATTCCTGGACACATACAACCTACCAACATGGAATTATGAAGAAATACAAAATCCAAACAGATCAATAACAAGTAATGCTATTGAATTAGTAATGAAAAGTTTCCCATCAAAGAAAGCCCAGGACCAGATGACATCACTGCTGAATTCTCCCAAATATTTAAAGAACTATTACCAATTTTACTCAAAGTATTTCAAAAAATTGAAAAGGAGAGAATACAGTACTTTCGAACTTATTCTATGAGGCCAGCATTACCTTGTTACCAAAACCAGACAAGAATACAAGAAAATGAAATACAGCCCAATATCTCTGATGAACATAGATGTGAAAATCCTCAGCAAAATTCTAGCATACCGAATTCAACAACACATTAAGCAGATTGTTCACGATGATCAAGTGGGACCTATCCCAGGAATGCAAAGATGGTTAAACATACAAAAATCAATAAACACAATACATCACATTAACAGAGTGATGTTATTTTAGATTATGATTTCCTGGACAGTCCATGGTTTCCTTGGTAGTGACAATGTATCTTATGGAATTAAAAAGTGATATATTCTACTGATGAATAAGTAATGATGATGATTATGATGATTAATTGTATGTATCAATTTGATTGGGCCATTGGGCGTCCAGATAATTTGGTTCAGTGTTATTCTGGGTGTTTTTGTGAGATTGCTTTTTTGGTGATATTAGCATTCAAATCAATAGACTGGGAAAAGCAGATAGCCCTCCCTAATGTGTGTGGGCCCCATCCAATCAGTTAAAAGCCTGAATCAAACAAAAAGGCTGCCCCTCTCCTGAGTAAGAGATAATGCCTCTGTCTTATTGTCTTCAAACTGGGACATCTTTTTATCTTGCCTTTACATTCCAACTGAAGCAAAGGCTCTTTCTTTGTCTTGCGCCTGCTGGCCATCTAATAGGAACTATACTCTGAGCTCTCCAGGTGTCCGGCATGCCAACTCACCCTGCAGATCTTGGACTTGTCAGCCTCCATAATCACATAAGCCAATTCCTTATAATAAATTCTTCATATATTTATTTAAGAATATGAATATATAAGAATATTAAAAATAATTACATCAAACAATACAGATACATAATATACACATCATATATTTATTATATATAATATAATTATATATAAGAAGACAAAATATAATAAGTAGCAGCTGAGTAAAAGACGAGAACAGTTTAAAATGAAGGGATTCTACATGAATAACCAGGAGTTTTAATACTATGGACATTGTTTGAGCACTGATGTGGGGAGAAAACACTGAGTGGATATCAAGCCAATATCAAGCCAGTATCAGCATATACTGAGCAAAATGAAGAGATACAAACATACCTGGAGAGCAGTCTGGAGATAGATTTCTCCGTAACCTTAGCTTTTAAAAGATGAGACTATAAAACTTACATTGAAGTGTTCACAAGTTCATGATTTCTGAAATTGTGAGTGCTATAAATCAAAAGGCAAAGGTAGTTTGTTTTTACCCTAGAATGTAAGGAGAATGTTGACCCGATTGCAATATGTTTCATGCCCACAGAAGGTATGCTCTATATAAACTGCAAAAAATGTTATCTATATCAAATCATTCAAGGAGTTTCATTAGTGTAGCCTTCATGTTAAGCTTTAATAGCCATTTTTTCCAGTCAATATAAATAAAAATGCACAATATTTTATTTAATAAATTTATCTCTTGCCAGAATGTCCAGGAACTTACCCAGTGACTGTATTAGTTTGTTTTCACTCTGCTATAAAGATATTACTTGAGACTGAGTAATTTATAAAGAGAGGAGGTTTAATTGACTCACAGTTCCACATGGCCAAGGAGGCCTGAGGAAACTTACAATCATGGCAGAAGGTGAAGGGGAAGCAAGACATATCTTACATTGCAGCAGGAGAAACTACCGCTTTTAAAATCATCATGTCTCATGAGAACTCCCTCACTATCATGAGAACAGTATGGGGGAAACTGCCACCATGATCCACTTACCTCTCACCAGGTCCCTCCCTAGACATGTGGGGATTATAGTTCCAGATGAGATTTGGGTGGGGACAAAGAGCCAAACCATATCAGTGACAAAGTAAATTTTTCACTTGTTGCCCTTTGGTATTGTTCTATGACAATAGAACAACTTAATTGTGTGCTAACAGGCAATTTGTGTAGAACCTCAGAATTATCCACAATTTCTACAAGTTTTCTTTTATTTTGAATTTCTTTAGTTTTCAAAACACCTGACAAGCAAATGGTTTTTGAAGAACTCCTCCATTCTGTGAAAATTATCTACAGTATGTAGAATTCGTCATAACCTTTGGAATGTAAGCTGATTATCAAAAGTTGATTAACCAACTTCATGTAGAATATTCCGTAATGACAATTCTCAAAGTTCCCTTTTCCTAATTCCATCCTAGCATTTATTTAACAAAGATGTCTTAAACTACTAGGTTCCAAGGATGTTTTACAAAATTATGAACGTACAGAAAGAATGAAGTGGCAGAGGTAAATAAGAAAATGGTTAATAGGATGCAATGTTATAGATACTAAAATAAAGATATGCAGAGTGTGGCTCTGGGAACTCAAACAAGGAGCAGAGAACAACAAACTTAATAGACTGGTCGAGACAGAAGACTTTTATAAAGAGTCAAGACTTAAGACACGAAGGAGATGATTTTAAAAATGAAGCAAATCGTGACATTCCAGACAGGGGCAAGATAAATTAAAAAGATGAGCAAAGTTGGGCTTTTTTCATAACACTCTGGTGTATTACTGATCTTTTCTTCTTATCATCTCTTCACAAGTTCTCATTTGGCTATCATTTACATACATGCATGCAGGAAGCACGCCGTAGAGGTCACCCAGTGATGTCAGAACAATTTGAGCAAGTTGTACACATCAAGTAAATCCAATTTGCACATTGGAAGTTACCCACTGAGGAGTCAAGACAACTGGAAAGAACCGATGATATCCACACAGTGTCATTTCAAGGGTGTTGAGATGATTTGCCCTCTTCCTTCACAGAAAGCCTTCTCTAACTGATAATGTCTGAAATAATATTGTCTTGGCTTTGTCACTTTTGCTTATGGCTTTTATCCATTTTGAAATTAAAATACATGTGAGAAGGATTATAAATTCAAGCTGTTATCACTCACTGACATCTTAGTAGAAGCAATTTTTAGTTTCTTTTAGCAGCTTTTGATAGGAAGAAGGGGATAAAATATGAGGAAGTGGATTGCTTGAAGGATTTCATAAAGCCATGGGAGACAAACAGGGCTCTGAGAAGTGGGGCTGGGAATACTTCATTTTGCACGGAAAAGGCAACAAATAATACTTGTCCAGTTAAAGAAAAAATAAAACTTCACTGATTTATGATTTTTCTGTAGTTGTTCTAGTGACCAGAAATTATTCATTTTATTCTTCTTTTGTCAAAGGCCAATCCTCAATAAGAAGAAAGCAATAGTACAATATTTTTGTGTAAGAAGAAAAGTTTCAAATTTCATCTTAATGTGTTTCTTATAATGTGACAATGTTTTAAAGAAGCCAAAGAGAAAAGGCGTTCAAAAATAACAAAGTAGGGTTTAGTACAAAAAAAAAAAAAAACTTGGAACAGATAACATTCTTGACAAAAAAGTCTCAAGGAAGGATTTTACTCATAAGAAAAACTTATATACATAAGGCAATGGTAATGTTAATTAAGAGACTCGATTTAAGAGACAAAAGGCAAGACAATGTAGAGGTGCTATAAGAAATCTAATGCAAAATTTATCTGCTTAGGATAAGGCTGTGCAAAGGATACCCAGCAATATCTGGGCTTTGAATTCACTAAATACAGAGGCTTGGAGCCATGTGCACAAGATTATAAGAAACAAAAGTTAAAGTTTGGATTGCAAATAGTATTAATATTCCTTTGTATATGGAAAGTGGGAGAAGATTATTTTTATTTTTCGCATAAAATCTCCAACAGAAGGAATGATAAATCACAAAACAATGTAAAAGAGAATTCCTAACTCTTCTCCGTCTCTACCAAAAAAATAAATTACTCTGCTCTGTGTTCTCAGTTATTTACAGCATTTCAGCTGACTCTTTCTGTTTTCAACTGGCCATGCTGAATTGATGTGAAGAACATTTGCACAGAAGGGGCAATGTGATAGCCGCATTTTGCTCCTAGTCCCAAGAACAATACTTGGTCCATAGCAGAAACTCTATGTTGAACTGAATGAATGAGTGAAAGAAACAGAAATGGAAGTTGTGGAGAAGAGAAAGAAACTACTCTTATCCTGTTTTTATATTTGGTCCTTTATTATTTCCTCTCTACACCTGAAACTGATGATTGAGTTAGAAATGTTGGATGCACTTAGTCTGGGGTAGGAGATATGAAGCCCTGCAGAGCTCTTTAATCTGGATGTCATGAGGGAATCTTGCTTTGGAGGTTATTAGGGAAACAATTTAAATTAAATTAAGGAAAACTAGACTGAGGTTATGCAGCCTGGGTACCACTCTGAATTCTAGTGAAGTTTCTGCTGCAATCCATGGCGTTTTCTTAGACATGACGCTCATTTAACAAAATGTCTTATCTGTAGACTCGAATCTATGTCAGGCTGATTTACATTTCCTCTAATGTTTTAAATCAAGAATTATTTATTGAGAGCCTGTCTTAGTCAGTTTAGGCTGCTATAACAAAATACCTTAAACTGGATAATTCTAAGCAACAGAAATATATTGCTCAGAGTTCTGGAGGCTGGAAAGTCCAAGACCAAGGCACTGGCAAATTCTGTGTCTGGTGAGGGCTTGCCTTCTGTTTCATAGATGGTGCCTTGCTGCATCCTCACATGGTACAAGGTGCAAGGTATTTTGCTGAAGACTCTCTTATAAGAGCAAGAATCCCATTCATGAGGGAGGAGTTTCATTAAATGACTTAATCACTTCCCAAAGGCCCCACTTCGTAACCCTATGTCATTGGGTATCAGGTTCTAACATGAATTTTGAAGGACACCAGTCTGGGCATAGTGGCTCATGCCTGTAATACCAGCACTTCGGGAGTCTGAGGCCAGTGGATCACCAGAGGTCAGGAGTTCGAGACCAGCCTGGCCAAACTGGTGAAATCCCATTGTCTCTACTGAAAATACAAAAATTAACTGAGTGTGGTGGCAGGTGCCTGTAATCCCAGCTACACGGGAGGCTGAGGCAGGGGAATCACTTGAACCTGGAAGGCAGAGGTTGCAGTGAGCCAAGACTGGGTCACTGCACTCCAGCCTGGGAGACAGAGCGAGACTCAGCCTCAGAAAAAAAAGGACACCAATGTTCAGGCCACAGCAGAGGCTGTAATATGCCAAGCTCTATGTTGGACACTAAGGAAACAGCTGTCTGAATTGTTAACTAAATATGACAATCCAATCCGCTTTTGGATAGAACAGTTTTGTGACAGTTTCAAGCATTAATAAATAACAACAATAAATTATAATTTTGATAATTTTTTTCATTATATACCTTTCTTTGCTATTTTATGTTTTTATTATATACACACTATATTTTCACAGTAATAAATGCAACTTTGAAAATAGGCATTTGCAAATTATCAAACTTAAGTTATTCCCAATTTACTCCTTAGTGCAGATTTAAGGAAGAGAGATAAAAAGTGGATTTAGCTACTAAATTAAGTTCTGTGAACTTTAAAATGTGTATTATAAACTGTATTTTCAGTGCTTAATGCATTAATAAGGCCCAACATTTCTTGGAAGATACATTTCAGGAAACTTATTTACATATTCATATCACTTTGTGTTAATGGTGTGAGGCATTGCAGACACGGCCCTAGCTTTGCTCCTGGCACCTGGTGCCTTTCCCACATGAAATGTAACTATTCAGTCAACCTTGTTACAATGATGACAGTCAATTTTGTCTTTTAAAACCAATCTTTGACTGGGCGAGGTGGCTCACGCCTATAATCTCAGCATTTTGGGAGGCCGAGGCAGGCAGATCATGAGGTCAGGAGATCGAGACCATCCTGGCTAACACAGTCAAACACTGTCTCTACCAAAAATACAAAAAAATTAGCTAGGCATGGTGGCACGTGCCCGTAGTCCCAACTACTTGGGAGTCTGAGGCAGGAGAATCGCTTGAACCCAGGAGGCGAGGTTTCAGTAAGCCGAGATCACCACTGCACTCCAGCCTGGGTGACAGAGTGAGACTTTATCTCAAAACAAACAAACAAACAAACAAACAAAAAAAACAACTTTCAGTGTTGGCATTTTACCATTCCCCTTGTCCAATTTAGCAAATGTACCGAAATGGATGTTATAAATTTTCTCCAGGCTTACAATTTAAGATTGTTAGTTGTTTTGTTTTTTCCTATAATCTAGGAATTTGGGGAAAATATTTACTATTTCCTCTTTAGAATTCAAGGCAACCTTTTTTCCTCTCATTTTTCTTAAGTTCGAAAATACTAGGAAATTTTTAAATCTTTTCTTTCTACTTTTAGCTTATTTGCAGTTAGATTTTGACTGGTTATAAATGTAGTATACAGAATATCTTCTTATTGAAATGCTGCTAATTAAATAAAGATTCTTTTTACTTGAATTAAACTTTACGAAAGGAAAAAAGCCACCAGCAAACGTATAAGATAATTGTAACAGCTATCAAGTTAAACTTCTCCAGGGTTTTTTGATACCCTGGGATATAATATTTCCGAGAACTCTTCTGCTATAATGAAGAATTCCATAGTTATCCAGACAGATCCCAGCATGGCTGTACATTATTTTGAATTTGATGAGCCAAGAACATATGTATTTGTTTCCCATTAGTTCAATTAGCTGGTGAAAAACATACTATTCAGTTGACAGAGACATATACATAGTTTGCTTGATCTTCATGCACCCAAAATAGATTTAACAGTAAGTCTGTAGCAGTGTGCTCTGATGTCAGAAGAAATGTAACCCTAATACATGTAGAACACCCAAATAACCCAGTCTTTACGGAGAGTTGCATTTAAAAATACACAATTTAGTAGTCATAATGATTTTTAAATACTACTACTTTGACTTTTTTTCTTACCAAGAGCATTAAAGTGGATCTAATTCATAACTCCAAATAACACCTATCAAAAGTCCTTATCTGATGTTTCAATGCTGTTACACCTTTCTGCTGTTCTATACTTTTTGGATGCCAAAATTCTCCTGGCACAGTCTCTTATCTTTCTCTGTCTTACTACATTTAGGGTATGTATAGTCCTAATCTATTTTCCAATTAGAAAAATATACTTCCACTTTAGCAAGAAAGAGAAGAGGGAAATAAGTGGACAATAGAGAATCCTCTTTTGTGGGCAGGATGACTGGAGGAAAGCAGTGACATTTACCCAGGCAGAGTATTCCTCAAGAGCCATTCCTGGGCCTGACTTCCTGTTCTTCCACTCAACAAATGGCTATCAAGCACTTGCCACATTTCTGGGACTCTTATAGAACTTATACTATAGCTGTGAAAAAGAAGGAAAACTTTTCTATGTGGTAGTTGTTTTCTGTTGCTGCTGTAACAGAAAGTACCACAAACTTAGTGGCTGAAAATAACATAAATTTATGATCTGAGTGTTCTGTAGGTTAGGAGTCTGACATGTGCATCACTGGGCTTGTATCTGGTGTTGGCAGGGCCGTACTCTTTTCTAGAGAGTAGGGGAGACAGTAGGGGAGAACCCACTTCTTCACCTTTTCCGGCTTCTATAGGCTGTCCACATGTTCTATCTTGTGGCCCTTTCCTCCATCTTCAACGTCAGCAATATTGCTTCTCCCTGGCCATTATTCCATAGTCACATCTCTTTCTGAATCTCCTCTTCTGTCCCTCTCTTCTTACATTGGGCCCACCCGGACAATCTAGAATAATTTCCTTGTCTTAAAACCAACTCATTAACAGCCTTGATTCTATCTGCAACCTTACTTTCCCTTTGTCATGTAACATAACATACTCCCAGTTTTTAGAATTAGAATATGGGCATCCTAGGCAGGGGCCAGGGGTGGTGGTCATGATGCCTATTGTGTATCCTCATAGATCTCACAGTTTAGTGGAAAATTTAAACAGGTAAGTGGGCAATCTCCATACAGTGTACTAAGTGCAGATGGGGGAAGGTTAGAAGTGCCTACAAGGGTCACCAAACAGGAATTCCAGGTTAGAGAAGGCTTTCCAGGGAAAGTGGTGCTAAGGCTGAGATCCAGAAGTTGAGTAGGCGTAGTCAGTGCAAGCAGTGGTTGTGGGGTGGTGGGGTGAGAGGCAGAGAATAATATTTCATATGGAAGGAATATGAAGTACAGGGTCCCAGAGATCATGGAGGGGAGAGGGAGCATCACTCAAGTCAGGGACTAAAAGAAGTTTCTTACAGCTGGGGCAAGGGTCAGGTGTGAGGTCGGAGGCATGGAGGTTGGATTAATAGAAAAGGGCCAGATAAGGAAGAGATTTGTCAGCCTTGACAAGTGGGAAGTGGGGTTCAGGCCCTGCCTTACTAGTTGTGAAGACGCTGGAAGATTCTAGCCCTGGGGCAGGTTTGGATTTGGTTGGTCTTTGAGAAAAATCATTCTGGCTGCTCTGTGGAGAGTTGATTATAAGAAGGTCTGATGGAACATCTTATTAGTGACCTAAATGGTTAAAAGTAAAAGATGATCCATTAGCCTAGCACTGTCGAAGCCCCATGGGAAGTCCAAGGATAATAATGTTGGGGAAGAGACCAGCATTTCTAGGATGTGTTCAGATCTGAGAGATGTTGATTATTGAGAGAAGCAATAACAAACACGTGGAATTAAGTACAGAGGATGAATAATCAGAAAATAAAACTTCTGAGGAAAACATGTTTGAAAAATACCTGTTGATCACATTAGAAGTTTATCTAAAATGTATCCAAAATATTATAAATACATATAGCAAGTTGTCTAGAAGTCGGCAATTAGTTTTAATGAATCAGGTCATAATGGGATCATTCTGTGGCCCAGCTGTCCTGTGGAAAGAGGTGGAGTGTGAGGGGGCCCTTTGTAATATGACACTGTGCCAGAGGGCATAGATAAAATTTATAATGCAATTAATTCTACAAATTGGTCCCTTAACTTTAAATGTGTTTAATAGCATACTTTTAGCTCTCCTGAAATTTCATTTCTCCCAAAAGTCTTACTGTGATATTTGGCGCTCCTTTTTCACCATATATGGTCCTGACCAATAAATCTTTTCATATTTGACAGACAGCAGTGTTACATTTTCCTCTAGGATTCTGGTCCTAATTTCTCTGACAATTTAGTCTGTATTTACAACAAAATGAAAGGGAAAGTTACCATTTAAGCCAGTAAAGATTTATAAAAAACATACTATTCCTGGGAAAAGGTGAAACCCTAAAAGTTGGGGTATAAGTTGAAAGAATCAGATAAATGGAGGGAAGTGTTTTTATACCTCTTACACTTTCCAAACCACCTGGGGCTGGCAGCTTGAGGAGCACATCCATAGCAGGCTTTCTGGTGAGAGTTTTGACACTTCCACTTCTGGTCCCTATTGGAAATATCACAAAACAAGCCTTCTGTGCAGCATTTTAGTAATTACTGTGCCAATTTATGAATTACAAAAAAAAAAAAGAGAGAGAGAGAGAGTGAGAAAATTTAGCCAAAATTTTCAGAACTTTAAAAGGCTTTTGTTCGAAAGTAATGGTCAAGCTCTAACACTCTCCAAAATCCCTAAGTTGAAGATAAGGATATCAGGAAGGAAAGATTTTACATGAAAGTACCCAAATTTGGGCTAACCTGAGCTTAAATATGAGGTATTTGGTGTTACTTAAAATATAAACTGGGAGTTTGGCCTCCGGGGCTGGGTCAGCCACTCTACGGGTTGATATTATCACTCTTCCTTCTCTATCAGCTTCAGAATCTGAAACTTTTTCCTAGACTGATCATATAGTTTATTGTCTAATCTAGAACACTTTTGGGTTTAGAGGGGCCATTGTTAATAATTATACTGGGGCAGCAGGGGTCACTGGGATTGTGCTGGACAAACCAGTTCATGGGGTTATCTAATTTTTTTCTCATGCTGTTGCTCTGTGATCTCAAAATGGCTGCCATGGTTCCAAGTGTTGATCCTCACACCATATTCAAATGCAAGAAGCAAAGGAAGAGAACACACCAGCAAGCTTGCTTCCCAGACCTGCCTCTTTATTAGAAAGAAATTCTTTTCTCAGGCAACCTCATTAGATAGCCACTTACATCTCATTTCTGTAGCTGCAAGAAAAGCTGCGAGTGTGAGTGTGCCCACTAGAAGCAGAATTGACATGATCAGAATTGTCATGATCATTGGATTATAGTAACCATAAAATATATAATAGCCCAGAGAGTGGTGGCAAGGTGGCCAAATAGGAAGAGCTCCAGTCTACAGCTTCCAGGGAGATCAACATAGAAGTCAGGGGATTTCTGCATTTCCAACTGACGTATCAGGTTCATCTCATGGGGACAGGTTGGACAGTGGGTGTAGCCCATGGAGGATGAGCCAAAGCAGGGTGGGGTGTCAACGCATCCGGGAAGCACAAGGGGTCAGGGGATCTCCCTCCCCTAGCCAAGGGAAGCTATGAGGGACTGTACTGGGAGGAACACTATACTCTGGCCCAGATACTGTGCTTTTCCCATGGTCTTTGCAACTGACAGACCAGGAGTTTGCCTCTGGTGCCTATGCCACCAGGGCCCTGGGTTTCAAGCACAAAACTGGGCAGACACTGAGCTAGCAGTAGGAGTTATATACATATACCCAAGTGGCACCTGGAATGCCAGCGAAACAGAACCATTCACTCGCGTGGAAAGAGGGCTGAAGTCAGGGAGACTCCACCCCCATGGAGCTAAGCAAGCTAAGATCCACTGGTTTGAAATTCTTGAGCAAGGCCGCTGCAGCCAGACTGTCTCTCTAGATTCCTCCTCTCTGGGCAAGGCACCTCTGAAAAAAAGGCAACAGCCCCAGTCAGGGACTTATAGAAAAAAAAACCATCTCCCTGAGACACAGCACCTGGGGGAAGGAGTGCTGTGAGTGCAGCTTCAGCAGACTTACACGTCCCTGCCTGAAAGCTCTGAAGAGAGAAGCAGATCTCCCAGCACAGTGTTCAAGCTCTGATAAGGGACAGATTGCCTCCTCAAGAGGGTCCCTGATCCCCATGTATCCTGACTGGGAGACTCCTCCCAGCAGGAGTCAACAGACACCTCATACATAGAGCTCTGGCTGGCATCTGGCAGGTGTCCCTCTGGGACGAAGCTTCCAGAGGAAAGAACAGGCAGCAATCTTTGCTATTCTGCAGCCTCCACTGGTGATACCCAGGCAAACAGGGTCTGGAGTGGACCTCCAGCAAACTCCAGCAGACCTGCAGCAGAGTGGCCTGACTGTTAGAAGGAAAACTAAGAAACAGAAATGAAGAGTATCAACATCAACAAAAAGGATGTCCACTCAGAGACCCCATCAGAAGGTCACCAACATCAAAGAACAAAGGTAGATAAATCCACGATGAGAAACCATTGCAAAAAGGCTGAAAATTCCCAAAACAGAATGCCTTTTCTCATCCAAAGGATCACAATTCCGTGCCAGCAAGGGAAAAAAACTGGACGGACAATGAGTGTGATGAATTGACAGAAGTAGGCTTCAGAAGGTGGGTAAAAACAAGCTCCTCCAAGCTAAAGGAGCATGATCTAACCCAATTCAAGGAAGCTAAGAACCTTGAAAAAGGGTTAGACAAATTGCTAACTAGAATAACCAGTTCAGAGAAGAACATAAATGACCTGATGGAGCCGAAAAACACAGCACAAGAACTTCATGAAGCATACACAAGTATCAATAGCCAAGTTGAAAAAGCAGAAGAAAGGACATCAGAGTTTGAAGATCAATTCAATGAAATAAAGCTAGAAGACAAAATTAGAGAAAATAGAGTGAAAAGAAATGAACAAAGTCTCCAAGAAATATGGGACTATGTGAAAAGACCAAATCTATGCTTGATAGTGTAACTGAAAGTGATGAGAAAATGGAACCAAGTTGGAAAACACACTTCAGGATATTATCAAGGAGAACTTCCCCCACCTAGCCCAGGCCAACATTCAAATTCAGGAAATACAGAGAACACCACAAAGATACTCCTGAAGAAGAGCAACCCCAAGACACCTAATTGTCGGATTCACCAAGGTTGAAATGAAGGAAAAAATGTTAAGGGCAGCCACAGAGAAAGGTTGGGTTACCCACAAAGGGAAGCCCATCAGCCCATCAGTCTAACAGCGGATATCTCTGCAAAAACCATACAGACCAGAAGAGAGGGGGGGCCAATATTCAACATTCTTAAAGAAAAGAATTTTCAACCCAGAATTTCATATACAGCCATACTAAGCTTCATAAGCAAAGGAGAAATAAAATTCTTTACAGACAAGCAAATGCTGAGAGATTTTGTCACCACCAGGCTTTCCTTACAAGAGCTCCTAAAGGAAGCACTAAATATGGAAAGGAACAACCAGTACCAGCCACTGCAAAAACACACCAAATTGTAAAGACCATCAACATGATGAAGAAATTATACAAACTAATGGGCAAAATAACCAACTAGCATCATAATGACAGGATCAAATTCACACATAACAATATTAACCTTAAATGTAAATGGGCTAAGTGCCCCAATTAACAGACACAGACTGGCAAATTGGATAAAGAGTCAAGACCCATCGGTGTGCTGTATTCAGGGGACCCATGTCACTTGCAAAGACACACTTAGGCTCAAAATAAAGGGGTGGAGGAAGATTTACCCAGCAAATGGAAAGCAAAAAAAAAGCAGAGGTTGCAATCCTAGTCTCTGATAAAACAAACTTTAAATCAACAAAGATCAAAAGAGAAAAAGAAGGCCATTACATAACTGTAAAGAGATGAATGCAGCAAGAAGAGCTAACTATTCTAAATATATATGCACCCAATACAGGGGCACCCGGATTCATAAAGCAAATTCTTAGAGACCTACAAAGAGACTTGAACTCCCACACAATAAAAGTGGGAGACTTTAACACCCCACTGTCAATGTTAGACATATCAGTGAGGCAGAAAATTAACAAGGATAATCCAGGACTTGAACTCCGCTCTGGATGAAGCAGACTTAATAGACATCTACAGAACTCTCCACCCCAAATCAACAGAATATGCATTCTTCTCTGCTCCACATCTCACTTATTCTAAAATTGACCACAAATGCAACAGAACAGAAATCATAACAAACAGTCTCTCAGACCACAGTGGAATCAAATTAGAACTCAGGATTAGAAAACTCACTCAAAACTGCACAACTGCATGGAAACTGAACAACCTGCTCCTGAATGACTACTGGGTAATTAAAGAAATTAAGGCACAAATAAAGATGTTCTTTGAAACCAAAGAACAAAGAACAAAGACACAATGTGTCAGAATCTCTGAGACACATTTAAAGCAGTGTGTGGAGGGAAATTTATAACACTAAATACCCACAAGAAAGCAGGAAAGATTGAAAATCGACACCCTAACATCGCAATTAAAAGAACTAGAGAAGCAAGAAGAAACTAACTCAAAAGCCAGTAGAAGATAAGAAATAATTAAGATCAGAGAAGAACTGAAGGAGATAGAGACACGGAAAACCCTTCAAAAAAATCAATGAATGCAGGAGCTGGTTTTTTGAAAAGATCAACAAAATAGATAAACCAATCGCCAGAGTAATAAAAAAGAAAAGAGAAGAATCAAATAGATGCAATAAAAAATAATGAAGGGGATATCACCACGGATCCCACAGAAATACAAATAACCATCAGAGAATACTATAAGTACTTCTACACAAATAAACTAGAAAATCTAGAAGAAATGGATAAATTCCTGGACACATACACCCTCCCAAGACTAAACCAGGAAGAAGTCAAATCCCTGAATAGACCAATAACAAGTTCTGATATTGAGACAGTAATTAATAGCCTACCAACAAAAAAAACGCCCAGGACTAGACAGATTCATGGCCGAATTCTACCATAGGTACAAAGAGGAGCTGGTACCATTCCTTCTAAAACTCTTCCAGCAATAGAAAAAGAGGAACTCCTCCCTAACTCATTTTATGAGGCCAGCATCATCCTGATACTAAAACCTGGCAGAGACACAACAAAAAAAGAAAATTTCAGGCCAACATCCATGATGAACTTTGATGTGAAAATCCAAAATACTGGCAAACAGAATCCAGCAGCACATCAAAAAGCTTATCCACCATGATCAAGTGGGCTTCATCCCTGGGATGCAAGACTGGTTCAACATACACAAATCAATAAACATAATCCATCACATAAACAGAACCAATGATAAAAAACACATGATTATCTCAATAGATGCAGAATAGACCTTCAACAAAATTTAACATCCCTTCATGCTGAAAACTCTCAATAAACTAGGTACTGATGGCACATATCTCAAAATAATAAGAGTTATTTATGACAGACCCACAGCCAGTATCATACTGAATGGGCCAAAACTTAAAGCATTCCCTTTGAAAACCAGCATAAGACAAGAATGCCCTCTCTCACCACTCCTATTTAACATAGTATTGGAAATTCTGGCAAGGGCAATCAGGCAAGAGAAAGAAATCAAGGGTATTCAGTTAGGAAAAGAGGAAGTGAAATTGTCTCTGTTTGCAGATGACATGATTGTATATTTAGAAAACCCCATCGTCTCAGCCCAAAATCTCCTTAAGGTGTTAAGCAACTTCAGCAAAGTCTCAGGATACAAAATCAATGTGCAAAAATCACAAGCATTCCTATACACCAATAATAGACAAACAGAGAGCCAAATCATGAATGAACTCCCATTCACAATTGCTACAAAGAGAATAAAATACCTAGGAATACAACTTACAAGTGTTGTGAAGGACCTCTTCTAGGAGAACTACAAACCACTGCTCAGGGAAATAAGAGAGGACATAAACAAATGGAAAAACATTCCATGCTCATGGACAAGAAGAATCAATATCACGAAAATGGCCATACTGCCCAAAGTAATTTATAGATTCAATGCTATTCACATCAAGCTACCAGTGACTTTCTTCACAGAACTGGAAAAAACTACTTTAAATTTCATATGAAACCAAAAAAGAGCCCGCATTGCTAAGATAATCCTAAGTCAAAAGAACAAAG
>NW_012101714.1:258153-304781 GCF_000951045.1 Mandrillus leucophaeus
AGAAATAACACCACACATCTACAACCATCTGATCTTTGACAAACCTGACAAAAACAAGAAATGGGGAAAGGATTCCCTATTTAATAAATGATGTTGGGAAAACTGGCTAGCCATATGCAGAAAACAGAAACTGGATCCCTTCCTTACACCTTGTACAAAACTTAACTCCTGATGGATTAAAGACTTAAATGTAAGACCTAAAACCATAAAAACCCTAGAAGAAAACCTAGGCAATACCATTCAGGGCATAGGCATGGGCAAAAATTTCATTACTAAAACACCAAAAGCAATTGCAACAAAAGCCAAAATTGACAACCAGTGTCTAATCAAACTAAAGAGCTTCTGCAGAGCCAAAGAAACGATCATCAGAGTGAATAGGCAGCCTACAGAATGGGAGGAAATTTTTGTAATCTATCCATCTGACAAAAGGTTAATATCCAGAGTCTACAAGGAACTTAAACACATTTACAAGAAAAAAAAAATCAAAAAGTGGGCAAAGAATATGAACAGACATTTCTCAAAAGAGAAATTGATTTATGCAGCCAACAAACATATGAAAAAAAGCTCATCATCACTGGTCATTAGATTAAATGCAAATCAAAACCACAATGAGATACCATCTCATACCAGTTAGTTTGGCAATCACTAAAAAGTCAGGAAACAACAGATGCTGGAGAGGATGTGTAGAAATAGGAACACTTTCACGCTGTTGGTGGGAGTGTAAATTAGTTCAATCATTGTGGAAGACAGTGTGGTGATTCCTCAAGGATCTAGAACTAGAAATACCATTTGACCCAGCCGTCCCATTACTGGGTGTATACCCAAAGGATTATAAATTATTTTACTATAAAGACACATGCACACATGTGTTTACTGTAACACTATTTACAACAGCAAAGACTGGATCCAACCCAAATGCCCATCAATGATAGACTGGGTAAAGGAAATGTGGCACATATACGCATGGAATACTATACAGCAATAAAAAAGGATGAGTTCATGTCCTTTGCAGGGACATGGATGAAGTTGGAAACCATCATTCTCATCAAACTAACACAGGAACAGAGAACCAAACACCACTTCTCACTCATAAATGAGAGCTGAACAATGAGAACACATGGACATGAAGGGCGGGCATCATGCACTAGGATCTGTCAGGGGGTGGGGGGGCTGGGGGAGGGATAACATTCGGAGAAATACCTAATGTAGATGATGGATTGATGGGTGCAGCAAACCACAATGGTGTGTGTATACCTATGTAACAAATCTGCATGTTCTGCACATGTACCCCAGAACTTAAAGTATAATAAAAAATTAAATTAAAAAATATATATATATAATATTCATACAATCATCATATCATCTATGGTTATCAGGTCCATAACTCACTGTGTAGGCATCAGTCAATGTAACCATTCATCTTTTTAAAACACGGGAATTGTTAAGATTTCTGTCCTCGAACGTAATTCTATGTCCGTGTCTCTAGTGTACACCAATATCCAAGTTCTCCTGGGTATACATCCCATTTATATTTTCTACTCCTCCTGGCATTTTGGTGTGACCGCATAACTGAAATCTGCCTAAAAGAAAGGGAGTAGATGTCATCTGTGCCATTTCTAGAAAAGGCCCTTAAAAATATTCTAAAAGCATTTCTCCCTTTCTCTGTCCATGCACTAACAGGGAAGAGAGGGTTCTCAGGACACAGAGGAAGGGGAAACCTGGAGGTGGAAAGAACTTGGGCCCAGAATGGTAGTGCCCTGCAAAGCCCCGGACCCTGCTATTAGCTACATCAGGCTGATGGGCCAGGGACATGGCAAGGCATTGAAATTCTGAGGTCATTCACACCAGTTAGGCTGTTCCAAAGAATATACTCCATTTCAGCAAATGTCTTCTACATTGTACTTATTTACTTGGCCAGAAGTGGTAGGAAGAACCATTCCATTCTTACATGCCTAGCATATAGCACAGAGCTTGGTACAGAGTAGATTCTCATTACATGTTTATAAATGAATGAATGAGTGAACATGGAGAGAGAAAAGAAAAACTTCCAAATACAATGAAATATGCTTTTCCATCTGGTATCTTTAAAACACAAATCTTTACTGCATGTTTTATGTCCACAGTTAAAGGGGGTTGTTGATAATAACATTGAACAGTTTTTAGCTTTTTAAAAAATTAATAAAAATTGCATATATTTGTGGTATGCAACATCTGGTATCTTTAAAACACAAATCTTTACCACATGTTTTGTGTCCACAGTTAAAGGGGGTTGTTGATAATAATACTGAATAGTTTTTGGCTTTTTAAAAAATTAATAAAAATTGCATCTATTTATGTTATGCAACATAGTGTTTTGAAATAAGTAAAAATTATAACTTTATTTTCCAAAATCACCTTCCTCCTCTCAAATTGTAACCATGAGGGAAGGAAACATTTGTCTTCTGTACAGAGGCTCTTTGTACACAAATAAACGCTGTTCTTCTTCGCCTGCCATCAGGGATCATGTCAAGGGACCGCTCTCATCACCTCTGCTTCTCTGTCGATGTGAAACACGTGTGAGGCTGGAAGCTGCCAAACCTGAGGGAGCCTGCATTCCTGTGCCCCGTCAGTGGGTCTTCACTGTGACTTCCCAAGCAAAGCACTGGGGGCCTCTCCAATTTCACTTCCTGTGGGCTTGTTCTTGCGGGCCAGAAGGAAGCCAAACACTGCCTGGTAGGGAGTGCAGGGCCATGAGATACAGCTGGGCTATCCTCCCTGTCGCTGGGCAAGGACACCAGTTTCCAGGTCACAGAGAGCAACTCTCACCGGTTTTCATTGTGGGAATGTCTTTGGATCCTTTCCTCAGATCTTTTGTTAAGCCAGCTATTAAACACCACCACCAAAAGTAAATAAATGAAAAGATCAAACTGACTTTGGAAAACATTATCTACCATGAACTACCTCTGAGTTAGCCTCGTTCAGCTCCTTTTACTGTGCTCAGTATGGGGAGGCATGAGGAGTACATGGAGGTTCCCAGGGCTGCCGTGAGAACCTCAGCTTTCCCCTTCACTAGCTTCATGGCTGTGACCCAGAACTTATCCTTTCTGAGTCTCATTTTTCTTATCAAAAAAAAAAAAAAAATTGAGAACAGTAAGCAAAGCATTAGGATTGTGTTGGAAGGGGAATATGAGAAAAAGCCTGGCAGATAGACAATACCTGTTATCACACTGAGAGCCATGTGTCTTGGTGAGACATGAGGGAGCACAGGCAGTTGGATCTCATTTCCTGCCAGGAGGAAAGGAGCCAAGACAGCTCGCCCAGGGTCACTGAGGGCCTGAGTCTGTTAGCCAATGAAGCCAGAGCTGGAGCAATTCCTGCCTCGTAGTCCAGTAACATTTCTATGCTGTCTTAGCAAAAGCATTCCCATTGCCCAAACTATCTGTATGTTCATTCCTTTGGGTGACATATTTCTTTCCCAGCCCTAAGTGAGTGGCACCCAAAAAAGTATTACTCCACTGTCCTCAGTAGCACCTCCACATCCAGCCTGTCTGTATCATAGTCCCACTGTGCCAAGTCCTTGGCCAAGGGTACAGAGGCAGCAGGGGACCATAGCGCTTCCTCTTCTTCTTAAAAGAACTTTAAAAAAATGGCAATATCCAAAGGAGGGGTCCTAAACACCTCACGAGAGTCCAAGTTGCTCCCTGTGCACTGGTCTTTCTTGTGCTATAAAATCTAAAGGAGCAGTTAAGTGCTTAGTTGCCTCAAAAGCTGAGCTTGCGCATCTCAGTCCTGCTGTGCTCCCAGTGTGAGGGGCCCTGCTTGTGGTGCTCCCTAAATGACACAGGCCTTCCCTTTAAGAAGTCTGTCATCCCGAGACTCCTGCAAATGGGTGATTCCTTCAATTCTGGAGTCCAGTCTATCACATAGTGTTGCTGACCACATCAGAGCAACTGCTTGAACATTATCTAAGCTCAACTGACGGGGGTCTCCCGGGCAATTGAGCAGTCAGCTGTTTAGTTTTGTAAATCTGCAGCAGAGAGACTTGGGCTGTCCTATTGAAAATGAATCCTGTTGCAAAGTCCAGGAAGAAGATACTAGAGTCTAGGGTTGACAAAATTCAATCCAATTATTTCATTCCATGTTAAAAGTATCAAATAAAAAGTGAGACAATTTTATTAATTTTCACATGTGATACTTAGCTTATCTTCTCATTAAAGATATACATCTTTATTAAAAGCTGTTTAAGATGATATGCTGTGCTGATTTATTCCACCCAAACAAATAAAACAAATATTTACTAACCATTTGTTTAATGTGTCAGGAGCCTTATTCTGTACTTTACATGTTATTTCATTTTATCATCACAAATAAATCATGATATCACAAATACTGTTCTTTAGAGATTACTATGTGCCAGGCCCTGTACTGACATCTCTACATGTATTATTAGTTCATTTTATTGTCATAACCCAGTAAAACTATTACTACAGAATGAGTAACCCTAATCTCAAAATCCAAAATTTGAAACTTTCTGAGCCCTTACATGACATGCGTAAAATTCCAAACCTAGTCTCATGTGATGGGTCAACATACACAAACTTTGTTTCATGAACAAAATTATTTAAAATGTTATATAAAATTACATGCAGGCTATGTTATAAGGTGTATATGAAACATAATCAATTTTGTGTTTAAACTTGCATCACTTCTCCAAGAGATCTTGTTATGTACATTCAAATATTCCAATATTAAAAAATTCTGAAACCTGAAACACTGATGGTCCCAACCATTTTGGACAAAGAATACTCAACCTGTATTATTATCTTCATTTGTCAAATGAGGAACTTTAGGAACAGAGAAGTTCAGTAACTTGCCCCAGGTCACATAGTCAGCTCAGAGCTGGGATTTTCACACAGGAGCCTGGCTCCCAGGTGTATAAGCTCTCCAACTGCAGCTGCCTTCCCTAAGAAGTTCCCAGCACAGCCTCTGGCAAAGGTAGTGGCCTTCAGGACTTTCCACAGAGGGACTCATTTCTTTCTTTGCCTTCTCACTCTTTGCCACGTGCCTGAAAACCAGAGACTGCATTTCATAAAAGTTGCCTGACTCAATGAAGGTGTGGGTAGGTGTAATTATTCTAATTTTGCAAGAAGAATTAGCTCTGAAAAACTAAGTCAGTCAGGGCAGAACCACTCAAGATTCAATCTTGGGCCACTGTGCATCTAACATCTGTGATGTTTAACCTGCCTCACAACACATACTCCTGTCTGCAACATGTGCTCATACCTTTGCTATAGAATTTTCCTAGCATACATTATTATTGACGTGTTTGCAAGGCATTATCTTCAATTCACCTGGGATTATTCTTCAGGATGGGGGTTGAGGGTGGGAAGTGAGGGTCATTTTGTCTTTCTGGGCAACCCCAGCACCCCACTGTTTCTGACAAATACAAGGCACCCAGCAATGGTTTGTTGAATATATGACAAATGAGAGAATAAAGGATAACTTAATAATAATGCCTTTATTTGCTTCTCTAAAACAACCTTTTCTTTGTTTTTTACAGAAGGCTACAGTCAGCGATGAGATCATTTTTATTCTATCACTATAGCTTTTGCTTGAGAAAAACATTAACAAGTATCTCCTTCCAGAAATCTTGCAGATCAATTTGTTTAGTCATGAGGGCTCAACAGCCATCTGTTACTCAGCTGCAGGAGTTGTTTATTCATACTTTTGCCCATTCATCTGTTTTGTGTTTCCTTTTGTCCATATCTCACTTAAGATAAACAAAATCCTGTCAGTGTGTGAAGAAAGCCAAGCCTCCGAATCTGCCTGTGCTGAGAACAAGGGTATTATTTGTCAGAAGGACAAAAAAGCCTAGGGTGGAGGGAAGAATACACACTTCTTATGCTTGAAAAGCAGAAGGTCATTGAACATTACTAATTATGGAGTCCTCCTAATCATGTCTGACTTTAAAGTGCCCGTTGGGTTATTTAGGAGTATAAGATGCAGTCATTCCAGTCCTGCAAACATTTCCAACCCTATATCTGCTTTTCACATTATTTGTAGAACTTCTCATTTTTTCGCCTAGGCAAAAGATTTTTCTTCTCTAATTCAGAGAACAAGTTCATAGACATAGACAGGTTTTCTAATGAAAGAGATAACATTCTCCTACCAACTCAGAAACCATGGGAAAGACATAATTACTTGTTCTTCATCATCTTCTAATGAGAATTTCAAATCAGTTCCCTGCCACTAAATTTCTGAAGTGACAAAATTTCTCACCCAAATTGGCTTAATCATAATGAAATTCCATGTACCTGAAAACTCCAGAGTTAGGATGGAATTCAGAAAACTCTTGATCAGAATTTACATGGTTTCTTCTGCCTTTCACTCCTGCTGGCGTCTGTATGGGATTTCATTCTCATGGGTCTCATACCATGGTGAGATGGAGGTGGGGGCTTCAGAGATGTGTTTACAGCTACACTACAGGGAGAAACGATTACGCCTTTCAGTTCCAGAAGCTGCAGCAAATATTTCATTCTTGCTCATTGACTTTGATGGTGGCACAGGCCCATTCTCCAACCTTCCATTTAGGCCAGAGGAAATCAAGAATCTAATTGATGAGACCCTTACAACTTTTGGACCTTTTGGTCCTGGGGTTTGGGACCAGAGAAGTGAGTCCACTCTACTGGAACCACAAGTGGATCACCAGAAGAAAACGTGGAGCTATTAACTCAAGAAGGGCAGATAGTGAACAGATAGTTAACTGACTGAAGGTACCTGCATCCTGTGGAAACTTATTCAGCCACTGAGTCGCAGCCAAATTTTACCAGAGGTAAAAAGAGGAGTTGGTACCATTCCTTCTGAAACTATTCCAAACAATAGAAGAGGGACTCCTCCCTAACTCATTTTATGAGGCCCGCATTACCTTGATACCAAAACCTGGCAGAGACACAACAAAAAACGAAAATTTCAGGCCAATATCCCTGATGAACATCGATGTGAAAATCCTCAATAAAATACTGGCAAACAGAATCCAGCAGCACATCAAAAAGCTTATCCACCACAATCAAGTCGGCTTTATTCTTGGGATGCAAGGCTGGTCCAACATATGCAAATCAATAAATGTAATCCATCACGTAAACAGAACCAATGACAAAAACCACATGATTATCTCAATAGATGCAGAAGACCTTTGATAAAATACAACATGTCTTTATGTTAAAAATTCTCAATAAACTAGTTATTGATGGAAAGTATCTCAAAATAATAAGAGCTGTTTATGTCAAACCCATAGCCAATATCATACTAAATGGGCAAAAGCTGGGAGCGTTCCCTTTGAAAACCGCCACAAGAAAAGGCTGCCCTCTCTCACCACACCTATTCAACATAGTATTGGAAGTTCTGACAAGGGCAGTCAGGCAAGAGAAATAAATCAAGGGTATTCAGTTAGGAAAAGAGGAAGTGAAATTGTCTCTGTTTGCAGACAACATGACTGTATATTTAGAAAATCCCCTCATCACAGCCCCAA
Organism: Mandrillus leucophaeus; assembly: GCF_000951045.1. Lineage (NCBI taxonomy): Eukaryota > Metazoa > Chordata > Mammalia > Primates > Cercopithecidae > Mandrillus > Mandrillus leucophaeus. The sequence continues at coordinate 265,661 of NW_012101714.1, forward strand.
ATCTCCTTGAGCTGATAAGCAATTTCAGGACACAAAATCAGTTTCAGGATATGAAATCAACGCGCAAAAATGGCAAACATTCCTATACACCAACAACAGACATGCAGAGAGCCAAATCATGAAGGACCTCTTCAACGAGAACTACAAACCACTACTCAAGGAAATAAGAGAGGACACAAACAAATGGAAAAGCATTCCATGCTCATGGATAGGAAGAATCAATAACACGAAAATGGCCATGCTGCCCAAAGTAATTTATAGATGCAATGCTATTCACATCAAGCTAACAGTGACTTTCTTCGCAGAATTAGAAAAAACTACTTTAAATTTCATATGGAACCAACAAAGACCCCACATAACCAAGACAATCCTAAGCAAAAAGAACAAAGCTGGAAGCATCACGCTACCTGACTTCAAACTACACTGCAAGGCTACAGTAACCAAAATAGCAAGGTACTGGTACCAAAACAGATATATATACCAATGGAACAGCACTGAGGCATCAGAAATAATGCCACACATCTACAACCATCTGATCTTTGACAAACCTGACAAAAACAAGCAATGGGAAAAGAATTCCCTGTTTAATAAACGGTGTTGGGAAAACTGGCTAACCATATGCAGAAAACAGAAACTGGACCCCTTCCTTCCACCTTATACAAAAATTAACTCAAGATGGATTAGAGACTTAAATGTAAAACCCAAACCCATAAAAACCATAGAAGAAAACCTAGGCAGTACCATTCAGGACGTAGACATGGGCAAAGACTTGATGACCAAAACACCAAAAGCAATTGCAACAAAAGTCAAAATTGACGCATGGGATCTAATCGAACTAAAGAACTTCTGTATAGCAAAAGAAACTATCATCAGTGTGAACAGGCAACCTACAGAATGGGAGAAAATGTTTGCAAGCTACCCATCTGACAAAGGGCTAATATCCAGAATCTACAAGAAACTTAAACAAATTGACAAGAAAACAAACAAACAACCCCATCAAAAAGTGAGTGAAGGATATGAACAGACACTTCTCAAAAGAAGACATTTATGCAGCCAACAAGCCTATGAAAAAAAGCTCATAATCACTGGTCATTAGAGAAATGCAAATCAAAACCACAATGAGATACCATTTCCTGCCAGTTAGAATGGTGATCATTAAAACGTCAGGAAACAACAGATGCTGATGAGGCTGAGGAGAAATAGGAACGCTTTTACACTGTTGGTGGATGTGTAAATTAGTTCAACCATTGTAGAAGACAGTGTGGCGATTCTTCAAGGACCTAGAATCAGAAATACCATTTGACCCAGCCGTCCCATTACTGGGTATATACCCAAAGGATTATAAATCATTCTACTATAAAGACACATGCACACGTGTATTTGTTGCAACATGTTTTGCAACAGCAAAGATTTGGAACCAACCCAAATGGCCATCAATGATAGACTGGATAAAGAAAATGTGGCACATATACACCATGTAATACTATGCAGCCATAAAAAAAGAATGAATTTATGTCCTTTGTAGGGTCATGGGTGAAGCTGGAAGCCATCATTCTCAGCAAACTAACTCAGGAACAGAAAATCAAACACCACATGTTCTCACTCACAAGTGGGAGTCGAACGATGAGAACACATGGGCATAGTGGGGGAACATCACACACCAGGGCCTGTCAAGAGGTGGGGGATAAGGGGAAGGAGAGCATTAGGACAAATATCTAATTTATGTAGGACTTAAAACTAGATGTCAGGTTGATGTGTGCAGCAAACCTCTGTGGCACATGTATACCTATGTGACAAACCTGCACGTTCTGCACATGTATTCCTGAACTTAAAGTAAATTTAAAAAAATAAAAGAAAGTTAACCCCCCCCACACACACACAATTTTGAGTGATAACATTATAATCACAATAATATGTATGACATGATTTTATTAAAATAAATATATTTCCACATTAAATTATGTCTGTTAATACAAACTAATTGGGGAAATATAACAGAGTACCACCCCTGCACCATCCATTTACTTCTTTGTTCTCCTTCAGAAAACAAACAGAAAACTGAAACAAGAAGAAAAAATGGTATATTTGTTTTCCAAGGCATATTGCTACCAGTGCTAAATGCACATTCTCTGTCTCCCTGCTTGACATGTGCAGCCACTTGTCCAAGTTCTGGTTAACTCTGTGAGTAGCAGCATGGTGAAGTGTTAAGAAGTCTTTCCAAAGTGGAAGTGCTGGACTCTCCTCTTCCTTCTTCCTTTCTGTTGGCTGGAGTGAAGAGGATCTGGCTACACTAAAGTTGCCATGGATAAACGTGTCCTGAGTCCCTAAAACTTGTGGCGTTATCTTCAGTCCTCTGTGACCACCTCCAGATTCCTTTTGTGTGCTAGTGAACTATATTTCTATCTCACTTAAGCCAGTGTAATTTTGAAAGTTTTGTAGATGGCATCATTGTTTAGGACAGTATTATATATAGTGATACAGATCACATACTAAATTTTTACAGGGGCAATAATGGAAGAACAGATTGGAAGTGAAAATTAATATTGTAAGTAAAAACAAAATTGAAAATTGTTTCATCTATTCCCACATCGTGGAATTATATATTTATATTTGTATAGCATATAAATAATATAATATAAAATTTATAATATAATGTGGATTTGTAAATAATGGTCAAATTGGACTTCATTTTAAAATGATAAGTACAGAGAACTGTATTTTGGTGTAAAAGTTTGATCAAGGTTACTGCATCTCATGTCCAGTGAATAATTTGAGTCTTAGTTATTAAGCAGGATTCCTTGTATATAATAGTTGGACACAGGCACGAAGGGCAAGGTCCTTGCCTGCAACAATTGCAAGTGTCAGATGAAGACAGATAGGAAAGGAAGCACTTGATAAAGAGTGGGAAATATGCTACTTTAGAAGCAGGCTCAGAGTTTCATGACTGCACTGCCTCTGGTCTTGGTTAGTTAAGAGACTTCCTGAGGATATAATGTTTCTCAGGGGATTGAGGGGAGGAACAGAAGGGGTGAGAGAGGAAAAATAAAAGAGAGCAAAGGAAAGTAAGTGCAGAAATTGTCCCTTTAGAATAAAGTGCGTACATCTTTGATGGATTAACAATGCAATGAAAATAGAAAAATTTGATTTCACCTAAATTGTCCATATCCTCAACCCTCCTCTAAATGATAGACCTGTCTTGGCCCCAGAATAGCAGAATAGCAAAGAAGAGAGAGTAAAACTGTGAAGCTAGTATAGACATATTATTTCCCAAAATAAATTCCTAAATTTGAATTTCTTTTCAGATTGGGAAACTGATAGTGGTATGGAATATAATTTTGGCAGTCACACACAAAAGAATCACCTTTTTTTTGCTCTGTACTGACACTCCAGCTCTCTCTCTGATTTAATGATGCTTTATACCTCAGAGGTTCATGCAGTCTCAAAATGAACAGTGTTGTGACTTTTGTTAGGGTGATCTCTTTGGAACATAGACCTGAGGAGGTCCTATGCTTGAGAAAGGCTGTGAACTCCCTTAAAGTGAAAAAACAGAAATCTATTAGTTATTATTAAGAAACCCACTCTCTAATAAAAAGTTAGTGCTGTAACATACACAACCTTGCAACAGATAAGATTCCAGAGCAGAGTCACATATAGAAAGTAGAACAATGCCATATGGATTACAACCGCTTCCTTCCTGAATTCCAAATGCTGCAGGGCTTGGAAAACTCAGAAGCCTACAGGGGTGGGCAGGTAGTGCAGATGACTGACAGGTGGGAATGAGAGAAATATCAATCAGCCCTGCGACTGTCTATTCAGCTAAGGGAGAAGCAACTTACTCAGCTTCAAGAGATACGACCACACAGCAATGCAGCTCAGTTTCCAGAGCTTGTCTTCAAAGACAAGCTAAATGAGATTTTAATGTGGATTCTCCTCTTTTTTATATTAACAGTTATAGGCTCAATCAGGCCATATGCCGCCACATGCAATCTCTGCAAGGAACAGTGGCAACATCAACTTACACAGGTCGAAGATCCCTCATTTGAAATGCTTGAGACTAGAGATGTTTTGGATTTGGGATTTTTAAAGATTTTTGAATACTTGCCTAAACTTAATGAGATATCTTGGGGATGGAACCCAAGTCTCAACACAAAATGTATTTGTGTTTAATATATACCTTTTACTTATACCCTAATTTTGTACAATATTGTCAGTAATTGTGTGACTGAAGTAAATTGTGTGTGCATTGAACTATCAGAAAGGAAAGGTGTCACTCTCTGTGTGACCCATGTAGATAATCTGTGGTTGTTGGCATCACCATCATTCCTGCTGAATTTAAATGTTGCCACTAAGTAATTATTTTCTCACACTTATTCACACATAAGTACATAATAGTGAAAAACATGATATGCCATTCATACAGTGAAAAAAATATCATGTTGAGGGTAACTAAGCAGCACAGTAGTGTCACCAGAATACCCGTGTCAGCTGTTCCGCAACAGCAACAACAGACACCGCCAGGCTAGATGGCTAAATGGCTAAATGGCTTTTAAAAACGTTCCCTCCAGAGTCATCTGCCTCATTAACAACATGTATTTTTCTTGAAGTCTCTCTGATTTTATAAACGAGCATGATTTCTTGCTCTGCTATGAATGCACACTGCTCTAATTCTTCAATAAGCCCATCACACTTTTTTCCCGTGTCATCTACGGCCACTTTTCCTGCAGTGTTAAAAACATCATCTTCATTGTCTACTTGTGGCATCATAGTGAAGCTCAAAAAGTTTCAAATTTTGGGTTAAGGTTTGAATTAGGGATTCTCCATCAGTAGCTCTTCTGCACCCTAAAAGAAACTGGCTGGATAATGTAAAAGAACAAGAGATTTCTCTCAATATCTACTTTAAAATAAGAGGGTCAATTTCACTTGAGAGGATCAATAGAGACCTATTCTACATGAATGACCAAAAAAAAAAAAAAAAATAGAGACCCTTCTGTACAAACCCACCCCCTCACCACCCACACCCAGAATATCGAACCAGATCATTCCAGTTTCCAGTAAGTTCCCTATTTTGCAAACTCCAGCAGAGTGCTGGATAGAGTTCCTATTTTAATATTTACTTGAGAAGGGTAGATGGGTGAGAGATGAATAAAGAATTCCATTCGGTGGGGCGCGATGGCTCATGCCTGTGATCACAGCTCTTTGGGAGGCCGAGGCAGGCAGATCACCTGAGGTCAGGAGTTCGAGACCAGTCTGGCCAATGTGGTGAAATCCTGTCTCTACTAAAAATACAAAAAACTAGCCGGGCATGCTGGCAGGTGTCTGTAACCCCAGCTACTCGGGAGGCTAAGGCAGGAGAATCACTTGTACCCAGGAGGCAGAGGTTGCAGTGAGCTCAGACGGCATCATTGCACTCCAGCCTGGGCAATAAGAGTGAAACTCCATCTAAAAAAAAAAGAAAAGAAAAAAATTCATTCTTCAGATTTTGAGACCTAGGAAAGCTCCACTGCTTTGTTCTCACGGAGCTAACTTGTTAAGATATTATCTTAAAGTCATTATCCTTTATTAAACCGTACTTTTTGTTATCTTTAGATATTCTAGAATACTTAAAATTTATCTAAAAATAGACATGTGGAGATTCATCTTTCACAATAGCTTCCTAGTCAATCTCTTAGCGGGCAGCAGAGGGAATCAAATCAAGAGGGTAATCAATTTGTACACCATTGTGGTGATTTTCCAATATCTTCTCAAAGACCATATTAGGCATATTGATTTCTTGAGAGGGATAGAAAAGAAAAACGTCAAACTGTAGCCTTCCCGGCTGAATTTCCAGGATCTATGTTAATTCACTAATTTAGCAAATATTTTGAGAGTAGTAGTTCCTGTATTTTCTAGCATTCCAGATTCAAAAAGAGAAATAAGTCAGGATTCTAACAAGGCAGATAGTCACCTCTCTTTTTTGGTGAGCCTGTCAAGTGGACTGCTGCAGTCTTAAGTAATCTTCTTCATCCAATTGTTTAACATTGTAAATAAATTATTTACATGATAAAATTTCATAGATTCTCCGAAGCTTCACATCTAGACAGAAATGTCCTAAATGTTAGGGGCCAATGCATTTAGCTGGGGCTCTGGAGCAGCTTGTGTATCTGAAGCTGTGTCTCTCACACCACAGATGGCAAGGTTCAGGGGGACAGAGATTCATTTTCTACTGTGTGCCAGGAATAGTTCTAGATCCTTGGGCCACAAGTCAGCATGGTCCCTGCCCCCAGGAAGCCCCAAGCATGGTGGCACCTTAATACCACCCAGGCTGGAAGACAGGGGCAGGAAGGTCCTTAGACACCCATTTCCTAGTACACTTCCTGCTATTTTGTGAATTCCACAAGAGTGCTGGATAGAATTCCCATTTTCATATTTACCTGAGAGGATAGATGGGTGAGATATGGATAAAGAATTCTGTTTTTTAGAACTTGACACCTAGGAAAACTCTACTGCTTTGTTCTCAGTGAGCCAACTTATGGAGTAAACAAACTCAGATACATTAGACTTTGGTAAGCAAAAGGTATGTGACCAAAAATATTTTTATTTGTTTATTTAGTCATTTATTCACGGTCAGCTATCCAACAAATATCTGTGGAGTAGCCATGTTTGCCTCTGGAAATCCCTCCACTGGCTTAAATAACATTCTCTTGTTCTTCCTTTACCTCTTTCTGTCCCTTCTTTTGATGGCCTTTCATGGTGCATCCCTTAAATTCAGACACTCTCAACTGTCCAGTCCTGTGCACATGTGCCTCTCCTGACAGTCTCCATCGGGAATCTCATTTACACTAAAGATTCTGCTGATCAATAAATGACTCCCACAACCATACATCTAAGCTTGGCCCCTCTCCAACATTCAAGCACCTCATTTCCAGTTTACAGCAGACACTTCTATCTGGAGATGTTGGTACTTCAATCCCGATGTATCGCAAATAATCACCTTTTTAAAAAACTTTCAAATGGTTCTTCCTGCTATTCTCCTGTTTGTGTTGAAGACATGTATCTAAGCTGATAATCAACTCCTGTCATTTCCATGCTCCCCACATCCAACCCATTGGAGAGTCCCGACTATTCTTACTTGGAGAAATACCTTTCCTCTACTCTGTCTTTTTGTCATCAATGGTATGATTCTGATTGAGATCTCTTTATTTCTTCCCAGGGTTGGAGCAGTGACCTTCTGGCTGGCCTCCACTCTTCTCTCCTGCCCATCCATGCTATCCATGGCCTCTAGTTTAATCTTTCTAAAGTGCATCCCTTGGTGAGGATTCCCCTGTGAAAGTCTCTAACATTTTTTTCTGTCCCAAAGGGCTAAAGTACGTCTCCCCAAAACTCACATGTTGAAGTCCTAACCCCTAGTGTCTCTGAATGTGATTGTTTTGGAGACAGGGCCTTTATAAAGGTAACTAAGGTTAAATGAAATAATTAGGGTGGGCTCTAATCCAATATGACTGGTGTCCTTATAAGAAGGAGATTAGGACACAGACAAGCACAGAAGAAAGCCCACGTGAAGCACAAGGAGAAGATGGCCATTTGCAAGCCAAAGAGAGAGGCCTCAGGTAAAACTAAACTTGCTGACATCTTGATCTTGAACTTGAACTGCAGTAATCACTCAAATGAGTCTCTCCAAATTCTCAGAGGCTGGGGTTTTTACAGACAGTTTGGTGGGCAGGGGGCCAGGGAATTGGTACTGCTGATTGGTTGAGAATGAAATCATAATGGTGTGGAAAACAGTCCTGGTGCACTGAGTTCGCCTCTGGGTGGGGCCACAAGACCAGTTGAGTCATGAGTCACCAGTACAGGTGGGATCAGTCTAAAAAATATCTCAAAAAAACCAATCAGATTCTGCAGTAGTGATGTTATTTATGGCAGCAATTGGGAAGGCCAAAAATTCATAACCTCTGGCCACATGACTCTTGAGCAGTAAGGGATTATAAAAACTACAACTATATCTTAGCAGAGTTCAAGCCCCTCTCACAATCCTAACCTTGTGTCCTTTCATTAGTTTTACAAAGGTGGTTTAGTTTGGGGAAGGCCTATTATCAACCTTGCTTTAAAGTTAAACTGTAAATTAAATTTCTCTCAAAGTTAGTTTGGCCCATGCCCAGAAATGACCAAGGACAGCTTAGCAGTTATAAGCAAGATGGAGTCATCGATGTCAGAAGCCTCTTACTGTTATAATTTTACAAAGGCAGTTTCATCTGCACTTGTTCAAGATTAAGGCCCACCTCACATGCTGCTTCCTCCATGGGAACCTCCCAGTCAGGGATAATCCAGCTTCTCCTAAAGTACTGATTGTGTCACTACCATTTTTATGAGATTTTTAACTTCTACTTTATTTTATGTCTATCTATGTAAATGTCTCATTTCTTTTATTACAATGCCTATTTTTTGAAGTCAGTGTATTTCGGCTTCATTCTTAAATTTCCAAAGCCTGTGGCACAGAGCTTGTCAAACCTGAGAGAAAACGACATCTAAAGCTAAGCTGCTCTGTTTTAGTATAAAAGTGGGCACCTTTAATCCTTTCTTCTACCACCACTATTAATCTGCATGTATTAAGGAAAGAAAATCTCAGTTAAATGATAGGGGAAAGCTAGAGTTGGATTATATTTATACACATATTGTAAATATAGTTGGATTGCCAAAACCAAGTTGGCTAAATAAAATTTAAAAATGCCAAGCCACTCAGATGAAAATAATGATAATGGTGATACTAACAAGGGTGGTTAGCAGTATCAAATACCATCATTTAGGAAGTGTTCAACTACTTGCTACATAATAAACTGTCTTACATGCAGTATTTAATTTGGTCCTCACAACAATCTTGTGTCAAAGGTATTATTTTTAAAAAGAATAAATTTGGTAAGTAACCAGACCAATGGCCCCAAAACTAATGAATGCATGCAACCCTGTCCAACTCAAAAACTCCTGCTCTTGACATTTACCCTTGTGGTAGAGCCACTCAATCAACGTTAAATCAGTTGGAGTATGCATTTCCACAGAATATTTATGCATAGGGTATGCTCCTGATTTTATCAGTAGCTTCTGCCTGCACATCTCTTATATGCCAGTGCTGTCTTGCCCCAGCCTCTCCTGTCTTCAGTCACCACCTTCATGGCACCTGCAGTTCCAGTACCAGATCAGAGCTGGGGCTTGGTCCTGACTCCAGCTGGAAGTTCCTTTACCTTCATAATTTGACATTTGATATCAAACAAACCATACTGTATTTTAGGTCTCAGTGGGGATATCATGTTTTTGCCTTCACAGGAAACCTAGTTTATACCAGGTACCCCTTCATTCAATAAGAAATTACTTACTATTTGAATGCCTAAAATAAGTTCAGTACTATTCCTGAAATTGGATGTGTAATGATGAACGAAACAAACACATGCCTCTGTTCACTGCTTTCACCCCAACACCTAAACCACTGTCTAGACAGTAATAGCTACAATAAATACTTGTTTAATAAAGAATGAATGCATGAGCCACTGGGCTTTTGCCTTGGCCTTGTGACTTAGCTTCTTCCTTTTCTTATCCAAGTCACTCTTCCCTTCAGGTCTCAAATTTTGATTAAAAGTTTTCTCTCTGGGCCAGCATTCTTGCAGCCCTCTTCACCTCCACTGTTGTGTCTGACCAGCTCAATGGTTGGGCTAATTTCTACTTTCAAGTTTCTACCACAGAGTGCTATCCAGTTGTAAGTAATTGTACCAAAAAGTTTAGACCCAGTTACACTCTGGGAACTACTGATCCCAATCTCAGTGGCTCAGAATGGCCAAGGGCAAGTTTATTTTTCATTTGCATGACTGTCAACAGATGCACCTCTACTCCAAGAGCAGAATATCTGAGACAGGCTAATATCCACTAGAAAGTAAGATGCTGGAGCCACAAGATGGCTCTTGGAGTTTCTACTTGGAAGGAGCATCTAATGCTGCCATTTATACGTCACTGGCCAAAGCGAGTCATGTGGCCAAATCTCAATTCAAGCATACCATAAGTCTTCTGTCCACACCCATTGTCAAGGAGATAGGACATATAACCCTTCCACAGGGAGAATCTGAACCAAGCCACATCAAGCTGGCCCTTAGAAAGCTGGTAATCTAGATGGATATTCTGCCTCCAAAATCAATGGAACCCTAATTACGTTAGAAACTGGAGAGGTCTTAAAATAAAGAAAGGATGTCATTGTCTAATGTCACCCACAGACTGTACTGATCTCACAGCGATATTAAAAAGCATTATCTTGTCATTTTAAGCCTGAATTGTGATGTCCAAACTTCTTTTCATCTCCACATTCCATGTAAAAGAAAAAAGTACTAGAAGTGTCTTTGTGGAACCCTCAGCAGTATAGACCATTCTGGCTTTGTGGCTATCATTTTAACATCTCTTAAAACATGAATATGAAATCTAGGGAAAGGTTCAATTGAGGATTTTCAAGATTACCCTGAAACCAGAAGAAGCAATGTTCAACAGAGGAGTATCCACTCGATACAGTATGTTACTGTCCTCACATTGGAAATCTTCCTGGCAATGGTTACTCTTTGTGACTACGTGCACTTTTGACAGCCAAGCAGTGTGAAAAACAGCAGCCTCCAACCCTTTTTGCACTGAAGATTGTCCGAATTTGCTGCTAGTTGAAAATCTTGTCTTTTTCAAGGCTGTTCCTCCCTCTTTAGCTTCAGCTCACTGCTACTCAAAAGTAGTTATTCATTCCTTTCAAAATATGAAACGTGCCTTTAAAATGAAGTTTTGGTGGCTTGTTTTTCTGGTGTGAAAAATTAGAATTCAGGCCGTTCTAAACCAAAAGATAGGAGTTATATTAATATAAAGATAAAACAAGGTGGTGGATAGTAAGATTCACAGTGACACCCAAAAGCTGAGCAAATTAAACAAAGACAGCTACTGTGTTTGTCTAGGCATCATTTTTATGAAGAATTCTAAAAATTTCTAGCTTTTATCAAAATAAGTAAACAAATCCACTTTTTGTTTTTCTACCAGCTGCATGGGCCACCAGTGGCCAAGTTTGGTGTCCTCATACAAACACATGACACCATATGAGAGAGCGTGTGGGCATGGTCTGGCAGGGCAAGATTCCATGTGTATGCCAACCCATGGGGTGGGAGAGAATTTGACCTTGAGAAGAGCTTATCACCCTGTGACTGAAGCAGCTTGAGCTCAACATGACAACAGAATCAACAACAACTATGTGTGAAATGTGAACCGATTACTTTTTGGTCAATCTTGTATCACAGTTCAATCAGAAGAAACCAAGAAAGTGGTATTTTATTGAACTGGACAGTACAGTGACAGAAACAGCTGTGTCTATTTGTGGGAAAGTTTTTGGAAGATCCCCTCAGACCGTGTTCTATTTCACTATTAGACTACAAATCAAACTTCTGCTTTAGGTTTGTTAATCTCCAAACTTCCCAGAAAACATTCAAATATCAGGGTTACATCACGTGCAAGACATGATTTAAAATTAAAGCTACATTTAACATGTAAGAGCAAACTTCCAGGAGTTTCATCCCTTTTAAAGAAGCTACTATCACTACACTTAGTTCAAATGCTTCCCTTCCAAGGATAACACTGAAGAGAAAAAAAGTCTCACTTACTAGGTCACAAGTAGTTGATGGGAATGACTTAAAAACTCTTCAAGCCTTGCATGGCTAACAAAGTAAAGTAGTGTTTCTCAATTTTTTTCCCATCAACCATTTCCCCATTTTAATGCATTGAAATCTCACTCAAGGAGTGATCTCTGGCCCAGTGGAAACTATATACTGAGCCACAGAGGGAGACCGAGCCACGGCAGACTTCAGACAAGGGGCCAGAGGTTTTGTGGCTAATGAAATTATGGTGGTAAACCTTCATTTTATCCCTTGCCAACTGTCTGGATCTTTGTTAAAGGGGAAAACTTTCAGGTTATCCTTCCTACCAACTTTTCCCAGTGATGGTATCTTTATGGAAGGAAGGAAGTGGTTCTTTCTTACATTAAAAAAACAAAATTGGGAATGTTTATAGTCACAATTTAGTTTTACCCCAAATCATCTTACCTAGTGGAAATATTTTATTTATTCAGTCACATACTCATTCCTTCATTCAGTAAATATTTACTGAGCCTATCTGTTATGCTAGGAAGTATGCTGTGAATGGAAATGCACGATTAATGTAATGTTCTTCCCTTATGTTACTTACATCCTAGGAAAGAACAAACAAGAAAATTGATTGTAAAACAGTCTGGGACCTGGGGAGACTGAAGTCTTGGTCTCAAATGTTAGATGTTTTTGAAAATCAAATCCATCTTCTAAAGTTTAAAGCCTCCTTGCCAATGTGCCTATGTAAAGGGATGCATTGAAAACACATCCTTTTAGCCTCCTCATTTCACGAATTAGTCTTCATATCTCTTTTATTCTACTTCACTGTATGTTTCCTCTTCTTGTGTTGCTGTAAAGAAATACCTGAGGTTGGGCAACTTATAAAGAAAATAGATTTATTTTGGCTTATGATTCTGCAGGCTGTACAGGAAGTGTTGGTGCCAGCATCTGCTTCTGGTGAGGCCTCAGGAAGCTTCCAATCATGGCCAAAGGTAAAGAGGAGCAGTGTATCACATGGGAAGAGCAGGAGCAACAGATGGAGAAAAGAAAGGTCCCACACTTTTAACAACCAGATCTTGCATGAACTGATTCATCACCAAGGGAATGGCGCTAAGCCATTCATGATCCAATCACTTCTCACCAGGCCCCGACTCCAATGCTGGAGGTCACATTTCAGTATGAGATTTGAAGGGGACACACATCTAAACTACATCAGTGTCCTTAAAGATTTTCACTTGTTCCCATTTTCACTTGTTGCCACTACTTTAATTCACACTAACCATTTCTTGCATAAAATTCTACTCCTGCCTTCCAGGCTCTTTCCTCCTACCACACATCTTTCCTCCCTACCATTCATTCTCTATATCTGGAGGCAATTTATTGAAGTCCACATGATGTATTTCCCTGCTAAAATTCCTCCACTGACTCTCACAGTCTTCCAGACCTTATCTAAACATCTACACATGACTGAGGACTGTCTTAGTGAGTGGGCATCTGTTTACCTCTCTAACTCAGCTTTCCAAAGCCTAGTCTGTACAACAGCAGTTCCTTGGAAGTTAATAAGGGATCTTCAAGGAGAAAAAATTTTATGGTGAAATAATTTTGGGAACTGTGGAAAAAACCAGTTACACAGGTTTTCTCATTAGAGTCTTCAACATGTAAATGAGTTCTCTGAATCTCCAAGAAAAAATACATTATTCAGTGTTTCACAGATTTGTCTAAGAATCTTGATGCATACATATGAACAGACACACACACAAATGCACATACACACACACACATCTGCACACCCCTTGAGGGTGTCTCTACACTATGATAGACAGAATCATGGCGCCCAAAGATGCTCTAATCCCCATGGCAAAAGAGGCTTTGCAAACATGATTAAGGTTAAGGATCTTGAGATAGAAAGATTATCCTGGATTATGTAGATGGGCCTAATTCAATCACATGAGCACTTGAAGCAGAAAACTGAGTTGGTCTGGAAGCAGAAAAAGTGAAACAGAAGGAAAAGTCACAGAAACTTCAAGCACAAGAAGCATTCCATGCTCCATTGCTGAGATGTAGGGGGCCTCATGGAGGGACCGGAGAGAGAGCTCTGTTGCTAAAGGTGGCCCCTAGCTGACAGCCAGCAAGGAGATAGCAACCTAGGTCCTAGGAACATGGAGTGGATTCTACCAACCACTTGAATATGTTTGGAAGCAGATTCTTCCCCAGAGCACACAGAAAGGAATTCAGTCCTGCCAACTCCTTAATATCTGCCTTATGAGACTGTAAGCAGAGGACACAGCTGAGACAGACTTCTGACCCACAGCACCAGGAGATAAGAAACTTGCATTGTTTGAAAACTCTCTGTTTGTGATAATTTATTGTGGCAACAATAACAAAAGCCTAATGCACAGGTACAACATTTGCCTTCATGTCTCATCTTTGCCTACCTATATAGTGCACATTCCATTTTGCCCAGCTGGGATGCCCTAGAAGCAGGTGTTCTCTCAAATATCTTGGATTTGATCATGATGCCTGGAATGTTCTTTCATTTAATTCTCTTCTTTCCAAGACACAGGCTCCAATATTCACCTCTTACTCCCAGCCTTCTGGCCAGGCCTGACTGCTAACTCCAACTAATCCATCAAGACTTGGTTTAAGCATCATCCACTCTATCATTCTCTGGCTTTCCCATATGATCTTGTGGTACCCTGTTCATTTGGCTATCTTCCCCCAGAAGGCCTTATGGACAAGAACAATATCTTACTCATCTTTTCCTCTCCACTATCAACCTGGCATAGAAAAGATGATCAGCAAATGTGCAGAACCAACGAATTCAGCTAAAGATAACTAATTAACAACTGATAATATAAGATCCAACCTTAATATAAGATCCAACCTCAAAAAAGTGACAACTGCCAATAGAGATACAGGATCATTCAATATATGGATGTCCTTTGAAGTGCGTGGAAAACACAGTTCACCCAAGCAAAAAGAATGAGGATAATAGCCTTGAAAAACATATTACAAAATATTTTCCAAAGTATTTTTCAGTCTCTGTAAATTCTATTGCCCTGAATCTCTCATTTCATTAACTAAAAACCATTCATTTATTCAAGGGAGGGACAATACAACCTAGCGAAAAGTGTACTTATTGGCTCTGAGTTTCCTATTAGACTTTTTGATCCATAGTAAGGCAATAGACATGAACTCCAGCTCTGCAGAGAAAAGCAAGGATTTTCTAAATTCCAAGAGCTTTTCATACAAAGACCTGGGCTTGAAGGCTGAGCATATAATTTTTTTTTTTTTTTTTTTTGAGCCTCAGTCTGGCTCTGTCGCCCAGGCTGGAGTGCAGTGGCGCGATCTCGGCTCACTGCAAGCTCCGCCTCCCGGGTTCACGCCATTCTCCTGCCTCAGCCTCCCTAGTAGCTGGGACTACAGGCGCCCGCCACCATGCCCAGCTAATTTTTTTGTATTTTTGATAGAGACAGGGTTTCACTGTGGTCTCGATCTCCTGACCTTGTGATCTGCCCGCCTCGGCCTCCCAAAGTGCTGGGATGACAGGCGTGAACCACCGCGCCCAGCCGAGCTTATAATTTTAACATAAGCCACAATGTGGTAGGCATTCATACATTTTAGTAAATTGTCCAATGTTACACATCTAGTGACTTAAAAGTAAGTAGTTCAGCCCAGGTGTGGGTGACTCCCAAACCTACACTTTCTCCCACTGTGGCATGTTGTCTGAAAATAATTTACTACTCCTGGAAATGGTACATTCCCTGTCACTGTCATATGCAATCTGAGGCCAAAAGACATTATACCTTTAATGACACAGAGAAGATTTGCACACAAACGGATGTCCTTTAGGTGACCTTTCAAGTCAGGTCCTTAGACTCTAGAATGTTATGAAAATGTTATTTTTCTTACTTAAATATTAGTTTCAAATTTCATATTTGCCTCATATTTAAATTAAACATTCTTAACCACTTTAGATGATTCAGTCAATCATTCAACTTATAGGGAAAAGATATTAGGCACAAATTGTTTGACTGAAATGAGCAGCAATTTGGTTTAAAGCAACGAATGGTTTGTGATATCATTCCTTCCCACTAGACAAAATTAACTTTGGGCATGGAAATATCATATGCATTGGAATCCCATGTAGCTATTTAAAGAATAAATTTAGTGTATACGTGAAATATTCATGATCAACTTGAAAAAATCAAAGTGAATAGTAGTATGTGTGGTGTAATTCTGTTTTTATTTAAAGTTATCTCTCATTATATAAAATATCAGTAGAAAAGCCTGAAAGTATATGCATACATGCCTGCCTTCATTTCACTTAGCTAAACTGTGGTTATTTCAGGAAAGTGGAACTAGAGCAGGAAGTATAAATAATGTATATATAAATGGAAAAATCATTTATATATACATTCAGTTATTTATATCTGTGTGTGTATATATATATACACACATACATATAAAATACACACACATATGTATATAATCAAACTTTTAAAGTTTTAGACAAGAGCTGTTGATGTTCTAATTCTTTAAATAAAAATGCACGTCCTCAGCTTACAGGGGTAACTGGCTTTCAGGAGAAGCAAAAGTACTGGCAACTGTCTCCAGTGCTCTGGAGCTGCAGGCCCTATTCTGAATGCTTCCGTGATCCCTTCCCTGCTCACATTTAGAGGCCTAGCAAGCCTCCAGTCCCTCTTTCAAAGACCCTCCAAATTCCACCAAAGACTCTCCAAATTCCACTCAAACCATGATTCATGGTTTGAGTCTTTGGTCTCAGTTCCGCAGGACCCTACTGACACAAGAAACTCAGTGGGCACAGAGCAGGCAATTTCCACAAAAATTAAAACTCAAAGGATGCAGGAAGTCCCTGGTGATCACTGGGCAGCGCACCATAGGGCAGCCAGGAGAACGGAGGTGCACGCATGAGCATTTGCTTCTGTTCTGCTGTGGATGCACTTGTAGCCCTGGGTAGGAGAGTTTTTCTGAACAAAAGGGACGGAAGCTGAAGGCAAAGTGCTCAGAGTAAAGCAGAGAAATAAAACAGGCTGCTGGTGGAGGGTGTAATTGGTGCAACAGGTGTTATTATTTTTTCCCTTTCACGCTAGAAAATGGAGGATGCTCAGACCCAGTGAGGAACCACCAGGAGGAGAACACACAGGAAACTAGAAACCGCAGAAGAAAGAGACAGCAGGAAAGTGAGTCTTGGAAGATCAGTGACTATGTATAGGAAGTTACACTCCTGATCCATGTGAGAGACAGGATGACAGAGTGAATTCAGGTAAACAGAGATGTCAGGAGAGAAAGATCTTCTTCAAGGACATGAACAGAGAGTGCGACAACTGGAAACATCGTTATCATTATTAGCATGGAAAGCTATTTTAAATGATCTCCAGGAAGCCAGAAATAAAATTTTCAAGGGAAATCAAACATATAACCATAAAACTCATTGCACCTATTATGTCCTGAAACATGTTGCTGCATTCTCATAATGCATATTATTCTCACATTCTATATTTTCTATTCCAGAAAAGACAAAAATAACTTGTCAGTATAGTAAAGGCAAGGAAGAAACCCTTAGCACTGCTTTCTTTTATACTGACTGAAATTGCTTTCAGCCTGCTTTCTTTCTGTTCTCTGATCTATCTCAGAGATAATGGGGGCTGTTCCACCATGGCAGTGGAAAGCATTCACTGTGGTTATCTGTTTGGGATCACCTGACAGCAGACAGCACATGATGAAATGTGGTTTACAGAGCACCTGAGCTTCCATCAGGGCCCCTCACCACAGACAGCAGGGGTCCATGTGGTTATTAACTAGCTTTCCCGAGAACTCTGAAGAGGAGTGAACTTATGAATCATTTTCAAAGGCTAGGAGTGAAGCCACCAATCTATTCCATGACTGTCAGAAAAGAGCTGCCTCGCTTCTTTACCCAAACCATCTTCTTTTCATCTCTTGTAAGTTTCCAAAATATGTGAACATTTTAAAAGTACAAAACTTTCTTTAAATGTGTGTAAGTCTTGTTTTGGAACTTGGATTCATTTTTTTAGTAGAGAAAAACAGTTATGGGGCTCATTTTTGCTCCCTCAGCAATATCAATATTGCGTTAACCCACAGTGTTTCTGAAACAGGGCATACTCAAAAAGTTGTTGTGGGAAGGAATTCTGGAGCAGGGAGGAAATAGAAGGCCTGGGAGAGAATGGCAGACAGGAAGATAAAGAGGGGATGGTGTTTTGTAACCCTTAATGCAGGCAGGTCTAGTAATATTCAAAAACCGACAAGAGCAATCCTTCCCTTTGGCATCCTTCCCCCTCCCTTTCTACATGTCTCCTCTCCTGCTTCCTGGCACCTGCCTCTCAAGGCTTCAGTCTCCATAGCACTAGGTCGGGGTGAGCCTCAAACTGAATGTGCTTGCCTCTGGCGTACAAGGGCAGCACTTTTACTTCTGTAGGGACTTTATTTTCCCCAGATGTACTCCTGGTGAAATCTGACCTTCAAAAAAACACTCCTGAGATCATGTGTGCTCTCCTTTGTGACTCCTCTTTCACAATCACCATACTCCCAGTTTGTAAAAACCTCTTAACTCTCACCCACCTTGTAAACTGCATGACAGAGCCTAGTGCATCCTAAGGTCCTAAGGTTCCAATCTTTTTCAAGTCAGTTGATCCCAAAATCCTTACTGTCGATAAAATGGAGTGAGAGCCTGGCACAGTGACTCGCGCCTGTAGTCCCAGCTACTCAGGTGGCTGAGGTGAGAATATCACTTGATCCGAGGAGTTCGAGTCTAGCCTGCGCAACATAGTAAGACCCTGAATCAAAAAAAAAAAAATTGGAATGAGACTTAATAGTTTCTGCTCATAAATTATTTAAAAATGTTTTTGATGGTAGAATACAGTAAGTTTTGGCATATGATAAAATATATTATGTCACTACTATTAAAACTACTTTCATAACGTTTCATGTATTAATTTGAACAAAATAGCTCAGTATTTATATGTCCAAAAATTTTAAAAATAGGAATAGAAATGACACTGAACTCTAAATCATTCTAGCCATCAATAATAATCATGGATGGATACATGAATAAAATGGAAAGAATGTTTCATTCCTATAACTAAAATGTATTCCCAATAGCATTACATTTTGATGTTAAATACTTGTTTATCAAAACAGGCTATATTTTGAGCAACTATGTTTTGAAAAGAAAATAATGACTAAGCAATTTAGAAGGTGTATTTTTTTTAACATTTACATGTTTATGGGCAGAATTATTCCTTTGTTTATTCAACAAAGTTTTCCTGAATATGTATAATGGTTGTTCTAGATGATGATAATACAACTTAAATTAGGCAGACTACATTTTTGGTCAATTCAGAGAAAGGCAATAAAGAAACAGGCAAAAAAGTATCTATAGTTAACCACTATGCAGAAAATTTAAACATAGCAAGATGATAGACATAAAAGGGTGTCTCCCTTAGACAAGTCAGTGTAGGCTTCCCCGAAGAAGCCAATGCTAAGATGCGATCAGAAACGCAAGAAGGAGGCAGCTGTCTGAAGATGAGAGGAAGGACTGTTCCAGGCCAAGAGAACAGCTGATGCAGCCTTGGGCAGATAGCAAGGTAGGTGGGATCAAGGGAGCAGTAAAGAAGACCAAGGTGGGAGGAGTAGTTGGAAAAATGACTCTAAAGTGGGCACAAGCAGTTCATGGTTAATATCAAGAGCAAGTGTGAGGATGCTGGGCAATTTTTTAGCGGGGTGATGGCCTTGAAGCAATTTTAGCATGTATGTTATATGAATATAAAATAATATACAGCAATGGATTCTTATCCATTTCCCTACTGATGGGTACTTAGGTTGTATCCAATTATTCACTACCGTGAACAGTGCTTCTGTGAATGTTCATTTTCCTATTTCCTGTGCACCTATCTGAAGGTTTCTCTGGGATATACACATAGGATAGAACTGAGTAAGAGTATGTTTTTTCAGTTGGACAAGATAGTGCCGAATTGCTCCGCTAGTGTTTGTACCAATTCACACTCTCACCAACCAGCATCATATGGGAATTCTATTTACAGACAACTTCCCTATCATGTAATATTATCATCTTTTTAATTTTTGCTAATCTAATGTGTGTGAAATGATATCTCGTTATTTTTAAATTGCATTTACCTAAATAATAAGGCACTCTGCCCTGTTGCTTAACCTTAAAAAATACTTTCATTTCTTCTAAAAAACGTCTTCTTCCTCCATCATGGCTCCATCCTCACCTTGATTCCCACAATAAGTTGCAGGTATCTTCATTATGGTACTTACAATTTTATACTCAGTTACCTATTGATTCATAAGTAACAAAAATTCAAAATTACAAGCAGGGTAACTCCTGAAAACCTCCAGGATAACAACTGAAAAATATTCATTTGCCCTAGATCATGGTCAAAGTTCAGAAAATGTTTATTAAATGTAAATTCATACTTAATATTTTCCTTTGCTTTTAAACTTGCTTGTAGTTTTGAATTTTTGTTACTTATTTACAACTTTCACCTACTGCTTTGCCATATACTTTTCTTTTCTGTTTTTTAAAATAAAATATAAATTTAACATATCTTATTATATGATCTCAAGCTTTGTATATCTGCTTATTGGAATAGCCTTTTGAAGGAAAATAGTCAAATTCTATTCAGTTGCAAAAGAACTTAATTACCGGGATCATTTAATATAATGAAGGCAATGATCTTGGGAAGTTAACTGGAGCTCAACAAAATGTTAAGTGTGTACTACTAGAAAAAACAAAGTTCAATTCTTTCAAATTGTAACACTGCATATTCAGCAATGTATTTTCACCATTTGAATTACTTTAAGGTTAAATCATGAGAAATGACACCTTCACAATGGATTTGGTAATAAAAGCTAATGCTTATGAGAGAATACTCACTATGACACACCTTCTAGTGTTTGACATGCATCCATTTCATTTTTATAATACCCTTGGATGTTAGTACTATTGTCAGCATCATCCCAGTTTTATAGATCGGGAAATCAGACACAGAGTTGTAAAGTAACTTGACCAAGTTCAGTGAGCTGGGATTTCCACCCAAATGCTTCCCCTCCAGAGCTCCGGTCCTGCCCACAGTGCCTCAGGCCACCATAGGGATGGGGTGTCCAGCCATTGAGCTTGAGAAAGAAGACTCTCTCCATTGCTCTAACTTACCACGGTCATCTTTGTCTTTTGCTTGGTTTTAATTATGATAGATTAGACATATTGATTCTCTATCTACAGAGTATAAAGTAGGTTAAATAGTGTGCTTAAGAAATATTCACACATTCAAGGGTTTGGAAAAGTACTGAAACATTTTAACAAACTCTTCCAATGGCTTCTTCTGAACCGCATCTTTAAAATGCCATATGTCTTTATGGAATACATTTCAAGCCCCAAATCTACTTTCAAGTAAGAGCTGATCCCTGCTTAATATTCTTTAAATGAACTTTTCTGAAGGGAACACTGTTCCAGGAATACATAAAGGACTACACCGTCAGTGAAATAGCTATGAGAAATAATCTCCTGATTATTACAGTGAGTAACTATATGAATCAATGGAGGACGTGTCCACAGGTAAGAAACATTGCTGAACGGCAAGTCCAAGACATCAATACCTGGACGCCTGTGAAAATGGAGAGGAGTTTATTTGGGGAAATATATAAGTTAATTTTTCTTATAAATAAAGTTTCATAATAAAATAGTCAAAGAGTGATTCATCTGGCAGCTACTAGTTTCCTATAAGAAAAGCTCAAGTTTGCTGAATTGAAATTAGCCCAATAAAAAATCTTAACACTTGCCTTCAAAATAATTAACCCTATGATTATAGGTCTAGGCGCTTGCTCATAAATAATATACACATTAACACACACCCACACATATACACATTCACACATAACCCAGTTTTACAAAAGTACAGTCTTTTAGTGCATAAGACAATCAAATATGCCTCCCATCACCAAATTCCAAGAGTTGTCTTTGACTTACAAAGTGATGTTCGAGGGTTCATGGATGTAGAATAGGCAGAAGAAACCAGCATTAATTGAGCCCTGGCAAATAATATGTGAGATTCTTGATAGATTCTATTTGTTTATATCTTCTAAGAAAACAGGAGGGAAGATATTACTATCCCAATTTTACTGGTTAAAAAAATTACAACTCAGAAATATTTGCATTTATAACATTTCTTCCTAGCTTAGATTTTTTTTCAAGTGACGCACATGTATATTCACACTTAACAATGGGGATATATTTTCAGAAATGTGTCGCTAGGCTATTTCATCATTGTGCAGACAGCATAGAGTGCACTTCCACAAACCTAGATGGCATAGCCTACTACACACCTAAGCTCTATGGTCTAGCTTATTGCTCCCAGGCTACACACCTGTACAGCAGGTCACTGTGCTGAATACAGTAAGCCGTAGGTATTTGCATACAGAAACATATCCAAAGCTAGAAAAGGTACAGGAAAAATGTGGCATAAGAGATAAAAAATGGTACACCTCTATAGGGCACTTACCATGAGTGGAGTTTGCAGGACTGAAATTTGCTCTGTGAGTTAGTGAGTGAGTGGTGAGTGAATGTGAAGGCTTAGGACGTTACCATACCCTACTGGAGACTTTATAAACTCTGTACACTTAGGCTGCACTAAAGTTATAAATATTTTCCCTCAATAATAAATTTATCTTAACTTTCTGTAACCTTTTACATTTAATCTTTTTAATTTTTTAACTTTTCAACTCTTTTGTAATAGCACTTACGTTAGAACACAAACACATTGTACAGCTGTACAAAAATATTTTCTTTCTTTATGTCCTTATTCTATAAGCTTTTTTATATTTTAAAAAACTGTCTTCTTTTCACATTTTAACCTTTTTTTGTTAAAAGTTTAGGACACAAACACATGTTAGCCTAGTCTACACAGGGTTAGGGTCATGAGTATCACTGTCTTCCACTCCACCTGTTGTGCTGCTATAAGGTGTTTAGGGGCAATAACAGGCATGGGACTGTCATGTCATGTGACAACAAGACCTTCTTTTGGATACCTCCTGAAGGACCTGCCTGAGACAGTTTTACAGGTTTTTTAAAAATATAAGTACATGGAGTACACTTTTAAATAATGATAAAAGTATAGTATAGTAATAGATAAACCAGTGGCATAATTGTTTATTTTCATTACCAGGTATTATGTACTGTACATAACTGTAGGTGTTATACGTTTATACAACTCATAGTGCAGTAGGTTTGTTTACACCAGCATCACCACAAACACATAGCACAAACGTGCTATGATATTTGGACGGCTATGACATCGCTAGGCAATACAGATTTTTCAGCTCTATTATAAACTTATGGCAACACTATCGTGTATGTTATTTGTCTTTGACTAAGACATCACTATGCTGCATATGACTGTAAATAAATTCTACTACTGTTCTACACCTCAAGCCTGCAGTCCTTACCTCTTCACTCACTTCTCCGGGGAAGGGTGAAGAACTGGACACTTCTTTGGGAACTATCATCTGAGCAATCTGGAAATTTTGGAGAGGCAGAGGAAAACAAGGACATAGAGAAGCAACAACAACTCTGCAGTGGTTTAGCCAATTGGTTCCACCCCAGTCGGAGGGGCGGGTTGGGGGAAACATTTCCTCTTTTGGTCTTGAGATTTTTTTTTCCCTGAATGGATAGGTATTTCTATTTTTATTGTTTTTATTTATTTTTTTCTTTTCAACTTTTATTTTAGGTTCAGGGGGTGCATGTACAGGTTTGTTACATGAGTAAATTGTGTGTCACTTAGGTTTGGCGTACAAATGATTTCATCACCCAGGCAATAATCATAGTACGTGATAGATAGTTGTTCAATTCTCACCATCTCCCTGTTTTCCATCCTCAAGTAGGCCCTGGTGTCTTTGTTCCCTTCTTTGTGTTCACATATACTCAATGTTTAGCTCCCACTTACAAGTGAGAACATGTGGCATGCAGTATTTGGTTTCCTGTTCCTGCATTAATTTGCTTAGGATATGGTTTCCAGGTCCATCCATGTTGCTACAAAGAACATAATCTTGTTCTTTCTTATGGCCGTGTAGTATTCCATGGCATATATGTACCACATTTTCTTTATCCAGTATACCATTGATGGGCATTTAAGTTGATCCCACGTCTTTGCTATTGTGAATAGTGCCTCAATGAACATACACATGCATGTGTCTTTATGGTAGAATAGTTTATGTTCCTTTGGGTATATATCCAATAATGGGATTCCTGGGTTTAATTGTAGTTCGTTTGAAGTTCTTTGAGAAATCTGCAAACTGCTTTCCACAGTGGCTGAACTAATTTACATTTCCACCAGTAGTTTATGAGTGACCCCTTTTTTTCCCACAACCTCACCACCATCTGTTATTTTTTCACTTTTAAATAATAGCCTTTCTGACTGGTGTGAGATGGTTTCTCATTGTGGCTTTGATTTGCATTTTTTTTTTTTTTCTCTCTAATGATTAGTGATGTTGAGCATTTTCTCCTTTGCCTATTGGCTGCATTTACATTTTCTTTTGAAAATTTTCTGTTCATGTCCTTTGCCCACTTTTTAATGGAGTTGTTTGTTTTTTGCTTGTTAATTTGTATAAGTGTCTTATAGACTCTGGATATTAGACCTATGGTAGCTGCAGTTCACAAACATTTCCTCCCATTCTGCAGGTTGTCTATTTACTCTGTTGATAGTTTCTTTTGCTCTGCAGAAGTTCTTCAGTTTAGTTAGGTCCCACTTGTCAAATTTTGTTTTGTTTTGTTTTAATTGCTTTCGACATCTGGATCATGAAATCTTTGCCACGACCTATGTCCAGAATGGTATTTCCTAAGTTTTCTTTTAGAATTTTCATAGTTTTAGGTTTTACATTTAAATCTTTAACCCATCTTGAGTTTATTTTTCTATATAGTGTAAGGTAGGGGTCCAGTTTCAATCTTCTGCATATGGCTAGCCAGTTATCACAACACCATTTATTGAATAAGGAGTCCTTCCTCCATTGCTTGTTTCTGTCAACTTTGTTGAAGATCAGATAGTTGTAGGTAAGCAGATTTATTTCCAGATTCTCTAACCATTTCCATTGGTCAATATGTCAGTTTTTGTATCAGTACCATGCTGTTTTGGTTACTGTAACTTTGCAATATAGTTTGAAGTCAGGTCATGTGATGGCTTTAGTTTTGTTCTTTTTGTTTAGAATTTCTTTGGCTATTTGGGCTCTTTTTTGGTTCCATATTAGTTTCAAAATAGCTTTTTTCTAACTGTGAAAAATGTCTTTGTTAGACAGGAATAGCATTGAATCTATAAATTGCTTTTGGTAGTATGTCCATTTTAAAAATGTTGATTCTCCCTATCTATGAGCATGGAATACTTTTTCACTTGTGTAATCTCTAATTTCTTTAAGCAGTATTTTGTCATTGTCATTATACAGATGTCTCACCTCCCTTGTTAGCTGTATTCCTAGGTATTTTATTCTTGTTGTGATTATTGTAAATAGTATTGTGGTCTTGGTTTGGCTCTCAGCTTGGATGTTCTTGATTTATGGAAGTGTTACTGATTTTTCTACATTGGTTTTGTATCCTGAAACTTTGATGCAGTTGTTTCCCAGATCTAGGAGCCTTTGGACAGAGACTGTGGGGTTTTACAGTTATAAAATCACACCATCTGAGAAGATAGACAATTTGACTTTCTCTCTTCTTATCTGGATGCCTTTTATTTCCTTCTTTTGCCTGATTATTCTGGCTTGTACTTCCAGTACTACTTTGAATAAGAGTGGTGAGAGTGAGCATCCTTGTCTTGTTACAGTTCCCAAGAAGAATGCTTCCAGCTTTTGCCCTTTCAGTATGATGTTGACTGTTGATGTTGTAGATGGCTCATATTATTTTTGCATTATGTTTTATGGATGCCTAGTGCATTGAGGGTTTTAAACATAAGGGGATGTTTAACTTTATCAAAAACCTTTTTTCTGCATCTATTCAGATGACTAGGTGGCTTTTGTTTTCAGTTCAGTTTGTGTGGTGAATCATATTTATTGATTTGTGTATGTAGAATCAACCCTATATACCAGGAATAAAGCCTACTTGGTCATGGTGGATTAGCTTTTTGATCTATTGCTGGAATCTATTTGCTTGTATTTTGTTGAGGATTTTTTAATCTATGTTCATAAGGGATATTGACCCAAAGTTTCCTTTTTGTGCTGTGTCTCTGCCAGGTTTTGGTATCAGGATGATGCTGACTGCCTAGAAGGAGTTACAGAAGAGTTCTCCTTCTCAATTTTTTGTAATAGTTTCAGTAGCAATGCTACCAGCTCTTCTCTTTATGTCTGGTAGAATTCAACTGTAAATCTCTCTGGTCCAGGGCTTTTTCTGGTTAGTAGGCTTTTTATTACTGATTCAACTTTGGAACACCTTATTGGTCTGCTCAGGATTTCATTGGCTTCCTGGTTCAATCTGGGGAGGTTGTATGTTTACAGGAATTTATCAATTTCTTCTAGGTTTTTTAGTTATGGGTGCATAGAGGTATTTATAATAGTCTCAAAGGGTTTTTTGTATTTATATGGGGTCAATGATAACGGCCCCTTTGTCATTTCTTATTGTGTATATTTGAATCTAATTGGTTTTTTCTTTATTAGTCTAGCTGGCAGTCTGTCAATCTTATTCAGTCTTTCGGAAAACCAACTTTTGGTTTTATTGATCTTTTGTATGGTTTTTTACATCCCAATTTCATTCAATTCGGCTATGGTTTTGGTTATTTCTTTTCTTCTGGTAGTTTTGCCATTGGTTTGCTCTTATTTTTCTAACTTCTGTAGGTATGATGTTAGGTTGTTAATTTGAGATGTTTCTTTTTGATGTGGGTGTTTACTGCTGAAAACTTTCCTCTTAACACTGCTTTAGCTGTGTGTCAGAGATTATAGTATGTTGTATCTTTGTTATCATTAGTTTCAAAGAATTTCTGGATATCTACCTTAATTTCATTGTTTACCCAAAGGTCATTCAGCAGCAGTTGTTTAATTTCCATGTAATTGTATGGTTTTTGAGAGATCTTCTTAATATTGATTTCTATTTTTATTATGCTGTCGTTAAAGAATGTGCTTGGTATGATTTCAGTTTTTTTTTTGAATTTCTTAAAATTATTTTATTGCTGATTGTCTGACTGATTTTAGAGTATGTGCTATGTGCAGATGAGAAAAAATGTATATTGTGTTGTTGGGTAGAGTGTTCTGTAGATATCTCTTAGGTCCATTAGAATAATTAAATATTATTGTTGAATTGGACTCTTTTAATATTACGTCATGCTCTTCTTTGTCTTTTTTGATCTGTTTAAAGTCTGTTTTATCTGAAATTAGAATAACAATCCCTGCCTTTTTTTTTTTTGTTTTCCAATGCTTGGGAGATTTTTCTCCATCTCTTTACTTTGATCCTATGGGTGTCATTGCATGTTAGATGGGTCTCTCAAAGACAGCTTACTGTTGGGTCTTGCTTTTTTATCCAACTTGCTATTCTGTGAGTTTTAAGTGGGGCATTAGCACATTTACATTCAAGGTTAATATCGATATGTGTGGATTTGACCCTGTCATTTTGTTGTCAACTGGTTATTATATAGACTTGATAGTATGGTTGCTTTATAGTATCAATGGTCTCTGTACTTAAGTGAGTTTTTTTGGTGGCCAGTAATCATTTCCATGTTTAGCACTCCCTTCATGACCTCTTGTAAAGCAGGTCTAGTGATAACTAATTCCCTTAGCATTTGCTTTTCTGAAAAGGATCTTATTTCTCTTTAGCTTATGAAGCTTATTTTGGCTAGATATGAAATTCTTAGCTGGAATTTATTTTCTTTGATAATGCTGAATATAGGCCCCCCAATCTCTTCTGGCTTGTAGGCTTTTTGCTGAAAGATCTGCCTCTTCTTCCTAGCTACATTTAATATTTTTTTCTTTCATTTCAACCTTTGAGAAACTGATGACTGTGTCTTGGGGATGGTCATCTTGTATAGTATCTCACATGAGTTCTCGGCATTTCGTGAATTTAAATATCAATCTCTCTAGCAAAATTGTGGAAATTTTAGTAGTCAATATCCTCAAATATGTTTTCCAAGTTGCTTGCCCTCTCTTCCTCTCTTTCAAGAATGACAATCAGTTGTACTTTTAGTCTCTTTCATAATCCCATGTTTCTCAGAGGTTTCATTGATTCTTTTTTATTCTTTTTTCCTTATCTTTGTCTGACTGAGTTGATTCCGAGAACCAGTCTTCTAGCTCTGAGATTCTTTCCTCAGCTTGGTCTATTCTGCTGTTAATACTTGAGATTGTATTATGAAATTTTAGTTGTACATTTTTCAGCTCTATCAGATCAGTTTGTTTTTTCCTTAAAATTGCTATTTCATCTTTTAGCTCTCATATCCTTTTTTTGGATTCCTTAGAGTGCTTTGATTCAGTTTTGACTTTCTCCTGAATCTCAGTGATCTTCATTTGTATCTAGATTCTGAATTCTACGTCTGTAACTTCAACTACTTTAGCCTGGTTAAGAACCATTGTTGGAAAGCTAATGTAGTCATTTGTAAGTAAAAACAGACTTTGGTTTTTTGAGTTGCCAGAGTTCTTGCACTGGTTCTTTTTCAGCTGTGTTGGCTGATATTCCTTTAATCTTTGAAGTTGCTGTCTTTTGGATGGGGCTTTGGCTTTTATATTCTTTGATGGCTTTGAGAGTTTGACTGGTGTAAGATGGGTTTAGTTGACTGGTTTCATTTCTGGAACATTTTAGGGGGCCAAGACTCAACTCAGCACTCTTGGCCTATAGCTCTAATCCTGGAGGACTGGAACTAGGTCCACAACTTTCTTCTCTGGCCCCTTGAGGCTAAGCAAATTTGCACTGGTGGAACTGAGACATTCCTGGTCCACTTTGTCTGGGGGATGTTGGCCAAAGTGCTTCATCAGGGCAGTGGCAGTGGGGTCCATGCTTACCCATGCGTGCCAGCAGTGACAGCAGCACAGTAGGGCACATGCATTCGTGGGGGTGGGTGGTGGCAGGGTGTGCACACAACCATGCTGGCAGGTGCAGGGTTGCAGTGGCAAAGTCTGTGCATATGCACACCAGTGGCAACAGCGAAGTGGGTTCTGCACATTTTCATGCACCAGGAAAGTGGTGGAATTTGTGATCACCAGCAAACTAGTGGAAAGAGGCTCTGTGTGTGTGTGTTTGTGTGTCAGTGGTGGCCTCTCTGCTGAGGCTCTCCAATGGTTAGGTAGGGTCTGCCAGTGAAGTAACTATAGCAGTGGCCAGTGGGAAGCACCCTGTTTGGGCATCCAAAGCTATGCTGTAAGCTGGCACAGCCAGGCAGGGACCCGAGGAGAGGCCAGCAGACAGTAGGCTGCTGAGATCAGACTGGCTTCATCCCATGGAAAAGACAACTCTGCTCTTTCCAGGTCCAAAAGTCAACAAAGACCAAAGCCACCTAGAGAAGTGTGGCAAGACTTGGGGTTGGGTGCGCCATTCTCATGCCAAACCCTCTGGCCTCCACACAGGCTGGAGTCTTGTCCCTGCCACCTCTGCAGACAACTCTCTGTGTTAGCTCAAGTATCTGTGGGGATTATGGGGTCTCTTGCAGCTAGAATTGTGAAGGTCTATGGTGAGAGCGAGCCACACCTCATGTATTTCCCTTCCCCTGAAGTTGTTGGGGTCCAGGAACAAATCCTGGTGTTGGACAAACCCATGCAGAGTTTCCAGATTCCTCCCTCTTCAGCCAAGGGTCTGCATATGCTCTTCGTCCCCTCTAAATTCCCCTGTCCAAAGATCTGCTCGGAGTGTACTAGTCTTCTTGATGGTCTGTTTTTTCAGTGGGAGATGCTTCTCCTGGCTGCATGTCATTGGCCATCTTGGTTCCCAGCAATGAGATTTTTATTTCATTTATTTTTAAATTCAGCATTGGAATCAAGGTCATATAAATTTCACAATTTCCTTCATAATAAATTCATGTTTGTTTTTATATGCATATTCCTCCAAAGAGCAAAAAAGCAAACTTCCTCATGCTCTTGACACCTGCTGAGCTGCGCCATGCCTGCCCGTACTGACCATTTTACCTTCTCTCACATCCGCTTAAGCTTGCGTTTTCTCCCATGGAGAAGCAGAGATCCAGGTAACAGATCTTCCAGTGTAGGAAGATTTTAAAGAACCATGCTCATGTTTATCAAGAATTTTCATTTAAGAATAAAAAAAAAGTTACATAATGTAGAATGTTAACTGTAAAATTACCTGACCCCAATCAGTGTTTTCTAGACTCACATTATTATAAAAATATGATTAGTTTATAGCTCTATAAAAATAATTCATTATACTTACCCAGTTTTCTGAGAATTTTAGGAGTCTGCTCATAAGTTAGACAGAGATTCATCTACATAACTTGAATACTTAGAGATAATTATCTGTTAAAAGTTTAGCAAAGCAGAATAAAACCCAGTTTCAAAGCATAAAAGTAGAAATAGCTGAACTTCCCTAAGGCGTTATTAAGTATTGTTGGGGATAGATGTAAGTGTGAATCAATTTGAAAGCTTTTAATAATTAGACCAGATTATGGGGTCATTTTTAACCAACTAGAGGTTTAAAAAGGCATGAAATTTGTTTATATAAAATAAAAAGCATGCAATGCTTTGTTCAAAAGAATCTACATGTTGATTCATCACCATAGTCATTATATATGTATATATATGTAAAACCTGTCCCTTTGAGAGAGCAGCACACGAAACATAAATACAAACTTGTGAGATATTAAGAAAACTCTAGCTGCTGAGATATTATTTGCTATGGTAGCAATGAGAAACAAGTTATTTCTGAGGTAAAAATCTATGAGACTATGAAATTGAATTGATTCCTTTCATAATACACCATATTTTGAATCAGAGTGATGGTTGATGTACATGACAGGACATTTTACATGAAACACAGTATAGATAGGAGACATAATGAGAATCGTGTTAATGGAATAAAGGAAAAGACAGGAAGTTAAAGTGTGAGCCCTCATGTAGGACAGAGCTTCTCAAACGTTGGCATGTAGTGAA
Source organism: Mandrillus leucophaeus (assembly GCF_000951045.1). Classification (NCBI taxonomy): domain Eukaryota; kingdom Metazoa; phylum Chordata; class Mammalia; order Primates; family Cercopithecidae; genus Mandrillus; species Mandrillus leucophaeus. Next base: position 296,380 of record NW_012101714.1, read on the forward strand.
ATCAACAAATATCTTTTTAGAACCCACATTGTCGGGCCCATCCCTGCCCCCGGGCCACAAAGATTTTACTTCAGTGGGTTTACTGATGCAAATCAACACTTCGAACTCTTAATAGGTTCCCAGGTGATGCTGATGTTGTTGGTTTAGGGTTCACACCTTGAGAAACATTGATGTAGGAGGGTTTGAAATATTTCAGCAAAATTGGTACCAGGCTATCATGAAGCTTGGTGAAACAGATTCCTCTGCTTCTGTGACTATAAACTGCTCATTTAGGTTTTTTCTAAATGAAAATATGTAATTCCCAATAAACTAGAACTACCTTCACATTGTTTCTTTTTCAAAAATAGTCTGATTCACATTGCTCTTTGCTATTTATTTTTACTCAAATAGCCTTTCTACAGAACTCTGTCACTGCAAATAGTCTCAATTCGCCATTAACTAACATTCCATCTGAGATGCATCAGAACTAGAAGAATGATTATTTCACAATAAATGCCTTTGGGTACAATTTTTATGTAACTTTATACACTTGTACAGCAAATCCCCTCCTCATTTGTCAATGGTCTGAGTGGAACACATGTCCAATCCAGAACTAATCCCAATTCTGGATTATTTTAGGGTAGCTCTATGCATTAATTGGCATAAACTTCCTTTCTCCTAAGTCAATCACTGTGGTAGGAAGAATAGAGTTACTGCTCTCTCTGAACCACGTTACTGCTATGCAATAACATAGGCTTTGAAAGAATGTTGGTGTACTGTCTCATGCCGGGTTTCTCAGATGCTTGTCCGAGACAAAGATTTGTATGCACATGGTTTATTAATTATCTCAACAAGACAGGAAAGAGAAAGAAGCTAGCCTTGTATAACCGCAGGCAACGATCCCAGGATTGCAGTGTCAGCATGAACCATGGGGGAAGCTCTGGAAGGAAAATGAGCTCTCAGGGAAATCCTGACCTGAAATAAGACAGCTGGGTTTTCCTGCTTCACTGTCATCCTTAAGCCTGAGGCTCAGGCTGCCCCCAAAGGATGGAGGCTGAGCTCAGTTCCATAGAAACAGTAAGATCTAAGGAGATGTGTGCAGGACAGCAGCAGTATTCACTACAGGGTGACAACCAGACTCTGTCACACCAAGATTAAGAGATTTTATTTTATCTAATATGTCAGCACATCCAGCCAAACATGTGCAAAGAGGGAAACATGTGACAGAGAGAATGGATAGTTCCTGGATTTGAAAAATGCTGGACTAAATAAAGTTAAATAAAAGACATTCTGCAGGTCTGTTATGAGCCTTTACTGTATTAATGGGTGTTGTGAGTCAAACCACAAAATCGTTCTTATAAGACTGTCTCTTGGGAGTATCTTCTGTGAGACCGACTTTGGAAAAGGCTGCTGTGAGCAAGGGGCTGTCAAAGCCTTGTGGAGCAGCAGAATCAGATCAGGATTTATGGCATGAAGTAAAAAGAGATGGAGAGAAGGAACACTAAGAGACGATAAGATCACTTTGCCTTCTGCAAAGGTACAAATGAAATACAATTAAATCATGAAATAAGCAAGTGGTATAAAAAACGAAGGAGGAAATTAATTAGACTCTCTGGTAGTTAGAATTGTCATAACAATGAAGGCTGTGGGGCACTAAAGAAGTAGGAGATCCCAAGGTCAGTGGCTCAAGTGACTCCACAGCCAATGAGGCCCTTAATGATGATGGAGAATTAATGAGGAGGACAATCTGGGGAGGCATGATTGAAGTTTGAAAACTACATGGAGAGGTGTGGTAGACAACTAAAGCTGGCGGTGTGGATTTTGGATTTACCAGCTTTGGGCTGTGACTTAGTCTGCTTGGGCTGCCATAACCAAACACCACAGACTAAGTGGCTTAAACAACATAAATTTATTTTCTTAAATTTCTGGAGGCTGGAAGTCCAAGATCAAGGTGTTAGCATCATCAGTTCCTGGTGAGACCCACCTCCTTGGCTTGCAAACAATCACTTGCTCACTTGTCCTCACATGACCTTTTTTTGTGGAAAGAGATAGATTCTTCTTCTTCTTGTAAGGATACTAGTCCTATCACATTAAGACCCTCATCAATCACTTTTAACATGATTCATTATTCTTTCATTATCTCATTTAACATTAATTTCTTCACTATCTCCAAATACAGTCACATTGAGAGAATGGTTTCAAAATATGATCTTTTGGGAGATAGGAGAAACAATTCAGTTCTTAACTGAAAACAAATTCAGTGCTAGTTCGAGCCTAAAGAACCAGGAAGTTGACTAGACTGACTATTAACTGAGAATGGAACTCACAGGGCCTCCAACCTTTGTAAGACAAGGGGGATAAAGGAGAGCCAGACCTATCAACTCTCAGAGCTAGCGGACTTGAGAAAACCATGTTCACTGCTCTGCACTTCTGTTTCTTCACCTGTAAAAAGGAGCTCATGATTGTTTTTGTTTATGGAGCTTTTATGAAAATAATATATGAGTTAGGGCCCAGTTGGGAGACAGAACACATACAGTGTTTACAACCACAAAGTGTAATATAAGGAACTATTAACAGAAGATTTGCTTATGGGGAGTTGCCTGTTGGGAATTAAAGAGAATACTAAGGAACCTAGGTGCCACAGATGGAAGGAGCAGGCATGATTCCCAGGGCTGACATGAAGCACCCAGGGAAGCTCTCCTCATGGCCATCATAGCTGAGCTCCAGATGGTGGAGAATGCATAGCTGTGACTCACTGATGGCTCAGAAATCACTCAGGTGTCTCACAGTTGGGAATTATTGGAAGTCTCTCCTCTGGAGTGCTGGAGCGACTTTCCACAGAGGGATGCACAGACCTCAGAACCTGCTAGGTGCTTGGAGATGCTGTTGGCCATTGGGCACTGCTATTCCAGGCTGGCACAGATCTCTGCATGGTTTGGTTTAGGATGGCTCTGAGCTAGCTGTCTGGGAAAAAGGTTGGGGCTGGCATACAATGAGTACTCAGTAAATATTAGCTATTTGCTCCTACTGTGATTCCTACTGGTACTCCTGCTACTGTTGCAGAGTGGTTAAGAACTAGACCTTTACAGCCTGGCAAACTTGGGCTCGCATCCCTTATATGCCATTTGTTAGCTGCAGGATAGTGGGCAAGTGACTCAATCACCTTAGGACTCAATTTCGCCATCTGTGAAATGGCATTAATAATAGTATTCATCTCCTGGATTTGCTGAGAGCAGTAAATAGGAACATAAAGGTGAACTGCCTTATAAAGTAGCAAGCAAGTAGTAATGGATTTTCTTAAGTGGCTTTTAAAATGTTTTAAATAAATATTAGATCACTTTCTCTCCATAGAATGTTCTTGACATTAAGTATAAAACTGAAAGAAGGAATATAGTGAGATAGTAACTAAATAAGTTATACGAATGAAAGCTAAGTGATTTTTAACATGGTGATTATTCCATCTTATCTGTGTGTTGAGTCTGAATTTACCAGATTAATTTTAACTGGATGCCTTGTTTATCGAGTGTAGACCACAGAGAGAAGTTCTAATTCCATTCAGATATTCTGAGACAGTAAATTCTCCAAGTGCCTGGTCAATAGCAAATGTATTGATCATTCTGCCCTTCCAAACTCTCACATCAATACTAGTACATAAGACTCTGCAGTTCCACGTAGAATTGAAATTATAAAATCAAGCAGAATAAACTAACAGGCATCTTCTGCATGAGTCAGTTAAGACCTTAAATGAAAACATAGTATCTTCCTTCTAGTCTCCGTGATTACATTTTTAATTACCACATATTTTCAGGCACAACATCGAATTTGACGATTGATAGATTTGGTAAATTCTTCCTGACTGATATGGCTGGGAATTAAATTCCAGTTAACATAATTGTATTTGTTGGTGGTGGTCCATTATGGATATCTACTACAACTGATAAGCTCTCTAATCTCAGCTCCACTTGGCACAATGTGGACAAGTCCAAAAATAGGAGACTGGTTATTGTCAAAAACAGTGAGTTTAAGTGAAAACTGTGACTAGTCACAAAGACCACAGCCTTTGAGAGAACAGTCAGAGACTTTCCACAGCAATGTTAAATTAGTCTAGCTTAATTACCATTCTCTAGCTTAGTAACAGAAATAATATATTTCAGAAGCTCAAGATATTACTACCCCAGGATAGCAGTTCCTTGAATTCCTTATTCACTGTGCTTTGATTTCATTTTGTGTAGTTAGCACTTAAAAATAAGTGATTTCAATATGTGAGATTTCCATCTGACCTATCCAAATATCTGGGGAAAAATATTAAAAACAAGTCCCTAAGATTCTGTTAGTTTCATAATTGCTGTGGTCTCCTCTTAGATATTTCAAGCAGATTATTTGCAAACAAGTAGAAATCGCCAGTTTGCTAAATAGTTATCCAAACAAGGTTTAAAGTCACTGGCAGGAACTCCATTGCAAAACAGTTGCTTAAAAAAAAAGCCCAAATAGAATAAAATAGGAAATTTTCATAATTATATATTGGTAGCATTAGGAAACATGACAGAAAAATAATTTTTTAAAATTTTATTGTAAGAACAATGTTAATAATTTGGTATTAGATGTTGTGTTGCTCACTAAGAATCTAATATAAAATAAACCATATGTGATCAATTATGGATGTTTAGATTATAAATGCACATATGTTTATCATCCTTAAATGATTCATGTATTACTAGAATATTCCAGCATCTGCCAAATTTGCGCATATTGTTTCACCTTCTTTTTTTAACAGTTTTACAAGTAACATTTATTTTTCCTATGTGCAACGTATACTGGTGTTTTCTTTAAAAAAAAAACAAAACTATTTCCACAGGGTTTTGGGGAAGAGGTGGTATTTGAATACACGAGCAAATTTTTTAGTGGTGATTACTGAGATTTTGGTGCACCCATCACCCGAGTAGTGTACACTGTACCCAGTTCGTAGTCTTATCCCTCACCTGCCTCCCACCCTTTCCCCCAGTCTTGTATCATTCATATGCTTTTGCATCCTCATAGCTTAGCTCCCACTTATGAGTGAAAACATACGGTGTTTGTTTTCCCATTCCTGATTACTTTCACTTTCATTATATACTGTATCTCAGTAGTTTATAATCTATATAAATGGACTTTAAAATGTGCAGCTTTATTGTACAGGTTGAGCAGCTCTCATTTGAAAATCTGAAATCCTAAATGCTCCAAAATCCATAATATTTTCAGTGTGTACTTGATACTCAAAGTAAATGCTCACTGAAACAGGTCAGATTTTGGATTTTCAGATTAAGGATGTTTAACTGGTAAGTATAATGCAAATATTTCAAAATCTGAAAAAACATCTGAAATCTGAAATCCTTCTGGTCCCAAGCATTTAGGATAAGGGATATTCAGCCTGTGTCCTATTTTGACATAAACTAATACGTTTTTCTGGCATTTTAAAGATAGCAACACATCTTTGACCATCCTTCCATTGAGGAACGGATCAGTTTTTCATCCCCTTGAATCTAGGCTGACCTGTGACTGTTTTGTTGAAGATATTACAGAGGAAATGATGCCACACCAGTTCAGGACTCACCCTTTAAAAGGATTGGCAGCTTTCAGCTCAGTCGCTTGGAGCCCTGAGCTGTCTTAGAAGAAGGCTGACTATTCCTATGTGAGAGACCACATAGAAACTAAAAATACTTGGAAGAGGACAGGGGCTCCGTTGAGCCCAACCTTCCAGCCAGCTCCAGCAGGGTGGCAAGTATGAGAGTGAGGATATCTTGGAGCCTCAGCAACCTGTGCTATCCAATAGCCTTCAGCCACATGTGACTACAGAGCACTCAAAATGTGAGTAGTTTAAATTGAGATGTGCTATAAGAGTAAAATAGATACTGGATTTCTTTTTTTTTTTTTTTCTTTTTCTTTTTTTTTCTTTCTTTGAAACGGAGTTTTGCTCTTGTTGCCCAGGTTGGAGTGCAATGGCACGATCTCAGCTCACTACAACCTCCGCCTTCCAGGTTCAAGTGATTCTCCTGCCTCAACCTCCCAAGTAGCTGGGATTACAGGCATGTGCCACCACGCCCGGCCAATTTTGTATTTTTAGTAGAGACGGGGTTTCTCCGTGTTGGTCAGGCTGGTCTTGAACTCCGGACGTCAGGTGATCTGCCTGCCTCGGTCTCCCAAAGTGCTGGGATTACAGGTGTGAGCCACCGTGCCCGGCCACATATTAGATTTCTAAAAATATGTTTTAAAATCTCATTAAGAATTTTATATTACATTTAAATAATATTTTAGATATATTGTATTAAACAAAATAGGCTATTAAAATAATTCCACTTACAATTTTTATATTTGGCTATTAGAAAATTTAAAATTACTCTTTCTCTCTCTATATATATGTTTGCATCATTGGACAGCGCTTCTCTCAACCATCCCAAACATCAGCTAAAAACCCGATGATTTCAGTTGATATTACTTGAGCCATTCAGCTGAGCTATTTCTGAATTCTTGACCCACAAAACCTGTGAGATAAAGTAAAACAGTATTGTTTTAAGCTATTAAGTTTTGGAGCAGTTTCTTACATAGAAATAGATAACTGAGGCCGGGCGCGGTGGCTCAAGCCTGTAATCCCAGCACTTTGGGAGGCCGAGATGGGCGGATCATGAGTTCAGGAGATCGAGACCATCCTGGCTAACACGGTGAAACCCCGTCTCTACTAAAATACAAAAAAAAATTAGCCGGGCGAGGTGGCGGGCGCCTGTACTCCCAGCTACTCGGGAGGCTGAGGCAGGAGAATGGCGTGAACCCGGGAGGCGGAGCTTGCAGTGAGCTGAGATCCGGCCACTGCACTCCAGCCTGGGCAACAGAGCCAGACTCCGTCTCAAAAAAAAAAAAAAAAAAGAAATAGATAACTGAATGACATACATAAAAATATTAAGTAATTCATAGAAATTATGCTCAACCTCTTAGAATTTAGAAGAAAGAAATGTGCTTGGCCCAAGCAACATTTTCACAGTCATGGTTAATAAATTGTAACCTAATGCCTAATTTTTTCCTACCTATTTGTAGCAAGTATGGAGTCTTAAATTTATTGATTTAAAAATTTGTCTTTGATAAAAAACTCCTTTTTTAACTACTGAAGAGAACACATAGGAAAAGAAAGAAAGCATAGAAAATTAAAACCAATATTTTAATTGGTTCTGTTCATTTCATCAGGGAACAGAAACGGGAGATCCCAGTGCTTCATTATTGGTTACATTATTTGCATTAACATTTGCAATAATCAATTGAAATGTCAAAAATAATCTTTATCCAGGATTCTTAAATCAGAAAAATGCAGATTAACTATTAGGAATACTATTTTCTCGCTAGGCAATACTGAGTAAACAACATAGCTTCTATGAATCCATTTTCTTATTCACATAAAATAAATGACAACATATTAATTACCTATTGAATTATTGTGAGGATTAGAAGAGCTAATATATGTAAAGTACTTATCTCAGGGCCTGGCACAGGGTAAACGCTCTGAAAGTGAGAGATTTAATAATAATGCATACGGTAATTACATATGAAAGATTAAAATAGTAGAGTTGCCCTATCTCAAAAAAATTACATACTTGGCTGTGGCATAATTATTGTAACCCTAGTTGTCGTGGAAATGTTATAAACTTGGCTGCCTCTTACCTATCTCTTGATTACACAGCTTGAGCATCCTGCATGATTCTATAGCGCTCAACAGGTGTCTGCCAAGTGGACAGACTACAGACCCCTCGGGTCGCATGATGCTGAGCCTCCCCTTGGACACATGAAGATTAAGTTAGTCAAGCGTGGAGATTCCTCCCTCTTCCTCACAAACCCCAGATGTTTGGCATCTTCCCAATATCCTAAGACCTCCTGGACTGGGAACAAAATGAGTGCAGTGAAAGAGGAAGCAGCTTTAGTGAAAGCACCACAGGGAACAAACCAATAAAAAAGCAGGGAACTCAGCACAAGCCTGATTTATGTCACTGCGTTTTCCTACTCTCAGCCCCATTCCCCCAAACTCCCAGCAAGCACACAAGCACACACAGGTACACACAGGCACATGCGCACACACACATGCACATACACAACACACACACACACATGCCTTCTGCCAGCAGCTCTCTTTCTCACTCTCACTTTTCTTTTCAAATGCTGGCATTTGAAAAACTCCCCTATTTTGTTTCACCCTCCTTTTCTGCCCCCCTAAAGAGCTTCTGAAGAGGAGTTTTGACGGTGCGTCTGAGTGCTAATAGATTCGGCAGTGTGAAGCTTTTGCTTGAATCTCATTCCCTGAGGGTACCTTTCTCTTTTTAACAGTTAAGAAAGAATTGATCTAGCCTCTGTTTTAGTCTCTGTTTCTAAACAGAAAGAAAGAAAGCAAAAGGAAGGAAGGAAGGAAG
>NW_012101714.1:304889-321566 GCF_000951045.1 Mandrillus leucophaeus
GGGAGGGAGGGAGGGAGGGAGGAAGGGAGGGATATACAAAGTAAAAGCAAAAACATTTTTAAGACGATCCCTTTTTCAACAGCTGGGGGCAATCCAGTGTATTCAGTTGTGTTAGTTCTGTGTCAGTAGGAAAAACCATGTAGAAGTGATGATTTAGTTTTCTTAGTGGGAACACAGGGGAAGCTAGCTGAAAACAATGGTTGTGGGTTCTTGAATGGACAGGCAAGTCCAGTAGTTAGAAGCAGATTTTGATTAGAAACAGAGGAATTTCTTCCAGGAAAACACATTGTGTCTTCATGACAAACCAAAAATAAACCAAATGTTCTGAAAACTGCCCTTTAAAAAGAAAGAACAGATTGTTCAATTCAAACACTTTCCTGAAGCAAATTGTTGCAGGCTGCACAGCCGCCTTCAGTACCAGCCACCCCTCTATCCTCCCCAGGGCCGGTATGAGGGGTGCATGAAAGACACGTGCATGCAGAGGACTCCACCATGATGCCTGGCTCCCATTGCACTGTCCCAGAGCGGTGTGGTGGCAGCTGGGGTTAGTGCTATCTGTCCTGAAAGGGCATTCGACTCGGTTGGCAGAGAACACTGACACACATGGGGAAGCTGAGCCGTCAGTGCAAGAGTTAATTCCCGTTTGCAGTAATACGAAGGATGTCACATTCATATACACTCAATGAGCAATAAAGTAATCATAGGAATATGCTCTTACAGGAGATAGTGGAGTCACAGGAGATAAAGGAGGATGTCCTGGAAGAGGGGGAACTTTTTTTAAGCCAAGGGAGAAAACCACTGAAAAGTAAATCTTTGCATGCAGCTGTGCAGCTCTGCAGAGCTAAACTCTGTGCTTTTAAAAAGTATACTCTGTGGAGTAGCAGTCCACATCAAAATGTCACAGCTTAAAAGTTTTGTATTGTGCTTGGGTTATCCCTTAAGATGTTAGTTATAGCATCAGAAAAGAACAAGAGTAAACTGTAATTTACTATTTTTGGAGTATTTATTTTTTTGTTAGGCATTTAAAGGATGAGAGGCACAGTGCCTAAGAGTGTGTCACAGAAGCAATTTCCACTTTATGCAGAATTAATACTCAATTACTTATCTGCTTACCTGGACCTTGAGTGAATAATAGATTCCTAATAAAGGGTTTTTGAGCAAATGGATAGATTGGATGTATTTATGTTATAGTAGCCATAACAGCAAAAGAAAATCAAACACTTACAAAACACGAGTCAATCAAGTTTTAACTAGAGGATCCATCAAAGTATCACACAGTGGAGGAAAAACTCAAGCGCTCTGCACCAAGCTCCTGTCATGCCAGTTGTACGTGTTTGTGTGTACGTAGGGTAGCTAGAGTTGGATGTGTAATCATCCCTAAAATTCATTTGGTGAAGAAAAATACATTTTATTTGAAATCGTTGTCTATTTTTTATTCCTGCCAATATTTTGTATAACATAGAAGTCTGCCCCAGAGTGTACATAAATAATGATGAAGGTCACAGGTCTAAATATACTATCTTGGTTCAATAATGAAAAGAGAATTTTTTCCTCATGAGATTATTTTTTTCTTTGTGAACCTTGTATTAATTTAAGACTTAGGCCAATAATACATTGAATAGCAACTTTTCATATTCCTATAAATTGTGATATGCCACTTCATAATATATTGTAAATAACTGAGCATCACTCACAAGATGGGGGAAAATGCTTTTTACCATAACCACAAAAGACACATTATGTCTCTCTGAAGCCATGGAAACTTTCCACCTGCTGAAAGCTGTTGGCACGATGCAATGCACCTTAGCAATGGAAGCAACCCCTCTCCCCTCTCCTGCTTACACCCAACAAAAGCCATCTGCTAATTGTTCTTGTCTTTGGGGTTCTCCCTGTGACCTGCAAAGAATGTTCTCCATCCACATATCAGTCTCTCTCTAACCCTCATTTTCTGATTTCTCTGGTGCAGTCATAATTGTCCCAGGAGAGCTCTAACGCACTACATATCTGATGCTTAAAAAAGACCTCTTCATCACCTGGCTTCAATAATGGTGGCCTAAAGGGAGCCCAGGCACCCTGTCCCATGTTCAGGTGAGTGAGAGAATGCTCCTGCAAGAATACTCCATGTGCTGTGTAAACCTGGGAAGCTCAGGGCGTAAGCCTCAAAACAGCTCTAGACATCCTGAGAAAGGCTGAGAAGATACAAGCCAAAACAAGCATGATGTCATCTTCAAATTTTTTACTTCTAAAAGAGAAAGTATCTCTTTCCTTTTCTTTAAACATGCTATTACAGTGCTGTACTATTTGTTTTTTACCACATACACACAAATATTGCCCATATCTAAATATACATCTTGCCCAAACACACAAGAAATGGAGCTAAAGTTTCTTTTTAGCAAATTACAGGCTCTAGCTATCTATGACTCAGTCCACGGAGATCAGGTTGCTGTGTCACGAGGCAGCTTTTTGCCCTTTGCATGCCATGTACTGGGTGGTATGTGCTGTGTGTACAAAAGGAGACTCTTTGATGCTACGAACACTGATCTCTGTGCTCTGGCATCAACGTCTCTCTCCTGGCCTTGGGAGAACTCCATGCCATATGGTGTGCTACTCCCCTGGGCTCTGAGCATAGGGCTATAGTTATTACAAGGGAAAATGTTAACAAGCATTGCAAGGTGATGACAAGGTTAGAGAAGGCAGAGGGTCTTGAATGTGGTGGTGACAGATGGTTGTCTAAAGACCCCTGAAGGAATCAGAGAATATCCGTAGACCCTTGGCTCCCTAAAGTCTTCCCTTGAGGGTCTTTGTGGAGACCTGTTTTTCTCACTCCTTCATTACCCACTTTTAATTTGACATAATTTCTGCCAATTTCCTTTCCTAGCACTGCATCGTGCAATACAGTACCCATTAACCACATGTGGCTATTTCAATTTCAATGGAAATCAATTAAAAATAAATAAAATTTAACCAGCTCAATCACTCTAACCATATTTCAACTGTTTAATGGCTAATGCCACTACTAACAACAGTATGGACAACAGAGATTAACACCGTTCTAGAATAAAACTCCCCATTTCCACAGCTTCAGTCATGATCCATACTGGAATCACTGGGGACTCATGTCTTCTGATATTCTTGATCTTCCATCTGTAGCCTCTATCTTTCTTCATTTTCACCCTTACCCTTCTCTTCACCCTATGTAGCTAGTCTAATCCATACACATTTTTCTCCAGTTTTGAATTGTTATTATTGAAAACATTTTCTTTTCAAAACACTGCAGTGCTACCCAAGACCAAGTTTCTGAACAGTGATTCACAAGCGTTAGCTTTTGCTTCAAAGACCACAATATTGATTACTCAACAATTTAAGACATGCTCTTAAGGCAAAAGAGTGACCATAATTCTTCAATATTTCATAATAGACGGGCTAGATTTAGATTCTGCAACATTAAATTATCTAAGGTCAATGTCCCTTTAATTTCCTTTGAGAAGTGATTAAAGCTACCAGAATGTTGCCATTCTAGGAAGGAGAAAATATATTCACTAATAATAGCTAATGTTTATTGAATGCAGAATCGATGTCAGGCATTGAGTAACCACTGAGTGCTCCACCAGATTGCCTCTTTTCAACCCACAGCAATCTTTTGATGTAGATGTTATTTCTATTTTACAACTCATCAAACTAATGCTCAGAGAAATTATATAACATTCTCAACATAACAGAGCAAAGTGACAAAACCAAGATTTGAACTCACATCTTTCTCACTACAGAGTCCAAGTCCTTAAACTTGATGCAGTTTTCCCTCTTCAGTATGGTGTACTTTGATATTCCTAGCTTTTTTACTTATTATCTCCTTTGCTTCTCCAAGAAGTCTTATGAAGTAGCGCGGGCCTCATATTAGTGCCTGATACACAGTATCTGATGAGTAAAGCAGTGTGTCAATTTTCTTTTCCCAACTCACAAATGACCGAACTGAAACTTAGAGAAGTTAAAGGTACAGGGACACAGAGACAATAAGATGTAGTGCTGAAAATTGCACCTGTATCTCCTGATTCACTAGTGCTAAAGTCCTGCTTTAATTACTCTCAATCATAAATAAATAATAGATGTTATCTCAGGAATTTCCTCCTACTGTCAGTAAGGATTTCTAGTTCCAGAAAAGATGGTAAGCTTGCACACACTGCTGGCTTCTTCCCCTGAACCCACCCTGGAAAAGCCACAGAAGTGAAGAGGTTAAGTATTCTGAGTATCACAGAACACTCATGAGAAACACTTGAGGAAGCACTGAAGCTGGCCCAGGACAAAACTACAAAAGCAAGAGACGCATGACGTCTGGTCACGTCTGGGAATCCTCTCCTCTCTCCATCTCTCCACACACACATTGTCAATTAAAAGAGTCTCAGAGAATAGCATCATGGTGAAGAGGGGCACATGGAAGAGCTAGTGAGGTTTGTCTGGAGCAGAGCCCAGGGAAGAAAATGAGTATTTGTGGGGCTCTGATTGCAAGACCAGAGGTTCCACTGTCCTGAGGCACCAAAGCTAAACCTCCTATTGAAGAGAACAAGCTGCGACTTCAGAGTGTTTTCCTTCTCCCAGACCCATATTGTGAGCCAGGAGTAACAAAGAATTTCAAAAGGAATAAAACTCAAAGGGAAACAAATGACATTTAAGAAGCACCAGCACTGTAAAGGGCAAGAAACTAAACAACCTAGCAGGAGTTACAGAATGAATTTACCAGATATAACAGGAGTTTCAAGTAAACATAAATAAATGTCTTTGGGGATGTAAGAAAGGACACTAGAAACAAGAGGCAAATGCACAAAAAACAGGGCAGTCAACTGGGGATGTGAAAATGTAACTGTTGAAGTGTGAAAATGTAACAAGTGTGAAAATGTAACTGTTGAAGTAAATAATGCAAATGATGCATTGAGCAGCAGAATGTACAGAAAAAAATAATATTTTACTTCCCTGGAGGGTACAGTTGTGGAACTCTCGGGGCAGGCAACATGGAAGGATTAAGTGACTTGAAACATGAGGGAAACATCAGAAGAGGGGAGGAGATGAGTGGATACATTGATAGATATCTGATGGGAACTCCAGAAGAAAAGCATTAACAAGTTGGGTTCAGATATCTAAGAAATGTATACTTCAAATGTCCCAGACTCGAACAGGATCAATGAGAAACATCAGCTACTAGACACATTGGAGTAATATTTAGAAAATCAGTGACATAGATAACTCTAAATGCTTCTTGGGGGGAATAAGAGGTCACTTCAAAGGAACATCAGATTTCACAACTGCAACACTAACTGGAAGAAAACAAAGTTGTAATAGTTTCAAAGGATTCAAGGCAAAGAACTAAGCTACTATCTAAATGTGAGGATAAAATAAAGATATTATCACACACACTCAGCCTCACACAGTTAATCATGCGAAGATTCTCTGAGAGCACTCTTGCCAAAGTTCTTCAGAAAGAAGAAGAAGCAATGTGAAACAAAATATAAGATGACTAGAAATTTAAGACTTTCATTATTGTTCAAATAGGCAATGATCAAATATGCGTATATAAAATGCTAAAAATACTTTAACATGAATGCGGGAGAGACTACGAGAAAGATGCTATCAAGAATTTGCCTTAGTTGAGAGGAAGGCATAATTACTGAGAAGGGTTTGAACATGTCAAGAAAAATAAACAGTGTGGCAGTGAGGTAATTGCCATAATATTAATGAAATGTTAAAAAAACAATAAAACTATAGATTCAATTGAAGGTTAAAAACTGGAAGAAAGAGACGCTATGTTTTAAACAAAAATATAAAATAAAATAGTAGAAATTGTTTTTAAATGACAGCTATTACCAAAAAAAAAAAAAAAACACTTAAATCCACAAACACAAAGATTCAGATTGAATACAAATGAAAAAAATCAAGATTTTATTTAATAGAAACAAACTTAAACAAAAAGTCAGAAGCAGTTTAAAAATAACAGGGGAGAAAAACATAGCCATGAAATACGAACCCAAATATATCCAGTGAAAGAAATTTAACATAAGACAAAATAAGATTTAAAGCTTAAAAAAATCAGTAAAGAAAAACAAGACTGTTAAATGTTAGTAAAAGTACAATCTGTCAGAGTTTATGACCTTAAGACTCTATGCACTTACTGAAATATAGTTTCAACAATTGATAGAGTTACAGGGGAAATTTTAATGTATTTATAAAAGATGGGATTTTTAATAAATTCCTCTTGAAAAGTAATTGGCCAATAGTAAAAATAATTTTAAAAGACACAGAAGGGAACAAGTTAATGTACTTGAATTAACAGATAAAGAGAACATTTTACATCCTATAAACAGAGATTATATAGTCTTCTTGGATGCAAAGAAAACAATCACAAAAACCAAGTATGTACTAACCAAAAAGAAAACACAGTAAATTAAAAAGAATTAATAGCAAATAGCCATGTCTTCTGATAATCCAGAAATAATAGAAATCATTAATAATGATAAGCTAAAAAACTTACTATGTGCCTGAAATTCAAACACACATAAAAATCATAAAATTAAAAATTAGAATAAACACTGAATTAATGAAGCATTATAATGAAAAATATAAAAATATTTATCTCTGAATGATAATAAAATCACCGTAGGTCTATATGTGAAGAAGTAGAGAATTATTTGAATGGAAATGTATAGCTTAACTTGGAAAACAAGAAACAATGGCAGGAACAAAACTGGCCAGAAAAGGAGCAACTAAATAAAGCAAAACAAGGAAGAGAAAAAAAAAAAATACGGTCCAAAATTGAAAAAGAGAACAAAAATACAACAATAGATATAACTAACATAACACAAATGGGATTATTTAAAAAGACTAATAATTTAGATACACTCTGTCTGTTCTCAAGAAAAGTATAAGAGAAGATACATAAAAACAAAATAATCATGTAAGGGGGTGTTTATATATGTTATAGACATCTTAAAATAGGGAAATAAATGAACCAGTAACCAGAAATGCAGGTCAAAAAGCTATCTACCATACTCCTACTCCCTCTCCCATTCTCAAACTAACTGCTAAAACTAGATGGTTTTTTTTTTTTCATCTAAGTTGGACCAAACTTTCCAGGAATGACTCACCTTTACATTATAGTCATTCCATAAGATGGAAAAAGAGAAAGCTGCCAAACTCATTTGATGACACTATTACAATCTTGATGCCCAAACTATGTAAGACTAGTTTAAGAAAAAAAAAATTGTTGGACTATTGCACATAAATGCAAAGTTTAATAATAGACTGCACAAACTAATTATTTATGAAAATAAATACATCATGCTAACTTGTATCTTATCCCAGGAGTTCAAGAATGATTTAACTACAACAAAAAGTCTTTTAAAGGAGGAAAACCACATGGTAATCCTAATAAATATAGAAAAAACACTCGAAATGCAAACTTTTTTGGGCCAAAATCTCTTAAACTCAGGATCTAAGAACTAAAAACTACACCAAAACCTCATTTTTAGTGAAGAAACCATAGAAGCATTTTAAATAAGTTTCAGTGTAACTGGTGGTCAAAGATAAACGATATATAAAAATATGGGCAAAATAAACATTAGAAAAGAATAATAATAGAATAAAGATAATTGGCCAGGCGCGGTGGCTCACGCCTGTAATCCCAGCACTTTGGGAGGCTGAGGCGGGTGGATCACGTGGCCAGGAGACCGAGACCATCCTGGCTAACACGGTGAAACCCTATCTCTACCAAAAAATACAAAAAATTAGCCGGGTGTGGTGGCGTGTGCCTGTAATCCCAACTGCTTGGGAGGCTGAGGCAGGAGAATCACTTGAACCCAGGAGGCGGAGGTTGCAGTGAGCCGAGATCACACCACTGCACTCCAGACTGCGTGACAGAGCGAGACTCTGTCTCAAAAAAAAAAAAAAAATCATCATGGGTGCTGTATGCGGGATCAGTAGTATTTCTCCACGACCAGTAATAGTCAAATGGATCTTTATGGAGAAAAGCTTTCAAACTCTATTGAAGAACATAACAGGAAAATCTAAACTAATAGAGTATATATGTGTTTCATGGATAAGATACTTGAAACTATAAAAGTTGTCAATTCCCCATAAATTATTTAATTGGATTAAATCAATTAGAATAAATATCACAGTGGAACTCTGCAGGGAACTTTTCTATCGATTCTAAAAAATACATGAAATAATAAATTTTCACAAATAATTAAGATCCTTTTTCAGAAATAAGAGTAACAAGGTTAGTTCAAGCATAGAAAGATGTAGAACAATGGAAGAAGACAGTGATCCCAGAAGCAGATTCAGAACTTGGTATACAGTAGATGTGTCATCATGAATCACTCGGGAAGGTATGGATTATTAAAAACACAGTGTTGGCAACACTGGCTGATATATAGTATCACAGTTGATTCCTACCTCAGAAATCATCCCAAAAGAAACTTCAAATTCGTAAAATACCTGAATATGCAAGGTAAAAACATCTAAACACAACTGAATAGTAAGAAGACAGGAAAAATATTTAAATTATTTTTAAATATCTGAAATATTTAACTTCTAATTCGAGGGATATTTCAACATGAGTTTTAAAAAGTTTATTTACGGATCTGTTCAAGGCTACAACATTTTCTTAGTTTAAGACTTTTGAAAACCACATTGAGTTTATTTAATCAGAGCATCTGCCACATCATAGGATCCATCATGACTGCTTTGTGCTGGGCCCCCAGAGCCTCAGAGGTGTATGGAGGTGAGAAGAACTCTCTGCCCTCTTCCCTGCCCTCGTGCAGTTGAAGTGCTGCCCACAACCACCTCAGCAGCAGTTCTCTTGGGAAAATAATGGTAAGAATGTGTGAGGTGAGAGTCTGTCTCTGATTCTTAGTGAGTTTAGCATCTTATTATAAATATATTAGCCTTTATAGCTATCATATTGGCAAAATTTAGAGATTTGAATAATAGCAAGTGCTGGGTAGGATGTGTGGAAAGAAAATATTTAGGAATTGAAGGTGAAAGTATAAACTGGTATAGCTCAGCAAAAGAGAAATCTAAAAATACTTAGAGAAATTAAGTATGAATATAATCTAACAATTTCATCCCTAGGTCTAGTCTAGAGAGATTCTTATTCAAATCTACCATGAAACATATAGACTAATATCTGTAGCATTGGTAAAGGTAGCAAGGAGTTGGAAGCAACATAGGTATTCATCAGTGGAGAAAAAGATAATTAGTGTAACATATACTGTCAATAGCATATTCTGCAAGAGTCAGAAATAATGAACTTATTATTTAACTTAAAGCAACATGGCTTGATCAGAAGCTTTTGAAATAGAAGAGAAAGAGGGTTAAAAGCAGGAATAGGTCCATGACACAGCATAATTTATGTAATTTAAACACACACACAAATATTCTATTTTCATGTATATATCTACATGAATCTGCACAGATATATAGAAGATGGATTGGAGAGAGGCACCTTAAATATATAAGGGTGGAGAAAACTAAAATATAGACAAACAAAAGACGTACTTGCAGAAACATATGACAAAGATCTATCATATGGTTAACTCCATTCCATGCCCCCAAGGTTAAAAAATAAACTCAGAAGACAGAACTACTAAATGTTGAAAAGTTTCCATCTTCAATATGGAACAAAAGCAGCTAGACTAGCAGGTAAAAGAAGGAAATCTGTATCCAGACTTCCTGGGGTCAAAGCCCAGCTCTGCAAGGGAGACTAGTGACTTCATGCCTTAGTTCTATCATCTACGAAAAGATAGATGATAATAGCACCTATGACACAAGACTGCTGTGAGAATCAAATAAGTTCATATTTGCAAGACAGAGTAGTATCTGGCATAGAGTGTTTGATTTTAAAATGCTTAATACATTTTATTACCTGTCTTAATTGGACCCCTGATAGTACTTCACAGTGTTGGAAGCAGACATACAAATACTTTCTAGAAATGGACTACATCTCAGAGCAGCAAAAAGCACACATATTGAAAGAATGATTAACATAATGGCATTGCAAACTCATAGGATAATGGGACCTCCAAATTCGAGAAAGGTGTAGACAATATGTTTCACTGTGTCATCACGCTACGTACTTTGGCCCTTTGTCTTTTTGACAGTTTCTAAGGGACAATATGTTTAAAATATCACCTAAAAGACTCACAAACTGGGGTGCTTATAACTTATTATACCTATTTCTAACAGAACAAGTCTAGTCTAAAAACTTAGTATTCAGTTTAACACTTATCAATAATGGCCCTCAACTAATAATTTTTAGTTTGTTAGTGATTTTTAAAATAGCACTTGTCCCTCCACCTTGTATCATTACTGCCCCCAGTGCAAATGCATGCATGGACGCCAGTGGCCTCACTCCCTGTCTCATCCCACCACCACCACGGGCACAAATGTGTGCATGTAGGTTGCACCCACTAACACTTCATCACTATGCTGATACCACTGCCAGTGCAAATGCATACACAGAGGCCAGTGGCCATGCCCCCTGCACTGCAAGACCACCACCACTTGTGTAAATGTGGCACAGAAGCCGGCAGTCACACACTTGCCAGTGCCCCACCACAGCCAAGAAGCATGCACCCCACCATGCTGCCACTGTTACTGGCATAAGCGAATTAGCACAGATCCCACTGCCACCAATCTGATGAAGTGCTTTGGTAGGCACCACCCATTGGAGTGTTGTGGCCAGTAGTCAGGGAACACCTTGGACCCTCCAGTGCAGTAGGCTCCTGACCTTGAGGGGCCAGAAAACAAAGCTGGCGCCCAGTACTAGCACCCCTGAGTTACTAAACTGAGCCTTGGCCCCCTGAAATCTTCTAGAAGCCATACCAGTCAACTGAACCCACCTTACAATAAAAATCCAAGGGCATCAAAGAAGATAAAAGCAAACAAAAAAACAAACAAATAAACAAAAACAAAAACATCCAAAGGACAGCAGCTTCACAGATTGAGGGAACATCAGCCAACACAGATGAGAAAGAACCAGCACAAGAACTCTGGAAACTCAAAAGCTAGAATGTCTTCTTTCCTTCAAACAACTGCACTAGCTCCTCAGCAAGAGTTCGTAACTGGACTGAGATGGCTCATCACAACATGGATAGGAACAAAGATCTTAAAGATTCAAGAGAAGTTGAAACCCAATCCAAGGATTTTAAGGAATAAAATAAAATGATGCAGGAGATGAAAGACAAAATGACCATTTTAAGAAAGAACCAAGCTGATCTGACACAACTAAAAAAAAATCACTTCAAGAATTTCACAATATAATCACAAGTATTAACAGCAAAATTGACCAAGCCAAGGAAAAGTCCCAGAACTCAAAGACCAGCTCTCCAAAATAGCTAAGTCAGACAAAAATAAGGAAAAAAAATGAAGAATGAACAAAACCCCAAGATATATAGAATTAGCTGAAGGGACCAAATCTATGACTCATTTGGCATCGCTAAAAGAGAGGGAGAGAGAGGAAGCAGCATGGAAAACAAATTTTGGGGTATTTTCCATTAAAATTCTCATGATGTAGCTAGGGAGGCCAACATTCAAATTTAGGAAACGCAGAGAACCCTTGCACGATACACGACACAAAAAGACAATCCCCAAGACACATTATCATCAGAGACCCCAAGGCAAATGTGGAAGAAAAAAAATATTAAAGGCAGCTAGACAAAAGGAGCAGGTTAGCTCTAAAGGAAATTATATCAGACTAAAAGTGGACCTTTCAGCAGAAACCCTACAAGCCAGAACCGATTGGGGGCCTGTATTCAGATTTCTTAAAGAAAAGAAATTCCAACCAGGAATTTTACATCCCACCAAACTAAGCTTATAAGTGAAGGAGAAATAGGATCCTTTTGAGACAAGTAAATGTTAAGAAAATTCATTACCACCAAACCTGACTTAGAAGAGGTCCTGAAGGGATTGTAAATATGAAAATGAAAGACCGCTACTGGCCACTACAAAAACACACTTAAGTATATAGACCATTGTCACTATAAAGAAACCACACCAACAGGTTGGTCTAATTATCAGCTGACAAAACAATAACAGGATCAAATCCACACATATCAACATTAACCTTAAATGTAAATGGGCTAAATGCCCCAATTAAAAGAGACGCAGAGGCAAGTTAGATAAAGAAGCAAGATCCAATTGTATACTGTCTTCAAAAGACCCATCTCACATGCAATAACACGCCTATGCTCAAAGTAAAAGGATGGAGAAAAATCTACCAAGCAAGCGGAAAACAAACAAACAAAAAAGCAGGAGTTGCTATCTAATTCCAGACAAAACAGACTTTAAACCAGCAATAATCAAAAAAAGACAAAGAAGGGCACTACATAGTGAGAATGAGTTTACTTCAACACGAAGACCTAACTATTCTAAATATATATGCACTCAACACAGGAGCACTCAGATTCATAAAGCAAGTTCTTAGAGACACATGAAGAGACTCAGATAACCATACCATAATAGTGGGAGACTTCAACCTCCCACTGACAGTATTAGACAGATCACTGAGGCAGAAAACTAACAAAGATATTCAGGATGTGAACTCAACGCTTGACTCAATGGACCTAGCAAACATCTACAGAACTCTCTACCCCTAACAAGAGAATATAAATTCTTAAAATCTGCACATGACACATAAAACTAAATCAGCCACCCAATTGACCATAAAATAATTCTCAAAATTAAAAAAAAAAGGCCCCACAAAATCATACCAACCATACCCTTGGACCACAGCACAATGAAAATAGAAGTTAATACTAAGAAAATTGCTCAAAATCATACAATTAGATGGAGTGAACAGTACCTTCTGAACCTGGGTTTCTATGGATACATGTGTGGGTTCTTAAAGCAGAAGAGAGCAAGATTCTATTCCACCATAAGTTTCTCATTTTCTCCCATCAGGCAGCCCTGCCTATGCTAGACCCCAGGGCACTATGCCCACCCTCTGTGTATTGTCTTCCTTTTGCCCAGTTTGAGTCCTCGTATTACAGTTAGAGTCTCACCTAAGGAAGAGTTCTAAATGCCAAGATGGGGTCCTCAACTCTTGTGTACTTATCTGGCAAGGACCTCTCAAGACAGGTTTAACTTCCATGCAACTTATCTCTCTTCTGCCTCAGTCTTTCTCCTAACACTGATGCCAAGACTCTGTTCCTGTCTTTTCATGCATCGTGTTGACCTGGCTCCAAGCCTGCCTTCTCTTGGTGTACTACATGGCTCCCATGCTGTCCTCATCCCGGGTCCAGCCATGCCTACTAATGTTCATCATCTGGGTGTCATACAAAAGCTTTCTCCTCCCTCCTTGATGGGATTGTGACATGTGACATTACACTCTCTGCCTTTTGCTTGTTTTATTTTGTTCCTTGTAGAGGATCTGTTGATAAAGCAACCACAGAGGTGAATGTGTTCTCTCTATCTTTCATAAAACTATAGTTCAAAATCTTGTCCATCTCTTCTAATTAAGAACTCTTATCATGATGCAGTAGACACTCTGAGGGATGAAACTCAATGGACTTTTCCAACGTTTAAACTAAGAAAGTGTTGTATCACTGTATCAATTCGTAATACAATTTGTAAAACCTCAATTTAAAATACCTCTCAAATTAGAAGTTATGAAGTATCTCAGATCCCCAAACTCTATATATCGTTGCTACTGCAAGCGTGGACTTGAGCCTGTAGCATAAGCACCCTAGGGAGATTGTCAGAAAGACAGAATGTCAGGCCCCACACCTGACTTATTGAATTGGAATCTGTATTTTTTTTCAACAGGATCCCCGGGTGATTCATGTGTGTACTACAGTTTGAGGAATACTGATTTTTTTTTCACTTTATTCCTTATTAGGAAGGTTCAAATTTAAACATGAACTTAAAATGTAGACACGTAGGAATCTAGAATATGTTTACACACTGAAGAGAAAGGATTTCATATTCACAAACGTTTGTGTGCTGCAGACAAAATGTATTTGCATGTGAGTGTTCTCTGCTTCATCTTTCCCATCAACATTTTCACTGAAAAAATTTTATCCACACCTTTAACTTCTCTGCCCACTTTGCTTTCTAAGGAGACTTCTGTCTTTTCCTGTCTAGTTCCTTGACTTTGAAATGTAGAAGCAGAAGAACAGGCCTTGGAAGATAGGAATAAAGAGCAAGAAAGAAAAAGAAAAGAGAACAGCAGTAAAGCAGAGTTGCCTCACAGGTTGAGAACTGGGGAAGAGCTGGAGGTAGAGAGGAGAATGAAGGAAGATCACATGTGATGAGCACATTCCAGCCTCAGCCATACCTGGACCAGATGAGAAGCAACAGAGATCAACTGCCAGGGAGCAAGGGGGAGAGGGGGTCATTGAATCAAAGAGGTGCCAGAGAGGCGAATGACAGCTGTGTGTCCAGACCAGGAGGGCTAGTTTCTGGGCATTGGAAGAGAGAAAGGCAGACCTTTGGAACAGGAACATGGTTTGAGGACTGCATTGTAGACACGCACGAGCAGCCTCTGAGCATTACCTCTATAAGAGGGAGGATGCTGAGAGGGGCCAGAGTACACACCAAGATAATAACATAGACTGTAACACAGACTTATACAGAAGGAACTTTGAGGCTGCAAATCATCTCTGTGGGTCAGAACACAGTCAAAAAAAATATACTTTGATGCTGTAATTTTAATGCTGCTCTTATCCCAAGCTAGGGATAATTTACCTAAAATTGCAAAGCAATGATGCTTAAAATGATTTAGCACCAGTCAGTGAAATTGACCAAAATCTAGTACGTCTTATAATATCTATAAAATTATGTGTGTATAGATACATACATATGTGCATACACATGCATTATATATAGTACTTATGTATGAATTATAAATGCCTATATATAATATAGGCATATATGTATATTATTTATGTGTATGTGTGTACATATACAGTCAGCCCTCTGTATTTATGAGTTCTGTATCCATATATTCAACCAACTGTGGCTCTAAAATAATTGGGAAAAAATATTCCACAAAGTTCCAAAAAGCAAAATTTGAATTTGCCACCCACAGAATACTATGTTGAATCCAGGCAACTGAAGTGATGTGTGGGCATTGTGTTAGGTATCACAAGGAATCCAGAGATGATTTAAAGCGTACAGAAGGATGTGCATAGATTTTATGCAAATACTACACCATTTCACATCCAGGACTTGAGCATCCACAGATTTTGGTATTTAAGGAAGGAGCTATCCCAGAACCAATCCCCTGTGGATATGCCAGATGACTCTATACGGGTGTGTATGTGTGTGATGGGTGTATATCAATATACACACACATATTACAATATATGTACCTTCTATTTGTACCACTTTTTTTATTCGAGAGTTCACAGAGGGGACACGCTCAAGATGGACAAATAGGAAGAGCTCCAGCCTCCAGCTCCCACCATGAGTGACACAGAAGAAGGGTGATTTCTGCATTTTCAAATGAGGTGCAGACTGACACTCACACCTCACACGGCAGGGTACACCCTTGAGATGAAGCTTCCAGAGCAAGAATCAGACAGCAACACACGCTGTGCAGCAATATTCTATCTTCTGCAGCCTCTGCTGCTGATAACCAGGCAAACAGGGTCTGGAGTGAACCTCAAGCAAACTCCAGCAGACCTACAGCTGAGGGTCCTGACTCTTAGAAGGAAAATTAACAAGCAGAAAGGACACCCACACCAAAACCCTATCAATACCTCCCCATCATCAAAGACCAAAGGCAGATAAAACCACAAAGATGGGGGAAAAGCAATGCAGAAAAGCTGGAAATTCAAAAAATCAGAGCACATCTCTTCCTCCAAAGGAATGTAGCTCATCGCCAGCAACAGAACAAAGCTGGATGGAGAATGACTTTGACGAGTTGAGAGAAGTCTTCAGTCGATCAAACTTTTCAGAGCTAAAGGAGGAACTACGTAACCAGTGCAAAGAAACTAAAAACCTTGAAAAAAGAATGAATGAATGGATAAGTAGAAAAATCAATGCAGAGAAGACCTTAAAAGAACCGATAGAGATGAAAACCATAACACGAGAACAACGTGACAAATGCACAAGCTTCAGTAACTGACTCGATCAACTAACTGGAAGAAAGAGTATCAGCGATTGAAGATAAAATGAACGAAATGAAACAAGAAAGAAGTGTGGAGAAAAAACAGTAAAAAGAAATGAACAAAGCCTCCAAGAAGTATGGGATTATGTGAAAAGACCAAATCTATATCTGATTGGTATGCCTGAAAGTGACAGGGAAAATGGAACCAAGTTGGAAAACACTCTGCAGGATATCATCCAGGAGAACTTCCCCAACCTACTAAGGCAGGCCAACATCCAAATTCAGAAAATACAGACAATGCCACAAAGATACTCCTCGAGAAGAGCAACTCCAAGACACAATTGTCAGATTCACCAAAGTTGAAATGAAGGAAAAAATCTTAAGGGCAGCCAGACAGAAACCTCAGGTTACACACAAAGGGAAGCCCATCAGACTAACAGCAGATCTCTCGGAAGAAACTATACAAGCCAGAAGAGAGTGGGGACCAATATTCAACATTCTTAAAGAAAAGAATTTTCACCCCAGAATTTCATACCTAGCCAAACTAAGTTTTATAAGTGAAGGAGAAATAAAATCCTTTA
>NW_012101714.1:325406-326626 GCF_000951045.1 Mandrillus leucophaeus
GACCACATAGTTGGAAGTAAAGCACTCCTCAGCAAATGTAAAAGAACAGAAATTATAACAAACTGTCTCTCAGACCACAGTGCAATTAAACTAGAACTCAGGACTAAGAAACTCAATCAAAACCGCTCAACTACATGGAAATTGAACCACCTGCTCCTGAATGACTACTAGGTACAAAACGAAATGAAGGCAGAAACAAAGATGTTCTTTGAAACCAATGAAAACAAAGATACAACATACCAGAATCTCTGGGACACATATAAAGCAGTATGTAGAGGGAAATATATAGCACTAAATGCCCACAAGAGAAAGCAGGAAAGATATAAAATTGACACCCTAACATCACAATTAAAAAAACTAGAGAAGCAAGAGCAAATACATTCAAAAGCTAGCAGAAGGCAAGAAATAACTAAGATCAGAACAGAACTGAAGGAGATAGAGACATAAAAAAACCCTCCAAGAAATCAATGAATCCAGGAGCTGGTTTTTTGAAAAGATCAACAAAATTTATTAGCAAGACTAATAAAGAAGAAAAGAGAGAAGAATCAAACAGATGCAATCAAAAATGATAAAGGGGATACCACCACCAACCCCACAGAAATACAAACTACCATCAGAGAATACTATAAATACTTCTACACAAATAAACTAGAAAACCTAGAAGAAATGGATAATTTCCTGGACACTTACACTCTCCCAAGATTCGAAGAAGTTGAATCCCTGAATAGACCAATAGCAGTCTCTGAAATTGAGGCAATAATTAATAGCCTACCAACCAGAAAAAGTCCAGGACCAGACGGATTCACAGCCGAATTCCCCCAGAGGTACAAGGAGGAGTTGGTACCAGTCCTTCTGAAATTATTCCAATCAATAGTAAAAGAAGGAATCCTCCCTAACTCATTTTACGAGGTCAACATCATCCTGATACCAAAGCCTGACAGAGAAACAACAAAAAAGAGAATTTTAGACCAATATCCCTGGTGAATATTGATGCAAAAATCCTCAATAAAATACTGTCAAACTGAAACCAGCAGCACATCAAAAAGCTTATCCACCATGATCAACTGGGCTTCATCACTGGGATGCAAGGCTGGTTCAAATATGCAAATCAATAAACGTAATCCAGCATGTAAACAGAACCAAAGACAAAAACCACATGATTATCTCAATAGATGCAGAAAAGGCTTTTGACAAAATTCAACAGCCCTTCATGCTAAAAA
>NW_012101714.1:327903-337456 GCF_000951045.1 Mandrillus leucophaeus
GTATGTTTATTGCAGCACTATTCACAATAGCAAAGACTTGGAATCAATCCAAATGTCCATCGGTGACAGATTGGATTAAGAAAATGTGGCACATATACACCATGGAATACTATGCAACCATAAAAATGGATGAGTTTGTATCCTTTGTAGGGACATGGATGCAGCTGGAAACCATCATTCTTAGCAAACTATGGCAACAACAGAAAACCAAATACCGCATGTTCTCGCTCAGAGGTGGGAATTGAACAATGAGATCACTTGGACACAGGAAGGGGAGCATCACACACCCAGTCCTATTGTGGGGAGGGGGTTGGAGGAGGAATAGCATTAGGAGATATACCTAATGTAAATGACGAGTTAATGGGTGCAGCACACCAACATGGGACATGTATACATATGTAACAAACCTGCACATTGTGCACATGTAACCTAGAACTTAAAGTATTAAAAAAAATAAAAGAGTTCACAGAATTTACAAAATTTCAAATTTCTGCCCTAGTCTGTTCACCCTATAAATTGGTGTGAACCCACCTTTAGGCAATGGAGTGAGTACCCTAAATATATTTGAGTATTGCCACTCCAAAAACCAGAAAATATTTTTAAAATAAATGATACTAAGTATTATTACCCTGCAGTTAAAGATAAACAAAAAAGCACTCAGGTAATAAGTCACAATATAACTAGGAGGTCATGTATAGAATGATCTCTGAGAAAGTAACATTTCACTGATCTGTCATTCTTTTGTTTGTTTGTTTGTTGTTTTTGAGACAGGGTCTCTCCCTGTTGCCCAGGCTGGAGTGCAATGGCACGATCTCAGCTTGCTGCAACCTCTGCCTCCTGGGTTCAAGCAATTCTCCTGCCTCAGTCTCCCAAGTAGCTGGGATTACAGGCATGCGTCACCACATCTGGCTAATTTTTTGTCTCTTTAGTAGAGACGAGATTTCACCATGTTATCCAGGCTGGTGTCATTGTTTTAAATTGGTGATCTCAGGTTAAAATCCAAATGACTTTATAGATGCTTAAATTATGTACATACTAAACTTGAATGGAGAAGTGATTTTGATCCCGTAAATCACTCTGCTTAATGATCAATTTCAATTGCAATTCAACTTCTAAGCCAGTCACTCTTTGTTATTTGAGGAATCACAGTGTCCTCATGGTGGTCTTCACACTAGAACTGCAGATTCATAGGTATTCAGACTGGCATGTGGTTGCCAGGGGTGACTGAAGGCATTTCATTCCTTAATGCCATATAGGCTTTAATTTTATACATTTTTATTTTAAATGTTTACACAATTGTCTTACATTGCAATGTGTTAGCCTGATCCTTCCTTCTGCACCAGAGAAAAATCGTTTTAAGATATTTAAGAATGCCTCCACAATGCCCCCGCCTTCTGTTCCAAACCTCATATAGATTAATTTCCAAGTTATAAGGAAATTGATCCACCACCTCTAAAAGTTATACTTCCCACATTCTCACAAGATCTAACACTGAACACATATGCACATACACACTTTTATCATTTTGTTATTACTTTGTGATAACCTATCATTAGACTCCCACACTGGATTTGTTATATAACTTTCATGAATTACATAATGTACTGAAAGCTATTATTGCAAAATGGACAGTGTGTCTTTTCATTCCCACCTGTGATTCTGAAGTGAGGGTTCAGAACAAGCATTACTCCCTCAGTTTTCTGTGAAGCATCTACAAAAAGGATCTTTATTCTTGCAGTTCAATTCTTACATTTTAAAATTCAATTTTTTTAGGTAAGCAGGTTCATAGCATTTTCCCCAGGACCATTCCTATTAACATCCAAAATATCAAAAAGCTATAATTAAAATTTAAATATATAAAATACTTAATAACAAAAATATTAAGTAGATTACACTGAGACTCAATGTTATTCCTTGTTTCAGTTGGCATGTGAGACTTTGAGATGGGTTTTAGTCTTTCCACTTTCCCTGGGATGTAGTTCATGCTCTCATCCACCATGCACCACAGATCTATAAAGGCACATCTTCCCCAGTCGGGGTGATCCCAGGGATCTCCTGCATGCAATGTGTACAGATTTTGGAATTGAGCATGACATCCTCTCTGACCCATCCTAGCAGAAGCAATCTCTCTCTCTCTCTCTCTCTCACTCACTCTCTCTCTCTCTGTTTCTCTCTCCCTCTCTCTGTCTCTGTCTCTCTCTCTCTCATTCTCTCCTCCTTTCTCTCTCTCTCTCTTCTGGCCAGTCCCAAGCATTTATAATCTGTGTGTGTGTTTCCAGCTGCCCACTCTGGCTTCACATTGCTGTGCCCATGCCAGGGAAGAGGCAGATTCGAAAAATATTTCTAATGATTAACATCTATTCTGTTTCCTTCTCTTCCTAGATATCTATAACTTTTATCTTTCATATATATCTCCAGAGATGTACTTCTCATCTTCAATAGGCCAAAGTTCCTGACCAACCAGCTATAATTGCTGGACCACATTATAAACCAGATATGATTGGGTGCCACAAACACTCTGTATCATCACCAGATGACAACTTTGGAGCAGGATTTGTTTTTCATTCCCTAAAATAAAATTAATTCCACTAAATTAGCATTAGATGTGTTAAAATTAATAGCACATCTAATGCTAATCACTTTCTACAAATGAGTAAATGCCCAGTACAAGGTATGACCCAGGTGCTTCACATTTCCCCTTTTATTTTTAAAAGAACAAGAGAGAAGGTATACTTCACTGATGACTTCATAGGGAGACAAAAGAGTTGGATTGTTATGTACAGAGCACAGCACCCCATAATCCCCAATAGACACATACATCCATGCATTTGTAGGCATTTTTACCTCAGTCTTTCTTAGGCTTTCAGCGGTTATGTCCTCCCCATTCCCTCTCCATTCCCTCCTGACTTTTCCTTCCTTGAATCTCCAGTGTTCCCTATTTCATGGACACTTGCCCTGCACCTTAATAAGTTGAGCTTATTCACCTGGGTGAATAAACTTCTGCATGTGCACATCTAATGCTAATCACTTTCCACAAATGAGTAAATGCCCAGTACAAGGTATGACCCAGATGCTTCTCATTTCCCCTTTCATTTTTAAAACTTCTCAAAAGTAATGAAAATAAAACACCAAAGCACAAGCTTTATTTTCAGTGAAATAGAAACAAGGCTCGAAAGCATGTATTAAAGACAACTAAAAGTAGCCGTTTATGCATAGCCCCATAGACAGGGAGCTTGATAGAAAACAATGAAAGAGCTCACAATGAGTGAGAAACACCACATCAGAGAAACTGCCACCAAATATATACTCACTGAAGGTGAGGGTAGCATTTTGAAGGGCAGAGCCAGAGCTCTTTTCCGCAACAGCATCATAGAAACAGGGCTTCCTACCTGATGGTAGATAGTACTCCTAGATCTAGTTTGGGTCAGAAGAGCGGAGAAGACAGGACTCCTGAGTTAATCACACAAGCCTTATTTTTAGTAACTGGTAAGGCTTTGGTATCTGAGAAGATGCCTTATGCATGGACCCTCCATGCACATAGGAAACTTTTGCAAACGGCTTGTCAAAGAAAACCGAATTCATTCAATCACAAGTCATAAAAAGAACTATTCAGCAAGCATACAAAGACACTATAAGGCAGAAAGAATGAGTAGCAAGATTTCTTAAAAGGTGAGGAATATGGCCAGGCACGGTGGCTTATGCCTGTAATCCCAGGACTTTTGGGGGCCAAGGCAGGCAGATCACAAGGTCAACAGATCATGACCATCATGGCCAACATGGTGAAACCCTGTTTCTACACAAAATACAAAAATTAGCTGGGCATAGTGGTGCATGCCTGTAGTCCCAACTACTTGGGAAGCTGAGGTAGGAGAATTGCTTGAACCCGGGAGGCGGAGGTTGCAGTGAGCCAAGAAGGCGCCACTGTACTCCAGCCTGGTGACAGAGCAAGACTCCATCTCAAAAAAAAAAAAAAAAAAAAAAAAAAGGTGAGGAGTACTCATA
This sequence comes from Mandrillus leucophaeus, assembly GCF_000951045.1. NCBI lineage: Eukaryota > Metazoa > Chordata > Mammalia > Primates > Cercopithecidae > Mandrillus > Mandrillus leucophaeus. The sequence goes on from NW_012101714.1 coordinate 331,906, forward strand.
AGCAAAAGTTTTCCATGGAACAATAAAAATGTGGACAAATATTTTACCTTAAGTGTGAACTTGCAGAGCTCAGTAAGGAAGTAGAAAATATAACACCTATAAATAAATGAAGTAGAAGTAGGAGAAAAGAGATGAATAAACACAGCAGGAAACATAAAATGGGCATGGGGAACAGAAACAAGAGAAGTAAATAAAACAAAAAACTTCTATTAATGGGTACATATGACAATGAAAAGCAGATGACACACACCATATATTGAATTATACTCCCAGGAGAATAATAATGCAAAATCATGGAATAGAACAAATGCTTAAGATGTAATTTAAGAAAACTTTCCTGATATACAAGAAAACTTTACTCTGCAAATTGAACTAGCGTAACTTGTCAGAGAAAGTTAACTAGAACATAAAGAAACGTCTGCAAGATACTTTAATACTTTTCCCATATGCCCCTAGAATACTCGCCTGTGACCCTTACAGGGGCAGCATTTACCCCGAGATAACTTTGCCACAAAATATCTCATTTTTATTACTATTTTCACTTCACTCTAGCATATCAACTTTGAAAATGAAAGACATAATTCTATTTAAAGTATTCTGGTTTTAGTAGTTGTATTTCCATTTACAAAATATAGTAATTCTTGATCACTAAAAATGTCAAATCCTAGAAGATGGTAGCGTTCCTACTCATGATGTTAACATCATTCTCCAATAGTCGTTGGCCAAAGATTCATTTGAGGCATCCGATTTTTCCAAAATAAACCATTCTGATGATTCAGATGATACTGATATTAGCTCTATTTAGAAATAATGCCAAGAATAGTTTTAATATTTAATTTCCACATTGAAAATCAGTCAAATTTGCTTCAACCTCAAAGAGTGTGTTTATATAAAATTAAACGAGCGCTGGCAGCAAGCTGCACTTTTTTTTTCCTAAATGAGGAAAGAGTTAAAGAGAAAGAGAGAGTAGTAAGAATTTCATAAAAGGCCAACTTTATTGCAAGTCTAGAGGCTACAGTAGACAAACAGTTTTGAGCATTCAAGTACTCAGGAAATACTGTTCCCAAAAACCTTTAATAAATGACTACTATGGGCGAGAGCAGTGGCTCACACCTGTAATCCCAGCACTTTGGGAGGCAGAAGTGGGCAGATCACTTGAGGTCAGGAGTTTGAGACCAGGCTGGCCAACATGGTGAAACCCTGTCTCTACTAAAACTACAAAAATTAGCTGGGCATGGTGCCATGTGCCTATAATCCCAGTTACTGGGGAGACTGAGGCAGGAAAATCACTTGAACCTGGGAGGGAGAGGTTGCAGTGAGCCAAAATCACACCACTGCATTCCAGCCTGGCCATTAGAGTGAGACTGTCTCAAAAAAATAATAATAATAAATGAATAAAAAGACTACTAAAGGAAGAACTTCAGCCAACAAATGGTTAAGGAAACTGTGTCAGAAAGACTTAGGGTACACATTAACCATATTTGATAGTAAAACTAACACTAAGAAAAGCCAGAATATTTGAGTGGCAAAATATAATAGATGTTGTATGCCTTGACATTATAAAAATAATAAAATAAAATTAAGGAGAGAGAGCTGGAAATGGAAAGAATATGTATGCTAATTGCTTCATCTGTAATAGAGGGGATTCAGGAATCTTATAAAGAAGTAAGATAATTGAAATAATATTTAGTATCTGAAGGAATCTAAAAGGCATATTGTAACAATGGTGAACTAAATGATTTAGAACAACTCGACTGTGAGAACTAGAAAAACTTTAAAAAGAGGTTAAGAAAACAAACAAAACTTTTTTAAGGCAGCAAGGACTTGAGTAGCCAAGATCCAGAAAAAAATAAGAATCATTCAAAGGTTGGCTGACATTATTTTTTTCTGTTAAAAAATTTGCTGACTGAATAGAGAGGAGACAGATAACAAAATGATAAAGTGACAATTGAGAGGGAAAAAGCTAATCTGAGCTACTGACAGCCTTATAGATTTAGTGAGCAAATGTTGAATCTTAGAGTTTAAAGCTTGCTTCAAAGAAAAAATATTGGTGACCCTCTCAGGACTTTAACTAAACCCACCTCATCAAAGGGTTACACACTGGGAATAAGGATAAAAAATATATAGACCATACCTTAAAGACACTGAAGCTGTGATTAGATGAAGATGAATGGCCTCTGATCTAACTGCCTATAAGCTGCAAAATTAAATCCTCTCTAGGGGAAAATAATAATATTCAGAGTCTCAAATTTTCTCTCTAATTCATCAAATATAATGGCAGTTACTCAATCAAAAATTATTTAACAAACCAGGAGATGAGACTACCTGACCAAATTCCAAGGAAAATTTCAGACAATGAAACAGAGACCTAGATGATGGAGTGATAAGACAGGATCTTACAATTAACTTTGGTTGTTATATTCATGATATTAGATGACAAGAAGGAGAAGTTTAGCAGAATACCTGAAATTTAAAATAATTAAATGGAAATTATTAAACTGAAAAATGAAACAACCATTAAGAATCATTTTGCTGGCAGACAAAGCTAGAGACTGAATTCTTGAACTGGAAATTAGATAAGAAAAAAATATCCAGACTAAGTTATAGGGAGGAAAAAGAATGGAAGTTAGAGAAAAAAGTTTAAAATACATATGAAATGTAGTTTAAAAGTATAGCATATATGTAACAGAAGTAGTAAACGGAAAGTAGAAAGATAATCATGAAGAAATACAGAATTAATGACAAAATGCCTTAGACTACTCCCAAGTAGATAAAAAAATCAGACCACAGACCCAAGAAATGTTGTGCACCCAGGTAGAATAAATACAATTGAGCTACTCCAGTGTGTATCATAGTAGAAGTACTGAAAACAAAAAAGAGCACAAATGACAGGGTTAATTGAGTAGGGAAAGTAAAATAATAATAATTTTTTTTGCATTAAATAGTAGAGCTTTAAAATATATGAAGCTAAAATTAAGGAAGTATATAAAATGGAAATAAACATTATACAAATTGTTGACATACATCAAAAAATAGTTGACGTACATCAAAAAACCAAAAAAGGAAGATGTAAAATCTATATTTAAATGTGAGACACTATTTGAGTCTAACACTTGCAGAGCGTACATTTTTTCAAGTTTATAAGATGTATTAGTCAAAATTGATATATGCTGGTTAATAAATGAAATGTCAACAAATGTCAACAAACTGAAATTATGTGTACTATTTTCTCTTACCACAGTGGAATTAAGCTAGAAATTAATTTTTAAAACGCAAGACTCTAGATGTCTTCCCCTCCCATGAAGAAATAAGCAATATCCATCTATACAACTCATGAGTTCAAATCCATGTATACATCTTAATGAAAAGAAAAAACTGCATTCAACCAAGTGCTAATGAAAATGAAACATATCAAAATTTGTAAACCCATCTTTCTAAGGTAGTTAATAGCCAAAGATGCATAGACTAGATAAAGAAAAAGCATGAAAATCAAATATTTAGGCATCCATTTCAACGCATTTGTATAACAGGAGCTAATTCAATGTAAAGAAAGTGGAAGGAAAGAAACAGTAAACAGTAAAAATTAGCAAAATAGCAAATGAACTCACACTTATTATTTTCACATATTAAAGACTTTTGAAAAGCATTTTGTTGTCTTTTCAAATGCTTCATACATTGAATATGAAGTTTAACTTCACATATTGAAAGTCTTTCCAAACCGTCATCATTCTGTCAAGACTACACCCCTGCCCCATCCCTGCCACAAAAAAAAGAGAGAAAGGAGAGAAAAAAAGAAGGCACACATTGTCAATATTATGGAATGAGAAAAGCAATATAGTTAGAGATCTTAAAGATATTAAAACTTTAAAAAGAACACACTGTATTCTTACATATACATAAAGTGCTAGAACAGGAAAACTTAGTATATGGAAAAGAAGAAAATCAAAACAAGAATTGGCTCTAGGGAAACTGGAAATGTGATTTACTGAGAAGAAGTATGAGAAGACATTCTGGGATGATGACAATGTTGTGTATCTTGATAATGGTTTGGTTTGCAAAGTTAGAAGCTCACCAGATGGAACACCTAAGTTAGGTGCATTTTACTGTATGTAAATTTTATCCTGAAAGGAAAAAAGTAGAAACAAGTATTGAACACAAGTTAACAATATGCATTCTGAAGTATTTATCAGAAATTGCACTGACTTTTGCAACTTACTTTTAAAAGTATTAAAAAAGATGAGTTGAAGAATGAAAAAATGAATAGTTGGATAAATAAATAACAAATTATAGTAAATATACCTTGTAGAATCTAGGTAGTGTGTATCTGGGAGTTCACTGTAAAATTTTTTGACTTTTGTATGTTTCTGAAATATAAATTGTAGAATCTAGGTAGTGTATATCTGGTTGTTCACTGTAAAATTTTTTTTTAACTTCTGTATGTTTCTGAAATTTTTATCATATAGAAAAAAATAGAACATAATGAAAAAGTTTATCTCAAACTTTGAAAATTTAATAAAATAACTACATTTCTAGCAAAAACACAACTTACCAAATCAAACACAAGAGGAATTTAAAAACCTGTGTAACTTTCTATCCAAAATAATTGAATTCGTATTTACAGATCTTTCTGCAGAGAAAATTCCAAGTTGGAGTCCGGAAACAGACTCATACTTACAACACTTGATTTTTTTCAAAAGTGGCACTACAGAGCAGTAGTGAAAAAGGGAAAAATCATTTTTTCAACAAGTAGTTTTATGGAAACAGCCATAGTAAAATTGATATATATAACATAAGAAACTAAGCTAACCCGTACCTCACTCCAAACAAAAAAGTTCAATTCCAGGTAGACTGCCGAACTAAATGTGAACGGTAAAACAATAAAGTTTCTAAACTATGACATGGAAAAATGTTTCATAACCTTGTGGTAGAGAAAAAATTTTTACGCAGTACACGAAAGCATTCTTCATAATTGAAAAAAGTACCAGATAGGAGCAAATTAACATAAGAAACTTTTGTTTATCAAAATGTATCATTCAGAAGATACAAATCCGTGCCACAGAGAGGGTCATGCTGGGTGGCTGACTTTCAGACCAAGACAATAAAGCAAAGTTACTGAATCCCTCAGTGTTTGGGGACTGACTAATTAATGCTGGTTGTAAATTAGTTTGACCATTGTGGAAGACAACGTGGCGCTTCCTCAAAGATCTAGAACCAGAAGTACCATTTGACCCAGCAATTCCATTACTGGGTATATACCCAAAGGATTATAAGTCATTCTACTTTTTTTTTTTTCTCATTATTATTATACTTTAAGTTCTAGGGTACATGTGCATAACATGCAGGTTTGTTACATATGTATACTTGTACCATGTTGGTGTGCTGCACCCATCAACTCGTCAGCACCCATCAACTCATCATTTACATCAGGTATAACTCCCAATGCAGTCCCTCCCCTATCCCCCCTCCCCATGATAGGCCCCAGTGTGTGATGTTCCCCTTCCCGAGTCCAAGTGATCTCATTGTTCAGTTCCCACCTATGAGTGAGAACATG
>NW_012101714.1:338533-384672 GCF_000951045.1 Mandrillus leucophaeus
TACCATGCTGTTTTGGTTCCTGTAGCCTTGTAGTATAGTTTGAAGTCAGGTAGCGTGATGCCTCCAGCTTTGTTCTTTTGACTTAGGATTGTCTTGGCAATGCGGGCTCTTTTCTGGTTCTTTAAAGATATATGCACATGTATGTTTATTGCAGCACTATTTACAATAGCAAAGACTTGGAATCAACCTAAATGATAGAAAGGATAAAGAAAATGTGGGACATATACACCATTGAATACTATGCAGCCATAAAAAAATGAATTCATGTCCTTTACAGGGACATGGATGAAGCTGGAAACCATCATTCTCAGCAAACTAACACAGGAACAGAAAATCAAACACCACATGTTCTCATTCATAAGTAGGAGTTGAACAATGAGAACACATGAACACAGGGAGGGGAACAACACACACAGGGCCTGCTGTGGAGAGAAAGGGACAACATTAGGTTAAATAGCTAATGCATGCAGGGATTAAAACCTAGATGATGGGTTTATAGGTATAGCAAACTACCATGGCACATGTAGACCTACATAACAGACCTGCACATTCTGCACATATATCCTGGAATTTAAAGTAAACCGTGTGTGTGTGTGTGTGTGTGTATTATATATTTTATATATATCTTATATATTCAGATATGAACATGGAATACTACAGAGCCATGAAAAAGAATGAAATCATGCCCTTTTCAGCAACATGGATGAAGCTGGAAAACATTATCCTAAGTAAATTAACACAAAAGCAGAAAAGCAAATACTACATGTTCTCACTTATAAGTGGGAGTTAAACATTGAAGGCACATGGTCATAAATGGGAACAACAGGCATGGGGGAATACAAGAGAGGGTAATGGTTGAAAAAACTTCTGGCTGGGGACTATGTTCACTACCTAGGTGACGAATTGATTCATACTCCAAACCTCAGCATCACACAATATAGCCTTATTACAAACCTACACATGCACTCCCTAATTCTAAAATAAAAGTTGAAAAAAGAAAAAAACAACAACAAAAAAAAAAACAGCTCTAAGATTGCTTGTTTAGAGTTTGGAACCAGAACTAAGGAACAGCCCGTCTTTTCCCCTTTTGAACATGATTGGTCATCAAGGAAATGTAAATTTAAGTCAATTTCCACCAAATGAATAAACTTAAAGACTGACATAACTAGTGTCGGCAAGGGTATATGGCAGCCCCAGCTCTGAGATACTGCCAGCGAGAGTATAAGCTGGTACCGCAACTTGAGAAGACTTTTGACAGTCAAAGGTGAACATATGCAAATCTATGGTTCAACAATTATACTCTTTGGTATACTTCATAATTGTTTTAACTTACTGCCTGCAGGGAGCTTCCAGACTAAGGTGCAAGGAAGGGAAACCCAGGCTGATTCTGACCATTGAGACAAAGCTGGAAGTATAACACAAAATCCTGAAGTAATAATAGACAAATTATTAATGTTAAAGATATCAAATATATCATTTTATAAAAGCTTTTGTGGAGCAAAAACCTCTTAAGTGAACCTAAAAGACAACCGACAAAAGGGGAAAATATATTTGAAACATGGAACACACACAGAGAACGAATCACTGTAATGTATAAAGATTCCTTAACAATTTTCACCTGTCAGGCCAGCGAAATATCACATATTTGAACACAACAGAATGGTTGAAGCTGTGGGGGAAATTTGTTTCCCTACATTTGAATGGGAGTGTTTATGATATAAGATCTATGAAGAGCAAATTGACATTATCTTCCAAGTTACAAAAGTATATACCTTCAATTTTACAATTCCTCTTCCCAGAATGCATTCAACACATGGAAATAGCGGTAAAACAAGGTTATTCATGGTGGCATTGTTTGTAAAAGCAAAAGATTGAAAAGGACTCAACTGTTCATCTATATGTGAATGCTTAGATAAATAAAAGTACAGTCATAAGATACAATGCTAGTCAGATTAAAAAATAAAAAGAACAAGGGATCTCATTGTGGATTGGTAGCAAAGAATCTCTAGGATACATTGTTTGGTTAAAAACTTAATTGCAGAATAGTACACATAGTGTGATGTCATTTGTGTAAAACATGAGGGGGAGGAAATATTAATGTTGACTTTTATATGCACAAAATATCTCAGAAAAGATGAAGAAAAATGAATAAAATGGAAGAGAAAAAACAAAACAGGTAGGAGTGGGAAGGAGAAACGTCATTGTGTTCCTTTTCATCCTTTTTGATATTTAAACTATGTGACTCCATTATCTATATGTCTAAACCTATATTTAAAAAGTCAAATCATTTCAAAAGACATTACAGGGAGAGTGATGAAAGTCTGCATACAAAAAAAGAGAGAAAGCATTTTCTAGTTAATCAGATGCACTCTCCTAATAAGACTGTCTGGAAAGGATAATAAAAGAATATTTCCATCTCATTATCATATTAGATTTCTGTACAATCTATTATACAAAACAACAAAAGTACATTAAGAAGTGCTCAAAGGGCTGGGTGTGGTGGCTCATGCCTGTAATCCCAGCACTTTGGGAGGCCGAGGCGGGCGGATCACAAGATCAGGAGATGGAGACCATCCTGGCTAACACGGTGAAACTCGGTCTCTGCTAAAAAATAAAAAAAATTAGCCAGGCGTGGTGGTGGGCACCTGTAGTCCCAGCTACTTGGGAGGCTGAGGCAGGAGAATGGCGTGAACCCAGCAGGCAGAGCTAGCAGTGAGCCGAGATGGTGCCACTGCACTCCAGCCTTGGCGACAGAGCGAGACACGGTCTCAAAAACAAACAAACAAAAAAACAAAAAAAGGCGCTTAAAGAACAAACTCATTGTCAGACATAAAATGCTGGTGGTTGGCAAAAAGAAAGCCAGAGAAACATGGAAGTAAGAGAACATTGAATATTTGAGTACTTCTAGGACATATGAAGAGTGACTGCACAGGTCTGGAAGAGTGGTTGAAGCCAGGTCACAGGGGACTTTAACTATAAAACTTCGTGTGAACTGCATTGTTTTCCATGGAACTATAGTCAGTTCATGTGACATATTCCAGAACAAATTTAAATGAGTCCGCCTTAATCCGTCATTAGTTTTACGTAAATGCAATTTACATCCTTCTGATAAATGCCGTAGGATATTATAAAATAGCTGAGTAGGAAATACTGTGCTTTGAATACATTGTCTGCTATTTTTCAAGAAAACAGCTCAAAAGTAAACCCCCAGGAAGTGTTGTCTGACTGAATTATTTTGCAGCTATCTTGGCGAAAAGTTCAGGACATGAGCACGCTTGAGAAACTGATAAAAACAATAGTCATTGTTCTTCCCAGATACTGTATTTCCAGATGTTGAATGATAATGATTGGATAAATAAATAAGCCTTTTCATGTGCAGAAGGCCAACATAGAGCATGCATCTTTTTGTTGTTGTTTGTTTCATTACTGTAGAGAAGGGTGTTGAAATGTCTTCTTTCTTTTACAGATGAAGAAGTGAAGCTGGTGAGAAAATCAGCAGTGCCTTCTCAGTCTTGCCTATACATCACTGTAAGTGTCCCATTGCTTATGTCATTTGGATACTACCAACCACAAGGAATGGCTGACTAAGGTAGTGGCTAACCAGTGTGAGAAGTGCCTTGGGAAAACAATGTGATTGTGGAGAAAAGGCCACTCAATCAAAGGCAGGGATGATGTCCTGCCAAGTGGGAGGCTAATGAGTAAAGGGGAGGAGACAGAGCTCCCCAAAAGGAATCAGTCCCTCCAACTCCTGTCAATGGGCCAACCACAACTGGGTTGTTCAACATCTCTACACCTGGGAGGGCAGGGAGGCAGGAACATGGCAATTGGTAGTATTTCAAGAAGCTAAATCTGAAGCAAAATTTACATGCTGACTTGATACTGCACATACATGTGAGGTTTCTCAAGAAAGTAAGGGTCAGACATGGTTGTGGCTCTTGCCTCTAATCCCAGTGCTTTAATAGGCCAAGATTAGGAGAATCACTCGAGGTCAAGAGTTAGAGACCAGCCTAGGTAACGTAGCAAAACCCCACTTTCACTTTTTTTTTAATTAGCCAGGTATGGTGGCAAACACTTGTAGTCCCAGCTATTCAGGAGACTGAGATGGAGCAATTGCCAGAGATCAGGAGTTAGAGGCTGCAGTGCTATGATCCACCACTGCACTCCAGCCTTAAAAGAAAATGTAAAAAAATATATTTGGCAGATGTTGGTGACCTTCTAGGTGTTAGGTTCTATACTGAGGGATCTCAAAGGCTGATACCACATTTTCTTAATGTCATATACTCGCTCACCATTCTCGTACCTCACTGATATGGCTTGGCTCTGTGTCCACACCCAAGTCTCACCTCACACTGTAATTCCCATAATCCCCATGTGTCAAGGATGGGACCAGGTAGAAGTAAGTGGATAATGGGGTGGTTCCCCATGTTGTTCTTGTGATAGAGAGTGAGTTCTCACAAGATCTGATGGTTTTATCAACTCCTGGCTTTTACACTGCTTGCAATCACTCTGTCCTGCTGCCCTGTGAAGAAAGTGCCTGCTTCTCTTTTGCCTTCTGCCATGATTGTAAGTTTCCTGAGGCCTCTGAGCAGTGCAGAACTGTGAGTCAATTAAAGCTCTTTCCTTTATAAATTACCCAGTCTCAGACTAATACAATAAATTGGTACCTCAGAGAGTGAGGTGCTACTATAAAGATATCTGAAATCGTGGAAGTGTCTTTGGAACTGGGTAACAGACAGAGGTTGGAACAGTTTGGAGAACTCAGAAGAACACAGGAAGATGTGGGAAAGTTTGGAACTTCCTAGAGACTTGTTGAATAGTTTTGACCAAAATGCTGATAGTGATATGGACAATGAAGTCCAGGCTGAGGTGGTCTCAGATGGAGATGAGAAACTTTTTAGTAATTAGAACAAAAGTGACTCATGCTATGCTTTAGCAAAGAGACTGGCAGCATTGTGCGCCCACTCTGGAGATCTGTGGGACTCTGAACTTGAGAGAGATGATTTAGCATATCTGGTTGAAGATATTTCTAAACAGTAAAGTGTTCAAGAGGTGACAGGGCATAAGAGTTGGAAAATTTGCAGCACGATGATGCAGTAGTAAAGAAAAATCCATTTTTGGGGGAAGAAATTCAAGCCAGCTGCAGAAATTTGCATAAGTAACAAGGAATCAAGACAATGGGGAAAATGTCTCCAGGGATGTCAGAGATATTCGTGGCAGCCCCTCCCATCACAGGACTGTTAGCCTAGGAGGAAAAAATGGTTTTGTGGGCTGGGCCCAGGGCCTTGCTGCTTTGTGAAGTCTTAGGACTTGGTGCCCTGCATTCCAGCCATGATAAAAGGGGATAACATACAGCTTAAACCATTGCTCCAGTGGGTGCAATCCCCAAGCCTTGGCAGCTTACACATGGCATTGGGCCTATGGGGGCACAGAAGTTATGAACTGAGGTTTGAGAACCTCCACCTAGATTTCAGAGGATGTAGAGAAACACCTAGATGTCCAGGCAGAAGTTTGCTACATTGGTGGAGCCCTCATGGGTAACCTCTGTTAAGGCAGTATGGAAGGGAAATGAGGGGTCAGAGCCCCCACACAGAGTTTCCACTGGGGCACTGCCTAGTGGAGCTATGACAAGAGGGGCACCATCCTCCAGGCCCCAGAATGGTAGATCCACTGACCATTTGCACCATGCACCTGGAAAAGCCACAGGCACTAAATGCCAGCCTGTGAAAGCAGCTGTGAGGGGGGCTGCACCTTGCAAAGCCACAGAGGTGGAGCTGCCCAAGGCCATGGGAGCCCAACTCTTGCATCAGTGTGACTGGGATGTGAGACATGGAGTCAAAGGAGAGCATTTTGGAACTTTAAGGTTTAAGGACTGCCCTAATAGATTTTGAGTTTGTGTGGGGCCTGTAGCCCTTTTGTTTTGGCCAATTTCTCCCATTTGGAATGGCAGCATTTATCCAATGCCTGTACCCGCTTTGTATCTAAGAAGTAACTAACTTGCTTTTGATTTTACAGGCTTATACATGGAAGGGACTTGCCTTGTCTCAGATGAGACTTTGGACTGTGGACTTTGGGTTAATGCTGAAATGAGTTAAGATTTTGGGGCACTCTTGGGAAGGCATGATTGGTTTTGAAATGTGAAGAAATGAGATTTGGGAGAGGTCAGGGTAGAATGATATAGTTTGGCTTTGTGTCCCCACCCAAATCTCATCTTGAATTATAGTAATGCCCAGGTGTCATAGGAGGGACCTGGAGGGAGGTAACTGGATCATGGGAGTGGTTTCTCCCATCCTGTTCTCATGATAGTGAGTTAGTTCTCATGAGATTTGATGATTTTATAAGCATCTGGCATTTTCCCTGCTTGTACTCACTCTATCCTGCCACCTTGTGAAGAAGATGACTGCTTTTCCTTTGCCTTCCACCATGATTGCAAGTTTCCTGAGGCCTCCCCAGATATGTGGAACTGTGAGACAATTAAACCTCTTTCCTTTATAAATTACCCAGTCTCAAGTATTTCTTAACATCAGTGTGAGAATGGACTAATACACTCCCAAAAATACATGCACATGCACAAATCCTGTACTGACCACCTCAAAGTATCTGGAGCCCCTGATCTCTTTTCACTAGACCTTCTGCACATTAAAAAATGCAAATCGACATACTGTGACTAAAGCATATGTATAAACATAGAACAAAGAAATTAATAAAAATCATTTTAATAGACAACATATTAACAGTTACACAATTTAACAAACATATATCTTTTCTTATTTCTAAATTCTGTAGGGAACCCAGTAACTGCATCAGTGATAGAGTGGGAAGCTCCTTTCAGAAGCCTTGGACTTGCTGAGTCACTGTGTTATACTCCATGCAGCACATTCAGCACTCTGCTGATGGAGGGGTTTATTCTCGAGAAGCATGTACCTCATGCTGTCTCCTGTTGCCCCCACCTCTCAGTTATGACCTTTTGTCCCAAATAGAAACTAGCAGAGATCTTCCTTCTTTATTATCTGAAAAGAAAAAATTTGTGTCTGTCATGAAGACGCCAACTTAGCAAGCTCTAATAGCCTGGTGAGAGAGAGGGCACAGGAAAGGCTGACTGTATTTGAATGGTGCTGATTCATGTAGGTCCTTGGAGAATATGTAATATTTCCATTTCCTAGAATATGTTTGCCCTCACTACCAACTATTAGATATTCACTATTGGGAATATCCGGACACCTTAAAGGGGATTCTTATGGTGTCAAGATCTGACAGAGATCAGGTGGCTTTGTTGTGGGGTTTTATGATATCTTTATTTATTTATTTATGCCTCTTTTTGGTAGATGATTTAGATTATTATTACATTTATTATTAGATATTAGTAATCAGACACTATTCAAAGTGCTTCACATATGTCACTTTGTCTAGGATTCTATTAACTCTGTGAGCTGCAACTATCATTATCCTCATTTTTCAGGTGGAAAAAGTCAAGTAGCTTGCCAAATGTCACACTGCAAGTAAGCGTGAAACCTGGGATTCAAATCCAGGTAATCAGGCACCAGAATCCACTGTATAATCACACATAGGCTGCATCTGAACATCTTGGGGTCAATGAACTGTCCATCCTTGGACAATAGGCTCACAGATCTGTGAAGAGCCAGCATCACACCATTGGCAAATTCGGGCTTGTGGCATTCCTTGAGGAGATGCAGGCAGCAGCACTGAACTGCGTTTTCTTTCCAAAATGTTTAACTAGTCAGGGCACCAGCACATGGAGGAAAATCACAGTGCCACAAGAGCATTTGCTTCAAGATACAGATCAAAGATTTTGGCTGCTCTCTAGGTGCTGTTAAGCTCTGAAAGTGGAACTAACCTTTGAACAGATTCCTGACAGGCATCTGAAACCAACTCCTGGGACTCCTTGCCTGGTGAATGGGTCCTTGTAGTGGTGCCACAGGCCTCTGAAAGACGCAACCCTCACTGCTCCCCGACTACAACTCAGCGGAGGTCTTCTGGCCTCATCAGTGCCCAGATGGGTGTTCATGCATGGAAATGGATCGGGCATTTGTTCACCTATAATAGCTGTTTGAGGAGTTAATCCTAGTAAAAATAGGTCAGCATCTTTTCTCCTTATCTTGGGATTAACTCCACAGCAACTCAACTAGGCAAAGCTGAAGCACTTTATAGAACCAGATGCATAATTTCTATCACACAGACTTCTTTGTTAATGAGTACCCTGGCCCCAGGATGTGTTTGGAGAAAACTTTTCATATGGGTTTATTCTTGACAATGAATGAAATCTTTCCCTGGCCTGCAGATAGGCTGTTCTTCTTGGTCTTCACTTCTCATCTCAAGCATTTAATGGTAAAAACAAATGAGGTGACAATGCAGTCAGTGGAGGGAGCTTGTGAAGCCCCAAATAGACTAACCAGAGATGGCCAGAGAGTTGTGCTTGCCATGTCACCAGCAAAGGCCAAGGGCCACACTCTGGCTCCCCTGGCAAACCTCATTTCAGCAGCTCCTAACTTCAAAGGGCTCTACCGATAGAGGTCCTAGAATCTCATCAGCAACACATTCAGCAATTATTTCCAAAAGTATTTCTTTTACTTATCTAAATCCTTTGAATTATAGATGTATTATTGCTTCTTAGCTTCTCTCCTCTATATTTCCTTTCTCTCCACCAACAAAAAGCCATCAGCCCTGAGAAAGATTATTCCATTTCCTGGAAGTGTGAGTGGGCACAGCAGGTCAGGACAAGGGCCAGCGAGGACATGGAAGCACTGTCCACCCACATGCACAATGAGGAAGCAGAGGATTGGCTGCAGATCTTGGAACATGGGTGCTTTTTCAAGACTGGGGAAAAACTGTTAACTATTCACAAACATAAGCAAAGGTCAAAATAAGTGTCACAATAAATACTTGATTGCACTTGAGAAATCAACTTAATATTGTTGGTTCGAAGAAGAATAAATTCAAAGCAGAACAGTTCTGTATTTTCACTTTTCAGATAAAATCTCTCTGTTGGCTGGGCTTAGTGGTTTACACCTTTAATCCCAACACTTTGGGAGCCCTCGGTGGGAGAATCACTTGAGGCCAGAAGTTCGAGACCAGCCTGAGCAACATAGTGAGACCCTGTCTCTATTTATTAAAAAATAAATAAATAAAAATAAATAAATAAATAAAAATTTCAAAATCTTTTCCTTGCAGTGCTAAGGCATAAAGTTTTACAGAATTTAGAAACACATCAAGAACGTTTCTATCTATCACCAGTGGGTCTTTCAGAATAAGCTTTTCCCTTCCTTATGGACTCTTGACCTTCTCTGGACCTGCTGTAAATAACCATTTTCTCCATGATAAAAATGGCCATCTCATTGCACTTTAGTCAAGATGCCCGTTAACCAACCGTCACCTGGGACTAAGTCATATAAAGGCGTAAGAGTTATATACAAGCATGAGACTTGGGGGCAGCAGAGGTACTCATAGGGGCTTATGGACTTCTATGAATTCTTCCTTCTTCAATAGTAGATCTGTCTCAAGATATGATTGTCCCATAGTGCGAAATAAATTTCAAATGTTTGCTTATATCAAGACCAAAAAAACAAGAGGCATTGAACTTTTTATGAAATTCAAGTTACATTGCAGTAAGAACACCAATCAACTTTAAGAAATATGACAATCGGGGAACTTGGATGCTATTCTAATTACTGCTATGTTTAACAATAATGGCACAAGTTCCAACAGGGTACAAAATTAATGAGAAAATATCCAATTCTATTAACTGTCTAAGAATTTAGGTGGTCCTAAATCCCTTAGGTTGGCTAACTAGTGATTAGGAACCAGCTCGAGTTATTTCTGTTTGCACTCCATTATCACTTTTCCTGAATATTTAATAATGACCAATCATTAGGCAGTTTCCACACACTGTTTCATAGGCTGCAGGCAAAAGTGTTTCTTCCTGTTGCTCTCTGCCAAATATGCTGTGCTGTGCTGCGCCTGCTGTTCTTGTTCCTGACTGTATCTCAGGTAGGGTCTATAGCCTTTCCCATCACTTATAGACATTAATAGTAGTAGTTCTATTCTATCTTTTAAAGAAATCAAACTGCAATCTCTTTCATCTTCAGACTTCTCCCTTCCCCTAGCTCAGGCGTCCCTCAAAGGCCTGGAGTAGGGAAGGGAAGAAGTGTCAATATCTTCACTCTTTGTCACTTTGGCTGTCCCTCCTGCCTTCTGCACTCAGGCACCCTTGTCCTCTCCAACTGTCCTGCAAGCAGGACGACTCCAGGAGCTGCTCACCTGAAGACTTCTTCAGGCAAAAGGCACTCTCAATTCCCTGTGTCTCTAAAGCTCTGAGGACTCATGGGTATTCTCATACCTCTATTCCTGGCTTTTGGCAGCAGCCCAGGACATATTCTTTGGAAAGGGAGTTTCAGTACCCGTTCTGGAGCACAGGACAAAGAGCCATCCAGCAACTCTTTCCAAGGAAATCTTGTCTCTCCTTCACCTTGCAAGTAATCTCCTTGGCTCCTTTTCTATGCCTAAGATGAATGATGGCTAAGGGTCCCAGAGCACTGTGTATGTTGGGGGATGGTCACCAATAGCGTGTTCTCCATAGGCAGTCTGACCCTTCTCTTTATAATATGTGGTCACTTGATATTCTTTGCTTTCAATTTTTTGAAACAGCAAAAATCCCACTTGACCTCCCACTACATAAGGATTGCATATCCAACTAAACATGGCAAGGGATTCTGTCACATAGCTCTTTTCATTAGCTACAGTTTCTTCCTCAGTGCACTCTGAACATTATTCAGTGTGTCCATCAGTCACATCACAGATGTGATTTATGTAGGATGGATAAGAAGGAACCCCAGTATTTTATCTATAATAATTCAGATATCTATGTTAAAGTGTGATTGGTTCTATAATGATGCTCTGCTTTTGACCAACTCTTTCAAAATAATTAACAAATTGCTATGCCTAATTGTATTTGAGAAGAGAGCTTCTACTAAAATTTTTATAAATGTTCACAGAAATACAAACATTTTCTCTCTCTCTCTCTTTTGTGGAGATGAGAGTCTTGCTACATTGCCCAGGCTGGTCTTGAACTCCTGGCCTCAAGCAATCCCCTTACCTTAACCTCCAAAAGCACTGGGATGGCAGGCATGAATCACTACTCCTGGCCCTAAGCCTTTTCTCCTAAACACTTTGGTAAACACTTTCCAAATCAACCTGCATTTCATCCTTTCCCTTCTTGGATGAACTCAGTAGTTGGTAATATACTGAAACCCTACTCGCTGTATTGTCATTACTCCTCACAATAATAGCTGCTGAAAATACCGTGTTCAAGGATGACTCATTATGACATAAATCTCCAGCAATTAGCACAGAACCCAAAACAAACGGGAATCCAGATATTAATTTTTGTTCAAGATAAGAACAATAATGGTGATTGGTGTTGATGGTGAAATCCCACTGAGTGTAGGCATCTTGCAACTTGAGTAAAACCAATTTTATGAGCCTGTTTTCTCAAATATTCTCTCTAAGCTGTCCTTCAAACATAGAATATATATTATACCCTTCTATTCATAACCTCTGTCCTCTACCCTTTGACTTCTCTTTTCAAGTCAGCTCTAAAAGTTAGTGACAGTCTATACATTTAGTTCTTTTCCCTTCTGCCAAATGTCTATACCTAATAAACAATAATACATGAGAAGAGAATACATCAGTTCCAAAAGTAGGAATGAGTATTATCTACATGCCACAGACTTCAAGAATGTTAGATAAAAATAATGCTGAAGAGACTAGACTGAAAAAGCAATAGAAGAATGACAAACAAAAATCATTATTGAGAGTATAATCCTACTCAGAAGTCGACGGGAGACCTCATTACATGCCCAACATGATCCATGAGAACTAAGGGTGACAGTCGCCCAAGGGCCTATCAGAAGGACGCAATTCAAACTCTGTCTTGTCACAAGAACTAGCAACAAAAAGTCCTAGCTGTGTATTCAAAATGCCCATTGGCATTTCCTACTAATGTGATTACAGTAATTAGAGGAGCACCATGGTGTATCTGGGCAGAGCCCACAACAAATAGAAAAATAATTCTTGGAAGTGTGGAAAAAGAGGCTTCTCTAACCCCATTCCCAAATCATATCCACTTGTAGCTTCAGCTTTTTCAGCTTCCTTCTAGGAATTGTAAATAGAACATCCAACTTAAAAGAGAAACTAGCTCAGAAACTAGGCTAAATATTAATATTGAGCCATTATAAATTTTTCTTTGTAATTATGAATTAGCAAGTTATATGTCCCACATAAAACTCATAAGTTTAAAGGGAGGAATTGACTTTGTACACTCATATTAGCTAGCTCCTTATGAAATATTGATTTGTGTTCTCAACAAAATTTAAAAAGAACATTCCGCTTATGACATTAGAAATAAGCAGCAGTGAAGCAGAGAAAATGTGGGCCAGCAGACTCATTTCTGTGAAATTTGGAATACCATCAGGGACAGTACTGCATCCGCAGTGGCATTGTAATTTGCCATGCCCACCTCCTCCTTTATCACTCAACCCCCACCCAACCCTAGCTCCACAGGTGTGTCCTGACAGATCTAATCAGCACAGTGTCCTCAATGGAAAGAACCAGGGGGTAGGGAAAGGCACCGATAGCTTCTGCACATAAACATATACAGATACACACACACACGTGCATGCACACTTACTTTGCACGAAAATATTAATGGTGATTTTTTTCTTCAACTTTTATTTTAAGTTCTGGGGTACATGTGCAGGATGTTCAGGTTTGTTACATAGGTAAAAGTGTACCATGGTGGTTTGCTGCACAGACCAACCCATCACCTAGGCATTAAGCCCAGTATCCATTAGCTGTTCTTCCTAATGTTCTCCTTTCCCCCATCTCCCCACAGGCCCCAGCGTGTGTTGTTCCCCAGATGTGGCCATGTGTTCTCACGGTTCGGCTTCCACTTATAATTGAAAACATGCAGTGTTTGGTTTTCTGTTCCTGAGTTAGTTTGCTGAGGATAATGGCTTCCAACTCCATCCATGTCCCTGCAAAGGACATGATCTTGTTCCTTTTTATAGCTGCATGGTATTCCATGGTGTATATCTAATGGTGATTATTTAAATTAGCGATAATTTTAAAAATTGTTTCTGCTTCTATATTTTATATTTTTCTAAATGAGTTTCTAGATGAATATATGCATCATCCTCACCCATTCAGTCTGAAACAACAAAACAAGTTGTCAGATTGAATGGGTCAGGATGGTGTACATATACTTGTTTTGAGTCAGAAACATTGAGAAACTACTGGGTGACTAGAAAGCAGATTGATTTGAGTGGCCTGGGTTCTAGCACTGGAGATATCAGTGTTCAGCTGAAAGCAAGTCTGGTGGAAATAGACCTGTCCAATTGTAAGAAGAGGTGTGATGTGCAATAGTAAGAAAAGGTGTGATGTACACAAGTAATAAGAACCTGGGAAAATTTATTTTTATTTTTTAAAGCTTATTTATTTTATTTTGTTTTTCAACCAACTTCCTGAAAAGTAACCTGGAAAATTATATCAGTCATTAACATTGAAAAGCAACAAGCACACACACAAACACACACACAATGTTCTCTTTTGCAAAGGAGCCAGAAACCTTAGCATTCTAACAGAATCCTGTATGCCCAGGGCTGAGTAACCCCAGTGAGCATCTAACTGAAGACTTCCCATCCAGAAGGCACCCCTGCAACCCCTCCAGATTTGTATATCTTGTAATAAAGCTGCCAATGCTTCCAAATATATGTGTTAAAAAATAGTCACAGAAAAGTAAATAACATTTCCATTGCCTGTATTGAGCCATTTTTACCCCATATGTTCTCTGATATCATAAGCTTCTCAAAAGCGTGATAATATATTCAACTCTTTTAGTGTTTGAAATGCTTAGAACACTTTTCTTCTTTTTTCCCTTTTCTTTCCTTTTTTATTTTCTTCTTTCTTTCATTTTGAGAGCATTCATTTAGGCCTTCTACGTATAACATCTGCATCATCACAATATAAATAAATTCTCATATTGTAAGATTGCAAAAATGTAGAATACATCAACTGAGGATGTAGTTCTAGCACAGATTAAACATTATAATGCTTAGGTCAAAAGTTCATGCTTTTATACGTTCACTTCACTCACCCTCTGGTTTTTCTGTGACTCACTTCTTGCTTCTACATTTGGTGAATGTCTCTTAAAAAGAGAAACAGAATCTGTGGCCATTTTCCAATATGATGAATGTTAATGGCTCAAAAATTGACAAGTATCATATATTTCTACAATCTAATCTTACTTTTCTATGCTTCCTAAATATCAAAGAGAAGGGAAGATAGCAGTGCAACCTGTGGACCAAGGTTACTTTCTTGCTGTTACATATGTTTTATATTGTCTTTGTTACACTGGGGGAAGCTTGAAACTTAGGAAATCAGTTCAGCACCTAATTAATCCAAAGCAAAGCATTCTACGTACACATCAGTGTGATTTTTGTGAAATTTCCAGGTATAGTTAAAATCATACCTACTTTTATCAAATACTAAGATAATATTGCAGAAAGATTTCCGTAGTTCCACTTTCCATCTCCTGGACAACCATGAAATTTGCAATCTTAGATATAAATAATTTGCCACCTCACTACTCTCCCCTATAAATTTTATTTTCAACAATTTTACCAAACATTTTGGCTATAATCAAGTACCTATCTTCCCAAGTCTTTAGTTTTACATCATAGAAATAATTCAAGCAATGAAATAAGCCATTTCTTAGAATGCATTTTTCTGCAATTTATATAAATGTATAGTTTTTTCAGTTCGCAATTGTAAACATCTATAAGAAGAGTGATATGGTTTGGCTGTGTCCCCACCAAATCTCAACTTGAATTTTGTCTCCCAGAATTCCCACGTGTTGTGGGAGGGACCCTGGGGGAGGTAATTGAATCATGGGGACCAGTCTTTCCCGTGCTATTCTCATGATAGTGAATAAGTCTCACAAGATCTGATGGGTTCATCAGGGGTTTCTGCTTTTGCTTCTTCCTCATTTTCTCTTGTGACCACCATGTTAAGAAGTGCCTTTCTCCTCCTGCCATTATTCTGAGGCCTCCCCAGCCATATGGAACTGTAAGTCCAATTAAACCTCTTTTCTTCCCAGTCTCGGGTATGTCTTTATCAGCAGCATGAAAACTGATGAATACAAAGGATTAATATCATAGGTCTCTTCACGTATGCCCTTCAGTGATAAGCAACAAATGATTTGAATAATGATTAATGCTTATCAAATATTGGAATAATTTGATAAGCAACAAATTGTTTGAAGAATGTGTGAATTTTTATTACATTAGATGGTTTGATGCTTAGAAAGGGGTTAGAGAAGTCAGAAGTTTAAAGTCATTAGAGAAGAATTGTTAACATCAAATATAATAACATTATTTTAAGCACATAAACTGCATTTATAAATATGCACTATTAAGTATAAAATAGCATAATTTTTTTATTGCTGGCATTCCAAGAAAATTCTAAAAAGAAGTGTACCACGGTTTATATAATTTGCGTCCTTTAAGATAGAAATATAATAATAATAATGAATTAAATATTAATTAGGCTAGGTACAGTGACTCACACCTGTAATCCCAACACTTTGGGAAACTGAGGTGGGAGGATCACTTGAATCCAGGAGTTCAAGAACAGCCTGGGCAACATAATGACACCCTGTCTTTACAAAAAAAAAAAAAAAAAAGTTAAGAAAAAGAAGTAATGATAAGAAGTAAAATAATTAGAGAGTAATAATACTGATATATTTGAAGCTGCTATCTAAAACATATGTAACATAATATTTTTTATTTTATAAACCAAATAAATAATTAATGTAATTAGGATACAAAATTTTCAGCCTAAGACCAAATAAATGCACACATAGAATCAAAGATGTTAAATGGGAAGTCCAAAGCCTTAAATCTGAATTGAAAATATTATGTGAAAACGATTTATTTTTTCTCTTAAAAATGTATCTATTTTTGCTTCACATAGTCAATAGCTTAGCAGTGACCAATTCTCTAACAATGACAACTAATGCCAAATTTTGGACTCCTAAGAATCATTTTCCATGAAAAGAATCCAGTGTTAATTAGAGAAATGGATGATTCTATTTTTGCCCCAAGAAGTATGGCAAAGGAGGTTGGAAAATCTTGTAATATCAAAATGCAAGAAAGCTTTCAACAACTACTGGGCTGTGGTCAACATAACAACAAAAGTAAAATTGATAGGCTCCTGCTGGCCAAAGATAAGACAATATGGGCATCCAAAATAATTCCTGGAAATATACAACTGACCAAGATTAAGTCAGGAAGAAATAGAAAACCTGAACAGATCAATAGAAAGCAGTAATTAAAAATAAGTCTCCCAACAGAGAAAAGCCCAGGACCAGATGGACTCACAGTCAAATTCCACAAAGTAGACAAAGACAAGCTAATATCAATCCTCCTGAAACTATTCTTAAAAATCAGTGAGGTGGGATTTCATATAATGAGTTACATTCTATGAGGCAAGCATCACCCTGATTCCAAAACCAGACAAAGATACAACAAAAAAGGAAAACTACCGGCCAATATTTCTGATAAAAATAGGTATAAACATTCTCAACAAAATACTAGTGAACTGAATTTAACAGCACATCAAAAAGATAATACACCATGATCAAGTGGGATTTATCTCTTAGCAGTACACACACACACACACACACACACACACATATATCTACACACACACATATATATTAAAAATAGTATTTGTGGATGAAACTGTAATTTCTGGAAATTGCCTTAAATTATTAAATTTTTTAAGTATGATAATGGTATTCTGGTAATGTTAAAAAATCTTTGTCTCTTAAAGGTATATGCTTAAATATTTACTAAACAAACTATACAATAATAGAATTTGCTTTAAAACAATGTTTCAAGAATGTGGAGGAAAAGTTGTTGGCAGCAGAGAACATAGATGAAAGAATACTTACATGTTGATTATTGTTGAAGCTGGATGTTGGATTGATTATAATATTAACTCTACTTATGTATATGCTTAAATTCTTATAACAAAAAAATATTAAATAGTGTAAAGTAGAATGAAGACAAAAGTCTCCAAGACATATTTAATTTTCCTTTAAGAATTCAAATTAATTAAAATTCTTATTGGAATGAAAACATGATTTGAAGTCTAGAGCCTGTTCTAAATTTATATTCTTCCCTTTTTTAGACAACTAAATATATTTTTATTCTTTGGATTCAGTACCATTCATATATATCCTCCTTTTGCTGTATTTATAAAAGATTTCAAATGTTCCTGTGCCTGGCTCATCACTGATTTTTCTTTCTCCAAATAGACACTCATATTTTGACCTAGAAATATAAATTATTCTTGGATATCCATCTTCTAGCACAGTTTTTGACATATTTTAGGTAATAAAAAATATCTGAGGAATGGATGAGGAATGAAAAAAACTAAAAATGCTTGTACCTATTTCAAGAGAAAGAGAAGAAAACATTTAAAGGAGAAAATATCAAATTCAGCTTCTATTAAAAAAAAATGGGCCAGGCACGGTGGCTCACGCCTGTAATCCCAGCACTTTGGAAGGCCGAGGCAGGCAGATCACTTGAGGTCAGGAGTTCGAGACCAGTCTGACCAACATGGTAAAACCCCATCTCTACTAAAATACAAAAAAAAAAAAAAATTAGCCAGACATGATGGTTTATGCCTATAACCCCAACTATTTGGGAGGCTGAGGCAGGAGAATTGCTTGAACCCAGGAGGCAGAGGTTTCAGTGAGCCAAGATTGAGCCACTACACTCCAGCCTGGGCAGCAGAGTGAGACTCCCTCTCAAAAGAAAAAACAATGACTAAGGAATATGTATAGATCACAGGAAACCATAACAAATTTTAAAATTTCTTCAAGTTCTGTCCATATATAATGGCAAAAGAACACTGAGTATTAGGAATAAGATCAGATGAGATATTAATGAGAGCTGTTTATTTTACCATCTTGCATAATGGTAAATGGAAATGCCTTCATGTCTAAATGATAACATACAGAGAGAAAATAATGCAATGTCCAGGGTCTCTTTAAAGATAAAACCCCTTGAAATTCCAATTTTACAGAACCAGTGCATTCCCAAGGCAAAGTAAAATTGCTCTTTAGCTGAAGCAGGGATTAAAGCCGAACACTCTGTTGGAATGGTTTAGTTCTGCCCAGTGAATGGGCTGTACTGTCCCTGAGGCAATGTAATTCAGTCTGTTCTCTCTTCAGTGTGAACGCTAGCTAGCCAGGAGCTTATTCCTTGAAGCACATTTGAGAATACTGTGCCACACAACTTAATATATGAAGCTACTTGTCAGGCATTTCCAAAAATCAGGGTTGCCCGGAAAGGAATCTCAGAGCCGGAATAGCCTTGGGAAAGGGTCACATCTGCCTTTAGCGCCCCCATTTTCATCCTCCTAAGTGCCCCATGGTCATCCTAGCCTGGCTTTGTCCTTCCCAGGCCCCAACCTCTTAGACCATAGATGCTCCATCCCCATCCTCATCAAATATGAACTTGCTTAAATCCCTAGGGCTTTATGCTCTGCTTGGGTGGCTATATGTGTTTGTGATTGTGTGTGTGTGTGTGTGTGTGTGTGCATGTGTGTGTACAGATATGAGTATGTTCCTCTTACACAGAGACAAATTTGCATTTTATCAAAATTTTTCTAAAAATAATGCATTAAACTACAGGCATTCTCAATTTTTTTTTCTTTAATCAGCAAACATTTTTTCTAAATAAAGAACCCCCAATATATAAAACGAGAACAGAATTTCTATGATTCAAGTAAGATGGAGTGTTTGAAGTCCGTGACTTGAACTTCTCACCTCCTCTAGGCAGCCCCTGAGAGACTGGCACAGTACCGTGAAGCTTCAAGTCATGCAATTTGAATGCATCCCTTTAATTCAAACAAACAACGCTGGCCAAACCAACAAGAGCAGGGTTTCATAGCAGGAAATCTTTGTGTCCTTCCAACTAGATCCCATGGTTATCTGTCTGTTTTTTTTTTTTTCTTTTTTTTTTAATTTGGAAGAGCTGGCCATGAATCAAAGATCACTTTTTGCTGTGGCTCATTTACTACTACAAAAGATTCCTTCGAATGCCTCATTCCTCGCTTGCTGAATTTTATGAGTGCCATGCTGTCTGCAAGAAAGCACTTCCTTTCTCTTAACAACAGCAAATCTGTTTTGTTTGATTCTCCCTTAAAACTGATTAATATTTTAATTTTCTTACTTCTTCATTCCCAGATACATTCACTGTGCAAGAAACAAGTGTGAATATTGAACAACTGAAAAAATAGGGAGTGGTATAGGCAGAAGTGAATGGGTCTTTGGATGCTTTGCTGTAATAGAGAAGTAGGACAGTCTGGAGTGGGTAAATGTCATGATCAAAGACAGATTCAAATTTGAAGGACCAAATGCCAGAGAAACAGAGAATGAGAAAAGAAGCCTGCTTGCAAAAGAATAACGGATGATGGGTTAAATTACAGGCAGATGCTCATCTTAAGGATGTGCTTCAGTTTATTGCACTTCACAAATACTGCAGTTTTGTGTGTAGGTTTTGTTGTTGTTGTTGTTGTGTTGTTTGTTTATCTGTTTTTATGAATTGGAGTTCTGTGGCAACTGTGCATTGAGCAAGTCTATCAGAGCAATTTTTCCAGCAGCATGTGTAAACTTTGTGTCTCTGTGTTGCTCTTTGGTAGTTCTCACAGTATTTCAAACTTTTTTATTTTTACATATGTTATGATGATCTATGATCAGTGGTCTTTGATGTTACTATTGTAATTGCTTTGGGGCACCAGAAACTGTGCCAATATAAGATGGTGAACTTAATCAACAAATGTTATGTGTGTTTTGACTACTCCATAAACTGGCCATTCACCCTTCTCCCTCCCTCTTCTAAGGCCTCCCTATTCCTTGAGACACAACAATATTGACATTAGGCCAATTAATAACTCTACAATTGTCTCTAAGTGTTCAAATGAATGGAAGAGTTATACATCTCTCTCTTTAAATCAAAAGCTGGAAATGATTTTGCTTAGTGAGAAAGGCATGTCAAAAGACAAGATAGACCAAAAGCTAGTCCTCTTGGGCTAAACAGTTAACCAAATTGTGATTGCTAAAGTAAAGTTCTTGAAGGGAGTTTAAAGTGCTACTTCAGTGAACACTCAAAGGATAAGAAAGCAAAACTGCCTTATTGCTGATATGTAGGAGGTGTTAGTAGTCCATATAGAAGATTAAACCAGCCACAACATTCCCTTCAATCAAAACCTAATCTAGAATAAGGCCTTAACACTCTTAAATTCTGTGGAGGCTGATATAGATGAGAAAGTTGCAAAAGAAAAATTGATATCTAGCAGAGATTTGTCAATGGCATTAAGGAAAGAAGCCATCTCCATAACATAGAAGTGCAACGTGAAGCAGCAAATCCTGATGGAGAAGCTGCGGCAAGTTATCCAGAAGATCTAGCTAAGATCAGCGATAAAGATGGCTACACTAAACAACAGATTTTCAATGTAGAAGAAACAGATATATTTTGAAAGAAGATGCCATGTGGTACTTTCATAGCTAGAGAAGAGAAGTCAAAGCCTGGCTTCAAAGCTTCAAAGATAGGCTGACTCTTATAGTGGGGGCTAATGCAGCTGGTGACTTTAGGTTGAAACCAATGCTACCATCTCAAAAAATTCCAGAGCCCTTAAGAATTAAACTAAATCTACTCTGCATGTGCTGTAGAAATAAAACAACAAAGCCTGCAGGACAGTACATCTGTTTACAGGAAGGTTTACTGAATATGTTAAGCCCACTGTTGAGACATACTGCTATGGAAACAAAAAGATTCAAAATATTATCATTCATTGACAATGTACCTAGTCACCCCAAAGCTCTAATGAAAATGTAGAAAGAGGTAAATGCTGTTTTCATGCCTGCTAACACAACATTCATTCTGCAGCTCATGGACCAAGAAGTAATTTTGACTTTGAAGTCTTGTTATTTAAGAAATACATTTTGTACAGCTCCAGCTGCCACAGATAGTGATTCTTCCAATGGATTTGAGAAAAGTAAATTAAAAACCTTCTTGAAAGAATTTGTCATTTTAGATGCCCTTAAGAACATTTGTGATTCAGAGAAGGTCAAAATATCATTAACTGGAGCTTGGAAGAAGTTGATTACAAGCCTCCTCATGGAAGACTTTGAAGGGTTCAAGGCCTCAGTGGAGGAGGTAACTGTAGATGTGGTAGAAATAGCCAGAGAACTAGAATTAGAAAATTAAAAGTGGAGCCTGAAGATATGACTGAATTGCTGCAATCTCACTATAAAACAAATGAAGACTTGCTTCTTATGGATGAACAGAGAATGGTTAATTGAGATGGAATCTACTCCTGGTGAAGATGCTATAAACATTATTTAAAAGACAACAAAGGGTATGTCAAAATAAATGATTTAGAATATTCTATAAACTTAATTGATAAAGCAGTGGCAGGGTTTGAGAAGATTGACTTCAATTTTGAAACAAGTCTATGATGGCTAAAATGCTATCAAATAAGATTACATACTACAGATAAATCTTTAGTAAAAGGAAAAATCAATTGATGAGGCAAAGTGTATTGTTTTTTTATTTAGAGAAATTACACAGCCACTACAGTCTTCAGCAACCACCACCCTGATCAGTCAGCAGCCATCAACATGGAGACAAGACCTTCCAGCAGGGAAAAGATTACCATTTGCTGAAGGATCAGATGATCGTTAGCATTTTTAGTAACAAACTATTTTTTAAAAAAGGTATGCACATTTTTTAGACATAATGCTATTGCATAGTTAATAGGCTACAGTATAGTATAAAGATAACTTTTGTATGTGCTGAGAAGCCAAAAAGTTTGGACTTGCTTTATTGCAATATTCACTTTGTTGTAGGGATCTGGAATCTGGAACCATACCTACAACGTCTCCAAGGTATGTCTATAAGAGGGACTCATGTGGATAGCTAAGTGTGTGGTTATCTGTATCAAGTACAGAGGACAGATAAGCGTGTGTTTCCCTCCAGAGTTCTTGGTACTTGCAAGTTGATGTTTACCCTGGAGGTCTGAGCAGGGTTGGACAGCAGGCAGGCACTAGGGATGGAAGCAGCTACCTGCAATAAGTTGTTTTGGCATACAATCAGTCCCTTTCTTATTTCCTGTGCTATGTCCCCAGAGCATAAAGTAAGCTGCCAAAGTAGCCCAGTCTCAAGTTGGAATATGGCAATCACCAACAGGAGCAGCCTGGTCTTCATCATAGCACTTCCCAGCTATGTTAATTAGATAATTTGTTTTCACAGTAATGAATTGAGGCTAGTGACCGTAACTAACTTGTATGTGTTGAACTGAAGAAGCCTCTTTCAATAATTTACTTGGGAAATAACAATGAGCAAGGAGCACAAAGCGTTCCCAAAAAGATAGAATAAGAATAGCAGGTCTTGCAATCTCTAGCATGGCTGTTCCCCTGCTTCTTACTTTTCAGGAATATATAATATCCCCCTAAGTTGAAGATGCAATGTCAGGATCTGACTGTTCCTTCTGGGCTTTAAGAGCTAAGGATCTATGGTATTTCATGCACCTTGTTGAAAGGTGAATTTGCAGTGGGATGGAAAATAAATTTCATCTTATGTGCCATCCTCGGTACCTGCCTGGAACACTACTGAGAAGGGATCCGAGGCTGGTTCCAGGCTCAGCAGGAAGGGGGGCCTGGTCAATGGATTAACAGCACCCACCCCAAGCCCAGGGTATCTATGCCTGTTCGCCTGTTCGCCTGTTCATGGGGCCTCAGCAGAAGGTGCTCAAGGTCACTATTCCTATACTAAGACTGGCTTTTACATTGAAGATGATTCAACCAAGAATGTTTCATAAAGACACTGAGTGTTTGTCACATGTACAATTAGTCAATGAATTATCATTTTCAGTGAGTTATATCTAAATTTACTTTCTTCACATTGGTAGGAAATTCTTTATTTTCTCTGTAAATAGCCAAATCCTGGGAAACAAAAGATACTAAACTAAGACAATCTAAGTCAAAATAAATATTAGGCATTTCCAAAGGCATATTCTTTGGAATACTTCCTAGAATGGTTCTCACGAATGATAATAATAGTTTCATGATTGAGAAAATTCTTTGAAACTCAGTTGCCCCCATTTCAAGGGTTTCCTTTATTAATTTGTATTTGAAATCACAGTGCCTAGTATACATCTTTTATAATGATCTTTAAAATGCTTTCTTTAGGTATATGACTGATTTCTAGATGAATATATTTTCAATTTTTCTTCTCTTGCTCCTTGATACTTGAGACTGGACGTCTAACTAACACTAATGTGAATGTAATTCTAAGGTGAACTCATTCAATGTTAAAATGAGGTGATACTGACATGCTTTCAATGAGGCATCAGATCTTTGATCATCACTGTAAAGTCCCTGAAGGAAAGTTCCTTAATCACATTGGCCCATTATCTTTATTAAGCAGCTCTGGGCACCATTACCTTCAAACTAGCTCTGAAAATGGGCTCTGACTTCTGAGCATCAGTAATGTCGGTAAATGTCAAACTGTTCCATTTCTCCTAATCTCACCTACATGATGATAATTTAATTACGGAACACACCTTGGGCTTTTCAGTCTAGATTTTTATGTATTTATTTTCCATGGAGAGTAGAGTTTCCTTATGATGCCAAAAAATATGAAAATAGAAGGACACCAAATATACATGAGAAGTAAAGCCATTAAAAATATCTGTTAGCCAATAAACTAATAAAAAAGATATCAATACAACTTCTGTTTCAGCCTTCTGCTGTGTTGAGATAAGAAAGGAAAAAGAGAGAGCGGAGGAAGGCATAAAGGCAAGTAGGGAAAGAGGAAAGGAGGAAGGGAACAGACAGGAAGGAACAAATGACAAAGGAAAGAAGGTCAAACGTGATTTATTTATTTATTTAACAGACACGTAGAAACTTACTCTGTGCACCTTAAAAAAAAATAACTCATTGAAATCTTCTAAGAAATTAACAGGTAGGGCTGATTATCATCCCCATGTTAGACAAACTGAGGCACACAGTGAATAAGAGTTTGAGTATTTTGCCCAAGATCATACAGCTAGTAAATGGTAGAACTTAAGTTTGAATACAGGCAGTTCATTGAAAATAAATCACTTCCTTTATAAATAAAAAGTATTAAATCAACTCATTTTTGAAGCATATAATCCAGAGCAAAACTATAATGGACATAATAATAGTCTTCTAGTAAAAATAAATTTTGTAAATGTAAGTGACTTTTTTATGATCTGACATTGGAAAAACCATTATAA
Source organism: Mandrillus leucophaeus (assembly GCF_000951045.1). Classification (NCBI taxonomy): domain Eukaryota; kingdom Metazoa; phylum Chordata; class Mammalia; order Primates; family Cercopithecidae; genus Mandrillus; species Mandrillus leucophaeus. The sequence continues at coordinate 362,936 of NW_012101714.1, forward strand.
GTTATACCAATGCCACTTTTTCAGCTACTTCAGTTCCTAATCAGCATGATGATTGTGTTATCAATAGTGATCTTTAAATGCTTCAAATTTCATTTTAACTTGGAACATTAACACTCTGTTATAGATAAAAAGATGGAAATTATAAGAAAAAATGCACAAAGCACTTTCAGAAAAACGTGGGTTTATGCTATGGCATTTAAAAACCACTTTTAAAAGTTTTCATTTTTTAACTATTACTTTTTGATAATCTTAAGTAAAACAGTAAATTCACTGCCCTTCGATTTTGCAGTTCCTGTGCATTTATTCTAATGTTATTTTCATCCCTTGAAATTAGTCAGATTGGATTACAAAAGGCTAGCACTATACCAACTGTGCTTAGCCCTTGAAATCTTGAATCTTTCTGGCTAGTCTGTCAACTACATGATTAAACCCGATAAACTACATGCAATTCCACTCAAAACTGAAGATCAGAGAACTCTCCGATTGGCTCTAAATATATTGGCAAAATGGAGCAAATGAAAAAAATTAATTTTGTCTGATCAAATAAAAAATATTGGTCAAGATAGTTCCTTCATGTAAGAAACAGAATATGAAAATCAATTTTAGTGGACTATAAATTAATAAGTGATTCTAACAAAGATTTTCTCAGGCATTCTCCTAAGAAAGCAGACCAAAATCAAAGATTGATCAACTGTTAGAACTGACGGGAGCTTCGGAATGAATCCTTTGGCTAAAAAGCTGGCCAAGATCACAGGAAGTCCCAACAAAGTAGCAAATTAATCACAGAATCCTTTGTACACTGTAACAATCCACATGCTCTCTAGTCTACCTCAATAGAGCCACTGGCCACAAATGTGTGAAAAGTGTAATTTAATTACATGGAAAAGTCTAATTTGCACAGAGTAGATTTGACAAGAGCAATGATCCACCATACTTCTCCTGAGCTATGGTTATATCTACCTTGATCTTGGAGCTGCCCACTAACCAGGGGTTAGGCAGAGAAGGCATCTATATACTAAGGACAAAATAATTTTCTCTATATAAGTATGTTAGAATATTTAAGAAGTTTCATATCATTGTCCTCACGATTCAGTGTCCTTTTAAAATATGTGCACCGGCATCATATTGTTAAGAAAATAGAGACTAAATTAAATTATGCAATTTTAAATTAAAATAATAATTGAATTTTTATTTTAACAAGCAAGTGTGTCCATTTATTAATGATGTCAGCTGGTCTTTCTTTCAATGTGTCTATCAGCCTATTCATTGGTCATTCTACCCACATGCAATCTTGTTCATTTACTAATGATTTCAGCTGGTCTTTAAATGTGCCTGCCTATTCAATCCTTATGAACAATACCTTTGATCACTTAATTCACATAGGTCTTTGGAGAGAATGAGCCCTGCTACCGACCGTGCTTCTGCCTAAATCACCCCAAGCCTTCATTAAACTGACCCTTTTATGTTTAAAGTTGAATCTTCTCTCTTCTCCCTATACCCAAATTGTGAAACATAATTTCCCTGGTGCTTTGCACTTCACAATCTACATTTATAGTAATGCCTCAGAGACTGTCTGGCATTCTGCAGCTTCCTCACAATAATGAAAGCAAAACTCAGACTGCACACCCCATACTCCGGAGCAGCATTATCAACAAACCTTGCTAGCATCGTGACTTCCAGAGGTGAGGGGAGGCCGGAGACAAACCATAGTCACACAAGGCAGACAAGAATCTTCCTCACAAGGCTGCATCACAAGAAGAAAACTTCCCATTAAATGCATGATGTAAGCAAGTTCGGAGACACAGTGAGTGGTATATGCTATCGGTCTATTTCCTGCATGCTGAACACTTGTTGGATCAAATGGAAAAATTAACTGTTCAGTTATACACTATTTTTCATGTGGCTATGATACGTTCTTATATGTTTATGCAGAAGCAATAAAATCATTTGTTGAGGAAGACAAACATTCAATGTTTTCCACACCAGGAATTATTTCTATCAAAAGCTTCCTTGGAAGCGTATTTCTCATTAAATTTGTACATTCCTAAAGCACAGCCTTCTCATTACCAAGATACTGCTCCTCTTGTTTAAAGTACTGTTCTCAAAACTGCTCAGTAATACCATTTAAATCACTGCCACTAATCAAAGTCCAGTCACAAATGTGAAGCATTTACACTGGCTAAGAAAATACATCTTGTGGAATTTTGTAACAAAGCACTGACATTAAATAAACATGACATGTTTTCAAGCAAGCATGCCTTTTTATTTATAATTTTTCATATTTTTAATGTGTCCTGGAGTTAACTTTGTCAAAAAATCTGCTAGAGTTCATGACCACTTAAGACTTGGGCTACATAAGAGATTCATTAGCTTCTTATAATTTTTATCCTTTAAAAAGCCTGAATAAATCATTTATTTTTTTTAAATCACTACTAAATTTTCAATATAGCTATTTCATTTTCAATAAATCCCTTGCCAAAAAACAAAATCCCATGTACTAGTAAACAACTGAATAAACAAAAACAGAGCATGCTGTAATTTTTACTGCTGCCATAATCGACACAAAGGAAACAAGAAATTATTCTATAGTATCACTCTAGCCAAAACATTTTAGAATCATGTGACATTTCTTGGGATGAACTGATACTAGGAAATAGCCTTTTGTATTTATCTTTTTTTTTGAGACGGAGCCCCCCTGTCACCCAGTTTGGAGTGTAACGGCACAATCTTGGCTCACTGCAACCTTGGCCTCCCAGGTTCAAGCTATTCTCCTGCCTCAGCCCCCCAAGTAGCTGGGATTATAGGCGGGTGCCACCGTGTCCGGCTAATTTTTTGTATTTTCAGTAGAGACAGGGTTTCACTGTGTTAGCCAGGATGGTCTCGATCTCCTGACCTTGTAATCGGCCCGCCTCGGCCTCCCAAAGTGCTGGGATTACAGGCATGAGCCATAGTGCCCAGCCTTGTATCTGCCTTTGTGTCTATCTATAGGCACTGGGAAATTGACAGTGTTTCTCAGCACCTTTCCAAATATTTCTGTCCTCCTAACAAAGAGTAAAAACCCTGGTATAGATCAACGATAAGTATCATAGAAATAAACAGAACACTCAGAAATTGCTTTTAAAAATGAGTGTTTCAGGTTAGCATCAATCACATTGCTTTGTTTTGCTTTGTTTTGTTTTGTTTGTCTTCATTCATATATTCTCAGTACAATCTTGCCCTGAGCATGAAATTCTTTTAGAAAAAAGCCCAGGGGTAGGCTTTGACCCACTGACATTAATGAGATTAGAAAAAAGCCCGGGGGTAGACTTTGACCCACTGACATTAATGAGAACTCTGTATTCTGAGAAAATGTACTGCGGAGGGAAAGGAGATGAGAACTTGGCCATAGATCACATCAGAAGAGTTTAGCCAAAGATTTATGCAAAGAAATTTTATTCTAGAGTTGGCCATGCTCTATAGAGAAAGCCAAGCTTTTAGTGTTCTGTATTGGGAGTCTGGCTTCTTTCAAACTACAAAATGAGCAAAATCAACTTTCTTTACATTTCGAAAGGAAATAGCACTCACACTGACAACAAAGGCATTATTTGAGTCCAAAGTTCATTTTAAATAAATATATATGGTTAAACAAAATGATCTGCCTTAAGTCAACAGAATTATGACTTGCGCCAGGAGAAAATGAAGAAAAACAGCTGAGGCTGAGAAGCCCAGGCTGGCGTTTTGGTGGGAGGTATTCCTGTGAATGCTGAGCCTTGACAGTTCACTCCGACCAGTTATGTAATCCAGAATACAGCCTGCGTGAAAAAAACAAAAAACGAAAAAACAGAGAGAGAGCAAGAGAGAGAGACTGGTAATAAATAATGGCTTAGCAGGTCTGCAGTTAACAGAAGGGAGCATTTAATTAAATAGTAAATACTTGGGAATACAGATTTGGCTTAGCATTAAACACAGATCAGGTAGCAAATAATTGGAGCAAATGTGTGGGATTTTGCATATTTGGTTTTTTAAAGCTTATTCTTACCTTATAAATATTTTTCTCACTTGATGTAAAATATATTAAATAAATCTGGTAATTGGAAAGATCCCATTTTACCATTCAACTGTAAACCTAGTAGTCTGAAATAAGCTTTCCCTCAAAAAAGAAAAAAAAAAAAGAAAAAGAAAACACCAAGGAACAGGATACAAGTGCCCAACCTATTCTACAGATGTCCCTCCATTCCCAAGTTACCAAGCCCTAAAATGTCAACATTTCATAATTAAAAGGAAATAGTCCCTCTGCATCCTCATTAACTATAGCAACTTTTGAAAAATGACATTTCCTACCAAATCAGCTCCAATTTATTTTTTGTGTTTTGTAAGATACTGCAAACTCATTTAGCAAATCAGTTTTGTTACTATAGTGACAGACTCAACCTATTTAAACTCAGATGGAGGTTTTCCCATGGTTTGCTGTATTTGGGAGCCGCCTCAGTGTTTGCACGAGGCAAAACCTTCTTTAGAAACTGAATCTGTACAGCTGGGTATGGTGGCTCATGTCTGTAATCCCAGCACTTTGGGACGGTGAGGTGGGAGGATCACTTGAGGTCAGGAGTTCAAGACCAGCCTGACCAACATGGTGAAACCTTATCTCTACTAAAATACAAAAATAAGCTGGGCATGATGGTGTGTGCCTGTAATCCCAGCTACTCGGGAGGCTGAAGCAGGAGAATAAATTAAACCCAAGAGGCGGTGATTGCAGTGAGCAGAGATCATGCCACTGTACTCCAGCCTGGGTAACAGAGCGAGACTCCATCTCAAAAGAAAGAAAGAAACTGAATCTGTACATAGGGCACACTCTGGAAACTATCTGTGAGAGAGAGTACATTTAAAAAGAGATTTCAGATTCACTCTTCCCACTAGATAGTTAACGTTGTTTTTGAATTCAACCTGATTCTTACCACCCACTCCCACCCCCAGGCAGTGGTTCTCAGGAGGAAGATGGTGGACATTGGTTTTGTATCCGAAAACAAAACTGGCTGAGGGTGGGGGCACAGGAGATGGGGGACACATGTTTAAATAACATTGCTTTCCAGAAATCCTATTTGCATGGTCACTCACCCCTGTGGCTTTTGAAGCAACTTTTCCTGAAGGAAGTGTGTCAGGTCTAGGTGTCTTGGTGTGAGCCAAAAAGATGGGAACAGAATTTGATTCCAGGGATGGACAGGGAGCTATGCTTGCAGGAATGCAAGAACTCAGCATTCCAGGTGTGAAAGAGTGGGTCATGTGCTACCTTGGCTGTGCAACTGGGAAAATGGCTTGGAGGTGGCGGACTGGGAACTGATTTAAGAAAGGGAAAACCTAGTCCATAGTGCACAATGAAGCTGTAATTTGTATGGATAAGACTTTGGGTTTTAAGTCACTGGTTTCGTTTTTCATGCTGCCATGCTTTATGTAAATGCTTAGCACAAATAACAAACTGTCCATTCATTTTAAATGTTATTATTTCTCAATGAAAGATGTTGTGGAAAACTTGGAGAAGTCAAGGTAAAAGGGGAAGAGAGAAGGGTGAAAGGAAAAATGAGTTTCCATGATTTTTATTCCGCTTTCTCATCACATGTCCATGTCTGGAGTCTAGATACTTTTTCTTATTTTCTTTCTGGAAAGGGCAGTTAGCGTCTGACATAGTTAGTACCTTCCCTTCTTCCATATTCCTCTGAAACTCTTCTTCTGCCATAAAACGTTTTTATACATGTGCTTCTTTAGAGGTTTTATAATAAAAGAATAGTTGTTTTTGAAAGCCACAGCAAGCATCCCATGTTTTCATCTACAGGATTTGGGATTATGGCCGTCCATGGGCACTGTCTTAACTATTTGTTAAGACATTGAGACAAGAACGTGTCAGCGATTCCACAGCACAACTATGTTCTTGATATTATCTAAAAATAAAGACTGCAGTATCTTTACATGTGAATGATTTTGCTTTTAGGTTCTTATGCTACAGAATTCTGGATCTGAAATTGGCTTTCAATACTTTGAGGTTAAGAATTTCCAAAAAAACATTCATCATTTTTTTTTTAGATTCTAATTTGTTAAAAAATTATTAAGGGCTGACGTTTCATTAACAATGCACTGAGAAATGAAGAACATACTCAGAGAATCTTTAGGTACCATCTGAAATCTTGGATTTGAAAAAGTCCCTTCAAGTCAGATTTTCCTGAAAATTACTGTACCAATCTTAAAAAAGGGGGAGCACCGGTACTTCAAGAAACCTCTAGAGAAAGGGAATCTGAATTACAAAATCCTCAGATAACACAATTATTTATAAGCTGAATGAGAAGGGGCAAAATGACAGCTATTCAATGTCAAAAGAAATATTCTATTAAAAGAAAAAGAGAGAAGAGAAACAGAATATGAAAAATAGACAGTATGGATTGCTGGAAAGAGAGGAACAAAGAAAATGTAAACAAAAATAGGAGTAGCCCAAACAATGAAAAGCAGCCTTGAGACAGAGGCTCAAGATTGACATTACTTGGTGTTTTGTAGTTGCTGTATCGCAATAGCATCATACAAGGGAATATGTGTGACTCATGATCATATTTCTCATTTTACAAGTGACAATCTTGTATTGGTGTACCGTTCAGAGTTCTTGTATTTTTTCATCCGATAAAATCTCTTTTTCTTATGAGTTCGCAAAACAAAAACAAATAAGATTTCATTGAATAAATACTTAAATTATACTTATTCATTTCAAATCACATTTTGATATTTTCATGCTTTCTCTGAGAAGTGGCTGAGGAATAAATGATTTAATCCCAATGGGGTAAATACTGCTAATTTTGTCGAGAAAAATGTAAACTCAGTGTCTTAGTTTGGGCTCCCCACAAATGGTGAAAAGTGCTTGGATGCAGGTAGTTTACAAGAAAGGCATGGAAACAACCTAAGTGTCTGCCAATAGGTGAATGGATAAAGAAAATGTGAAATTGGAATTTTACAGTGGCATTTTTAATGGAAAGCTATTTAACCTTAAAAAAGAAGGAAATCTTGCCATTTGTGACAATGTGGATGAACCTGGAGGACAGAATGCTAAGCAAAATAACCTAGACACACAAAGACAAATGATGCATGACTTCACTTATATGTGGAATCTAAATAGTTGAATAGAGAATAGTGCTGGTTACCAGAGCTTGGGCGTGGGGAAAATGAAGAGCTGTTGGTCAAAGGGTACAAACTTCCAGTTATAAGAGGAATAAGTTGTGGAGATCTAATGCAAAATTTGGTAACTGTAGTTAAATAATAACAATGTGTTATATACCTGAAATTTGCCAAGACAATACATCGTAACTAGTCTTACATGCACATGCACACACACACTATGTGAGGGGATGGATGTGTTAATTAGCTTGATTGTGGTAATTTCGTAATATACGCATATACTAAAACATCACAGTACACACTTGGAATGTATATAATTTTTATCTGTTAACTATACCTCAATAAAGTTGGAAAAAATGAAAGAGAAGTGAAGGAGCAGGAAGAGCAAGATGGAGAGGGAGAAAATCCAATAAAGAGTCCACAATGTAGGTTGCAGCTGTGAGGATGACTCTCAGAGCTGAAGGGAAAAAAAAGCGCACACATACCAGCTGCCATCCGCCACTGCCTGAGAGCTGTCCCTAGGAGTGTTAACTCTCCTGTGTTTCTCAGCTGTGCCTGCCTGTATCTGGGGCTGAAAAGGGCTTCTGTTTCTTACCAAAAAAAAAAGAAGAAGAAGAAAGAAAGAAAAAATCCTAAGGCAGAAAAGCAGAGAGAGGAACAGAGGGTGATTGAGGTGGGGTGCAGGCAGCATGCACACAGATTCTTCACCACAGCCATAGTTAAAGTCAGAAGTGGGTCCAGGAGAAGAATGGAGGACATGAAAAGCATTTACGTTGATTCACCTTCACATGACTCGGATCTACAGAGGCTACCTGATAAACTTTGTCACCTATTCAGAGGTGGCCAGCATAATCCCTAACAAATACATAGTACGTAGTAGGACAAGCAAACATCCCACTGCACAGCTAGTACCAGGGTCAACACTAGACTTTGTCCTCTCCCTCTTCACTCCCCGCTTTCTTCCCTCAGCCAGCCCTTTAGCTGCTCTGGGGTCTTGCAAGATTAAATGACCCTGTCTTTCATCTCTTAGGGTCTGAGTACCTTTGCTGGCTCTGGTTGGTTGCTGCAGTTGCATGTTGATATTATCACTGATATGGGAGCACCAAAAGGTGATCCCACTGAACCCAAGTTCTAGATTATGCCTCCCTGTCCCTACTCCCTGTAACAGCATCTCTAGCTACTCATGATGATTATGGTTATTTCTCCTGGCTGCTGACTCCTTTCTTTGAGAGTTGCCCTACCAGCATGAGGATCCCAAAGTGACCGGAGTTGTAATTGTAGCTTCAGGTTAGTTGATCACTTACTCTGTCCTTGGAATCTGCGACCTCTGATCCAGCAAAACCTAAAATAGTGGAGCTGCGACTCATAAATTCTGCAAGTGGGCTACTAAGAGTTTTAATGAAGGACACCAATTGTATTTCCACTCTTTGTTCCCAGACCCATGTTGTTGGCTATTAGAGTCCAGCTATTGGAGACCACATAACATTATTGAATATTTACTGTATATAGACTATTTTGGAGAACAGAGCTACCTGTGGAAGTGTATCATCCTGAACTGGCTTTTTAGATGAGCCTTTAGTTAGTCCCTTAATATGAATTATGGTAGAAAAAAAAGAGTCGCACAGTCATGTGCCCTCTGTCACACTTCTACTGCTGAATAAAATGAGTCCCTCAGTCCAAGATGATGTTATTCAGGACCCCATGTCAGTAAAGCAGGCATTCTCAAAGCACTCTGATAATGGTAATATTCAACGGAACATCCAGAGATGGTTCCTGCAATCAGTATTGTGACAGAAAGCAAGAAAATTAACATAGCTCTGGAGTAAGAATGAGGGTGTACTGCTGTATTTCCCATACAAAAACTGCCTTTGGTAATTGCTATTCTTAGTATTAAAAAATGTATCATCATCAGATCTGTGGCCTTATACCAGGCACAGAGATTATCTTCATTTCAGTAAGGAATCCATTTGCATAACAAATCTTGGGTTAAGTTTCTGTAGTCCACCATTATCCACCAAAATTCTAATGGTTTTCACAGGGAAGTGAATCGAGTGAGAATAGGATTAGGCTTACTACCTCTGCAACCTTTAGCTCTCCAAGAGAGGTCTAATTTCTCTTATTAAACCCAGGATATAGTATTTCACCTGATTTACTATATTTCTGGGAGAGCCAGGTTTGGAAATCTCCACTTGGCTTTTTCTAATACAATCTTTTACTCCACAGGATACGGGACAACCTGAGGGCTCTGCCAGTTGCTAAGTATATTTATCTCAATTATACACACAGGGAAGTGACTGAGAAAATGACCACAGAGTAGATCAATATACTAACTGAGCCCTCTATGAAATGAACTTAGACCAGCAGCCCATTTATCACATGGTCTTTACAAGGCTCACCCTAACTTTGAACCACATTGACATTTCATGTCCCCTAGTATTAGTGTCAGCTCAGGACCTGTGTTCAACAGCTCTCAAATGTCTGGGTGACTTTCTTTGCCTAGTATACTCTTACTCTAGTAAATGACTAGAGGCCTCTCTGGAGGAGTATAAATGTGTTTAATATTGGTGGTGGCATTGCAGGTTTTTCCTCAAAGAAAGCCAGTCTTCCCTTTAATCTATGGAACCTGCACCTGAGAACAGCTAAGATCTAGAAACTGAGTAAGAGATGGCTATTTTCCGATGTAATCACTAGGCACAGTGTACACATACCCTTCTCTTCTGTAGTAATGTCCTTTTCTGGTTATTAGTTAAGAAGTACCCTAGTTGGTTGCCTGTCTATGTTGCCCCTAGGAATATGGTATCTATTAGCTGTCACTTCAGATTCCTACCACTTTGGATGGCCCTTTGGTCTTGCTGACTATTACAAGATAAACAACTTCAACATACTGATTAATTACAGCAGTTAAATTTATTCTTTTACTTGAAATCAAGCCCAGTATCTTAATTTGGGTTCTCCCAAAAGATAGCCTAAACTGGAACTTGGGTGAAGGATTTTATTTGCCATGAAATCCCAGAAAACATGAGTGAGGGAACAGAAAGAACATGAATGACCTGGTAGCTACATGTGACTGTGGATTATTGTAGAAACAGAAAGCAGAAAGACTAACAAAAAATATGCTATTAAAGTCATTGCTGTGAGCAACGGGGCCTCAACTCTGCTGGCTCCTCTAAGAAGCATACAGAATGCAGCCCAGAATTATTCACCATCCCTTATGCCCCACTGGTTGAAGGTTACCACCAGGGTCATTAATGCCCTGTATTTCTAAGCTTCTCCGTCTCTCTCTGTTTCAATTTATGTATATACATATGCATATGTAGTATAGTAACTATACTATGTACTCTCTTTCTCCCCATATATATGTATATACAGCATCCAGAGACGGTTGCTGCAATCAGTATTGTGACAGAAAGCAAGAGAAATATATACATATATATGGAGAGAGACAGTATATAGTATAGTATATTATATACTATACATATAAATATATTTATATAGTATAAACATTTAAAATATATTTGATAGTGTATACTAGATAAAATTATATATTTAATATAACAGTATAGAAATTAATTGATACAATAAAATAATTTATAATGAAATTATAAGATATAATGTTGTATATCATTATATATTAAAATATGTATCAGATATGGAAAACTATTACACCTGGAGAAGGGCAAAGAGGAAGGAAGCACTTCAAATTCAGCATCACAATCCATCATTCACATTCTTTTTCTTCTGTGTGCGTGTGTGTGTGTACATAATATGAATAAGAAATATTCTACTCATGTGCTTATTTTATTGAAATAACTTGAGGAAGTTCATCAGTATAACAGAATTTCAAGATTGAGGAGTAAAGAATATAAGATGCTAGTTAGCAGTGAGCATAATAAATGGATGATAATATCATAAGCTGGTATGTGACTATCACAAAAAAATTCTTGATAATAATAAACTTAAGGTAAGAAAAAACTTGTCCATTTATATTGTTTGGGGAAGAAGGAGAAAAAGCATTGTTCATTGTGTTCTATTAACAAAGAAACACAGGTTTAAATATGAATTAATATAAGGACAAGCACTGGCAAAAACGTATGCATACAAGAAAATTCCAAATTATCAGAGTGGAAAAAATATATATAAATAATTTTATCAATCCAACAAGTGTATAAAAAGGGAAAATAAAAAACAATAATACTAATAATAAATCTAAAAGATGATAGAAAAAATGAGACTAAACATAACCTTAATTAAAATTGATGAGAACAGTTATTTTTTAAGATAACTGCCCTCTTAAAAAACAAAATCTAATTAGAATGTTATTTATAAGAAGCATGTCTTAAAATACAAGAACAAAATATATGTCTCACAGTTGCCTTTCACAAAAAAAAAGCAGAAACACAAATATTACTGAGACAAAGATGAATGTTTTTAATGAGAAAAAAATCAAACTACTAAGGAATCAAGTTTATAAGCCTCTATACATCTAATGACATCATACTGAAATATTTACAAAAACACTTAGAAATGTCAGGAGAATGTGATAAAGTCATTTACACAGGGGCAGGTTTTAATATTCTCATCTCACAAATGAAAAAAAATTGTAAGAAAAGTAGATAAGAATACAGATTATTCAAATAACCCTATCAACAAAGAATTCTAAAAGAGCTTATATACTTTCATTCAATAATTCTATCTTCAGAGCTTTTATTTAAGGAAAAAAATCTAATACATTTATATAGATAGAGAGAGAGAGAGAGACATACATACACATGTATATACATGTATATGTATAATAACAGATGGTTCTATTACAGCATTTTTCTTAATTTCAAAAGTAGTACATTTCCAATGCATGAATTTTAGTAAACAGAAAATCACAATAAAAACTAAAAATCAGTTAAACTGAACAGTTTTCTTATACAGAGAGAATGTGAGTGTTCTGTTTATGTTAGCTGAGGACTCAGATTGTTAAATCTAAACTCGTTTTAATCCGGTTTGATTCTTTCTACAGGGATGAGTTGCTAACCTTTGGAAAAGGCATTTTACTAATTGCAACATGGTCCTATCTGGTTGAATGATACAGAGTCATGGTTTTCTGGAAAATTCTCTTTTACCTTAGTCATATTTCTCAATGAACATGTTGGTTTTGATGAAAGGAGAAAAATCTTTAAAAAATGTTTATTAATTCTTTTGTGCAGTATATAGGTAATCCAATTTGAAGATATATATGTACATGTCAATTATATCACAATAATAATTAGACGATTTATTTTAATTTCTAATTTCTTCACAAATAATTATAATGGCACTCTAGTAATCTGAGCAATGTAAAGCTATATCTCTAAAACATGAAATAAGGTGAAATTTGGCACTATTTTCATTAGAAATAAAAAATATAAAAACTGCAAAAGTCGTTTAGCTTTATAACTTACAAATTGTTTCCTGAGTAAATGGAAAACTTTATTTTAGTTTTAGTTATTGTTTGAGCCCTTCCTCAGGCATCAATCATATTGTATAAGTATTTCAAAAAATGAGAGAATAGAATAATAGAATTTTTAGAACTCAAGTAGTGAATTCAATTTCTGGGCTTTATATCTAGTTTCATTTTTAAGTATGTTTTTTGTTATTCTATATTTCATTATTTAAAAATCTAGCAGCAATCTACAGCTGACTAATGTCACTACTGTCATTTAAATAACAGCATTGTTTTAGAGGAAATTCCTGTAGTACAGTTAATTCCAATTATCTAATGTGGGCTGTGAGTATAGTTCTTCAGCTTAAAATATACCCTACCACTTTCTCTTATAAGAATAAATATTCAGCAAATTGGATTGGAAGTGGTAGTGGGGATAATTAAAATAAGTAACAAGGAAAGTTTGGCTGAATGTATGGGAATCATAAAACAATTTAATTAGCAATAGACAGTTCCATGAGCCAGTGGGTCAGAGGGGATAAGTAACAACTTTCCAGAGAAGCCATAATGAACTGGTGGGAAAAGATCTGTAGATCACAAGTGACTATTTAGCTTCCATGCACAAATGGAGTTACACATTTTATTAAAATGTGGTATGAAAAAGAAGTTTAACAAAACTGAAACCTAAAATAGTCTTCACATCCAGATGGTAAGTTCCATCAAACTTCTAGGAACAAATAATTCTGATGTCGTTAATGTTTTCCAAAATATAGAAAATGACATAGAACTTTCAAATGTATTTAGGACCTTGACATTAAAATCTGACAAAGATAGACCAAGAAAAAAAATTACGGACAAATTTCACTTATGAGTTATGAATATGGATAAAGAAATACTAAATAATATATTGGTGAGATCAGATATAAACATTTACACTGATTGAAGGTGGAAACATACCCTTTCTTTGCCCTTTTGTTATGATGGAATATTAATATCTTTCATCACCAATTGGAAGAAACTGAAGCAAAGCTCTTGCTGCTTTTCCTGAAAAAGGAAGTCATCTTCAGGTTGCTGGAAACTCAGGCAGTGGGAATACTGGATCATAAATGCCTGCCACCTGGCAGTGTTCCAGAGACAAATATATTCAAGGTTTATCTACAGAGACACAACCACTGACCTGATGTTTTCAGCTTGCAAATGTTCTGAAGTCCCCAGAAAGACGTGGAAGTAGAAGAGTGCCACTGGATCAAAAAGGATAGTGGCTAATGTCTTAGCTATAAACTGTGTAGACAATCTGTGAATGTAGCACTTCCTTAGACTATGGACCTTTGACACCTGTAGAAGTGGATGAGTCCTCCAAATGGTCACAAGCTGGCAGGATGAAGGCTCAGAGACAGAATCAAAACTGATGTATGGAAAAATAAATAAAATTATATGTAAATATATGACTCAGATTATACCTACTGCCTTGATAATGCAAATCTAGCTATTATTAAAATGTAATATCCCATACTAGTCTAATTTTAATTATAGGACCAGTGTTTACAAGTCAATTAACAGAACTGTTAATATTTTATTTTAATATATTTTATTATAATGTATTTTAAAGAAGATAATATTATGATTCCAAGAATTTTCCAAAAAAGCAGTTACTAAAAGTTGCCTTTTATTTATGGTCAAAAATAAAATGCCTTATTATTTTTAGGAATGGCAGTCTATTCTCTTATAATAAAAAACCATTAGCTTCAACCACATTTAATAGTGAAACATTAGAGCCAAGTAAAACATCTACTACCATTATATTTTTCTGCAAATTTTAGCCAATGAAAAGCAACAAAAGAATAAATGCAAGGTATAAATATTGAAAAGGGAGAGCCAAGATTACTATTTTTTTAAGTGATATATACTACTTTAAAAATTTGAGAGATTTAACTTGAAAATTCTTTAAGAAAGTTAGGTAAGTGGCCAAGTAAAATAATTAATTTGAAAAAATATTATATTTTCAATAATGGAAATGAACACATACAGCAATTAGCTAACTGGAAAAAATCTATTTTTAATAATGACAATTAATTCATATGTCACATAAACATTTGAAAGACTGTTCTAAGTTAGGTTACCTTGAACATCACCACATTTAGGATGAGGAAATGGAGGTAGGGAGGTGCAAGTGATTTTTCTCCACAGCTAGTGAGTGGAGAAGTCATAGCTAATAATAATGAAATGTAAAATAATGAAATACAGAATAACCCAGGGAGCTGCAGGGTCATAATGCCAGCTGGAGCCAGCTGTGTGACCAGGTCCCCAGCAGTCTAGCCAACACAATGTCCTACACCTTGAGGAGCAGGTAGCACAGCACAGTAAGGAGGCTGCCCCTGGGACAAAGGGTGCCAAAGCCCATGCTCCCAAGGGCCCAAGAACCCAGTTAGACGGCCTGCAAGAGGCCAGGCATGTACCATGTCATGATGACATGTTTAAAAACAATAATAATTTTATTATCTAAATGCTTAACATGTAAAAAAAGTTAATATAAAATAGGTAGATTCCATAAGAAAAAATAAAATCTTAGAAAACTACAAAACTTGAATGTAGAAGACCGTTTTTAATCTTGAGTCCATTGATGGACTTATGACAATTTGTTATTTTCTAGAAATATGCAAAATATTATGAGCTTGGGCATATGTATTTTTTTTTTCTGAGAACTGAAGGTTTTATGCATTCAAAAAGATTGTCTGAAAGGGTTATAACTCCCAAAGTGTAACTTTGGTTAGAAAAATAAAAGATTTGAGTTATTTGAGAAACTTACATCTTTCCAGATGGGGAGACAATATGGTGTTCCTCCTTCCCAAAGAAACGTTAATTTAATGCATTTACAACCAAAATGCAGGCCATATTTTTCAAATAAAGGAAGTTTCCAAAAGTTTTAAATTTTTGTGTAGAGAAATAAATGTTCAGTAGTAAGCTAGACATTGTTGAAAAATAAAATGGAGGTTGCCCTTTTTAGTTATTCAAATATATTATAAAGCTTTGTAACTGAAAATATTGATGCTTTTATAGGAAATCAAGATTCTAAAAATGAAATAAATACACACACACATATGTTTTTGTAATTGAATAATTGTGTTCTCCAAATAAAAGAAGAAAGTATAAGTTATCCAGTGAATGTGAGTTGGAAAATTGGCAACTCAGTTTGAAATAAGAAATTAAATGACTACTTAACACCTACACCAAAATTTAATTTCAGATGGATTATGATTACATTATTTAAATGGTTTAACGATCTAAATTTTAAAACACTGTGAAGGAGACTTAGGTTTAAGATAGCTGACCAGAGGTACATGGCACTCACCATCTTCATAAAGAAAGATAAAAACAGTGAGCAGATAATTTCATGTCAAATAGAGTATCTAAGAGAGAACTCAGGGGTTCAGCAGGGAAGTGACAGGGAACTTCTGAAACATGGAAAGAGAGTGAAGCAAAGCAGCCAACTTGACCAGAATTGGCTTGAAGCCAGGAAAAACTCCCCAGGGTAGGAAAGAGATAAGAGATTTCCAATGGTCCCCTATTCCCACCACAAATTCTTAGAATCCTGGCCATGGAAGAGATTCTCAGCTCTCACATTCCCTGAGACTAGTATAGGGAGCAACCTGGAGTCCATATGATGGCATTGTTCCAGAGAGAAAGTTCACCCTTGGTCACACACACCTTCTCAAGGACCAAGTAACCACCTCATGGCACCGTTTTGAGAACCCAGTCCCCACCAGACAACACCTTGCCCTGGGGCCCAACAGTCCTTGTACCTCCACATTACTGGAGCCCTGCTGACATCCCATCACATTCACCCAGGGGTCTGCAGAGTCATAATGCCAGCTGGATCCAGCTGTGTGATGAGGTGCCCAGGACTTTAGTCCACACAATGTCCTACACCCCGACGAACCAGCAGTGCAGCACAGTCAGGAGGCTGCCCTTGGGACAAAGGCTGCCAAAGCCCGTGTTCCAAAGATCCTAAGAGCAGCATGCCTGAGACTGCTGCCAATGATTACACTCCATCCTACCCTCAAGCAGCAGAGCCACTGCACACTGGCAGGTGCTTTTATGGGGTCTGGGGACTGACCCACTCGGGAGCCACCCAGGGGCCTGAGGATAGATCTACCCCGCCCACTGCCCCTACTGCCACTGCCCACATTCATTGTCCTGATGTCTGGGAATCAATTTTCCCTGCCCACAACACACGGTGCACTCGAGCACCATCAACTGATGGACAGGCGCACCTGCCTGCCACAGCTGTAGCCCATGAGCACAATCAGGGGTCCTGACAACAGGCCTGGCCCATCCATTGCCAGTGCATGCATGTGCCATCTGGGCACTTGAAGACAAGCCCACCCTGCCAGCAGCCTCTACTGGCAGTACTTTCATGCATCCTCTGGGGGCTTGGGGATTAATCCACCCAGCTGTCATTGCTGGCACCCATGCACACTATCCAGGGTATTGAAGATAAGTTTACCCCATCTACCACTAGCACTGCCAATGCCCCAGCATGCCACATGGGGACCTGCGAATCAAACAACCCACCCACCACAGCCTGTACCTGTGTGCACCGTTAAGGCGCCTGAGGACAGAGACACCCAAGGGTTAGCCCACTGTTATAGCTGCCATTGTTAATGCCACTCATGCCACCCAGGGGCCTGAGGATCCACCTACCCACCTGGCCCACCACTGCCATTACCAGGACTTGAACACTCCAACTGGAGGCCCCAAAATTGGCATATCCAGCCTGCTGCTGCCACCACTGGTTCCCAAGGACCAGCCTACCTGACATTCCTGTCCGCAGCAAACCCTCACCACATCCTTTGCTAACAACTGTAGCCTAGGCCACTGAGGAACTCAGGTACCACTGACACTGATTACAGGAGAAATCATATGGAGACTATTGCATCCACCCAGAATCAAAGCCAAAGAGCCCTACCCAAACAACATTAGATACATCAGTGGGAAATAATCATTCTGTACAAAAAACAATCTGTGTTATTAGAAGTAGTACTGTCATAGCAGATGAACAGACATCGATGTTAGAACACCAGAAACATGAAAAAGAAAGGAAAGATAACATCTGCAATGGAAAACAATTCTCCAGCAATACCTTCCAACAGAAAAAGAAATCTATGTAATGCCTGAAAAAGAATTCAAAATAAGGACATTAAAGAAGCTAAGATATGAGAGAACATGGATAAACAATACAAAGAAAGCAGAAAATATAATTTATGATCTGTGAAATTCAACAAAGAAATAGATATTATTTTAAAATAAATCCTGTAACTCAATAATTCAATAAATGAAAATATACAAGCAAGATCTTAAGCAATAGACTACGTCAAGCAGAAGAAAGAATTTCTGAACTTGAAAACAAATCTTTCGAAATAACCCAGTGAGACAAAAAAAAAATAAGAAGAGGGAGTAAAAACCAATTTTTTAAGCCTATGTAACATACGGGACACCATAAAGCAACCAAATATTTAAATTTTGAAAGTTCCAGAAGGAGAAGGAATGAGCAAGGATATAGAAAACCTGTATAGCAAAATAATAGCCTAAAGTTTCTCAAGTCTTGCAAGAGAGGTAGACATCTAGGTAAAGGAAGCTCAAAGATCCCCAAATACATCCAACTCACAAAGGTCATATCCGTGGCACATTACACTCAAACTTTGAAGTCAAAAATAAAAAGAGAATTCTATGAACAATAAGAGAAAAGCATCAAGTGAAATATAAGGGAACCTCCATCACACTAACAGTAAATTTCCCAGCAGAAACCTTACAGGCCAGGAGAGAATGGGGTAATACATTTAATGTTCTGAAGGAAAAATCTGTCAAAGATACTATAATCGTCGAAGTTATCTTTCAGGAATAAAAAAGAAATAAAGTATTTCCCAGACAAGCAAAAGTTGAGGGAATTCATCACCACTAGACCTGCCCTAGAAGAAATTTTTTTTTTTTTTAATATACTAATGTTTATTGAGGGAATCAGGATAAAACTAAAATAACAGACTAAAAGTACATAAGAGAGAGGGGTAATTGAAGTGAAAGCATTTTTTTTTTTTTTTTAGGTGGACAGGAAGTAGAATTTATTGGTGAGTATTAAGAGGGGGCAGCACAGTGGAAGCCCTCATGAGTGCAGGGCCTGCCACTTGTCCAGAGGGCCACGACTGGGAATGTGCTTGGCCCATCTGGGATGAGCCGCTTCTCAGCCACCATGTCTTCAAATTCATTGGCATTGAACTTGGTGAAGCCCCACTTCTTTGAGATGTAGATCTTCTGGCAGCTGGGGAGTTTGAACTTGGCCCTGCACAGGGCCTCAATCACATGCTCCTTGTTCTGCAGCTTGGTGTGGAATGACATAACTTGGCCAATGTGAACCCTGGCCACAGTGCCCTGGGGTTTTCCAGTGGCACCTCGCATGCCTGTTTGGAGCCTACACTGGGGTAGTGCAAGGTCAGAAACATGAACATCCATCTGAAAGGACTGTCTCTAAGGTCCCTTAGAGCAACCCATACAACAAACAGTCTGCATCACTACCAGGGAAGCTGCTGTTTGCAACCATTGCACACTGGGCCCCCATGAGGAAAGGAACTCAGTTGGCTTAATTGGCTGCAGGAAGAAGAAATTCTTATGGGAGTCCTACACAAAAAGACTTTATCAAAATACGCTTAGAACTTATCAACAAATTTACTAAATTTCAGAATAAAAATTGTTATACAAAATCAGTGACATTTCTACACATGAATGACTGACTAGCTAAAAAAGAAATCAAGAAAGCAATTCCATTTACAATAACTATCAAAAATAAAATATCTTGAATAAGTTTTAACCAAGGAAGTAAAAGACGTCTACCATAAAAACTACAAAACACAAATAAAAGAAATTTAATATGCCACCTAGAAATGGAAAGACAACCACAGTCATAGATTGGAAGAATTAATATTGTTAAAATAACTATACTACCCAATGTAATCTACAAATTCAATGCCATTCATATCAAAATACCAAAATTCTTTTACCTCTGTGCACCTGCAGGTCCAACACTGTGTGTAAACCACCAAGGCTTAGGGCTTGCACCTTCTGCAGCAATGGCCTGAGCTGTACATTGGCCCCCTTTTGCCACAGCTGGGATGCAGGGCACCAAGTCCTGAGACTCCACAAACCAGCAAGGCCCTGTGCCCAGCTCAGGAAACCATTTTTCCCTCCTAGGCCTCTGGGAGGCCTGTGATGTGAAGAGCTGTCATGAAGTTCTCTGATATGCCCTGGAGACATTTCCCCCATTGTCTTGGGGATTAA
The DNA here is from genome assembly GCF_000951045.1 of Mandrillus leucophaeus. NCBI lineage: Eukaryota > Metazoa > Chordata > Mammalia > Primates > Cercopithecidae > Mandrillus > Mandrillus leucophaeus. The sequence continues at coordinate 382,803 of NW_012101714.1, forward strand.
CATTTGGCTCTTTGTTACTTATGCAGATTTCTGCAGTCAGCTTGAATTTCTCCCCAGAAAATGGAATTTTATTTTATATTGTATTGTCAGGTTGTAAACTTTCTGAACTTTTATGCTTTGCTTCCTTTTAAACATAAGTTCTAATTGCAAACCATATCTTTGTGAATACATAAAACTGAATGATTTTCACAGTACCCAAGTCACCTCTTGAATGCATTGCTACTTAGAAATTTCTTGCAACAGATGCCCTAAATCAAATCATCTCTCTCAAGTTCAAAGTTCCACAAATCTCTAGGACAGGGAAAAATGTCACCAGTCTCTTTGCTAAAACATGGCAGGAGTCACGTTTGCTCCAGTTTCCAACAAATTCCTCTTCTCCATCTGAGACAGCAGCATTTGGTCAAAGCCATTTAACAAGTCTCTAGGAAGTTCCAAATTTTCCCACATCTTCCTGTGTTCTGAGTCTTCCAAGTCTCTAGGAAGTTTCAAACTTTCCCACATTTTCCTATCTTCTTCAAGTCCTCCAAGCTGTTTGAAACTCTTCCTGTTACCCAGATCCAAAATAACTTCCACATTTCCAGGTATCTTTACAGCAGTGCCCCACTACCCAGTACCACTTTATTGTATCAGCATGTTCTCATGCTGCTCATAAAGACATATCTAAGACTTGGTAATTTACAAAGGAAAGAGGTTTAATTGACTCACACTTCCACATGGCTGAGGAGACCTCACAATTATGGCTGAAGGTGAATGAGGAGCAAAATCACGTCTTACATGGCAGCAGGCAAGAGAGTTTGTATAGGGGAACTCCCCTTTATAAAACCATCAGATCTTGTGAGACTCATTCACTATCACAAAAATAGTACAGGAAAGACCTACTCCCATGATTCAATTACCTCCCACTGAGACCCTCTCACAACATATGGAATTATGGAAGCTACAATTAAAGATGACATTTTGGTGGGGACACAACCAAACCATATCAATGCCCTATGCTCATGGATGAGTAGGATAAATACTATGAAAATGACCATACTGTTAAGAGAAACGTACAAATTCAATGCAATTCCCATCAAAATATCATGATCATTCTTCATGAACCTAGCAAAAAAAATCCTAAAATTCATATGAAAACAAAAAAAGGCCACACAGTGAAAGCAAGACTAAGCAAAAAGAATGAATCTGGAGGCATCACACTACCTGACTTCAAACTAAACTATGAGGCTATAGTAATCAAAACAACATGGTACTGGTATATAAATAGGCACATAGACCTTGCACATAGGCAAGAGAACAGAATAAAAACCCAGAAATAAAGCCTAATACTCACAGCCAACTGATCTTTGACAAAACAAACAAAAACATAAAGTGAGGAAAGGACAACCTATTTAACAAATGGTGCTGGGATAATTGGCAAGGCACATGTAGAAGAATTAAACTGTTCTGCACATGTATCCCAAAGCTTAAAGTTTAATTAAAAAAAAGTTTGTTATCACAATGAAATATGAAGTTAAAAAGACATAATACCAAATATATATATTTCCAGATGACAAAATATTTTTGAAAAAATGAAAGAACGAAACTGGATTCTAAACACTCACTTTATACAAAAATCAACTCAAGATGGTTCAAAGACATAAATCTAAGACTTCAAACCATAAAAATCCTAGAAGATAATGCTGCAAAATCCCTTCTAGACATTGGCTTAGGCAAAGACTTCATGACCAGGAACCCAAAAGCAAATGCAACAAAAACAAAGAAATAGACGGGACTTAATTAAATAAAAAGTTTCTGCATAACGAAAGAAATAATCAGCACAGAAAACAAACAACCCATAGAGTGGGAGAAAATCTTCACTATCTGTACGTCT
>NW_012101714.1:384722-387200 GCF_000951045.1 Mandrillus leucophaeus
AAACGTACAAATTCAATGCAATTCCCATCAAAATATCATGATCATTCTTCATGAACCTAGCAAAAAAAATCCTAAAATTCATATGAAAACAAAAAAAGGCCACACAGTGAAAGCAAGACTAAGCAAAAAGAATGAATCTGGAGGCATCACACTACCTGACTTCAAACTAAACTATGAGGCTATAGTAATCAAAACAACATGGTACTGGTATATAAATAGGCACATAGACCTTGCACATAGGCAAGAGAACAGAATAAAAACCCAGAAATAAAGCCTAATACTCACAGCCAACTGATCTTTGACAAAACAAACAAAAACATAAAGTGAGGAAAGGACAACCTATTTAACAAATGGTGCTGGGATAATTGGCAAGGCACATGTACAAGAATTAAACTGTTCTGCACATGTATCCCAAAGCTTAAAGTTTAATTAAAAAAAAGTTTGTTATCACAATGAAATATGAAGTTAAAAAGACATAATACCAAATATATATATTTCCAGATGACAAAATATTTTTGAAAAAATGAAAGAACGAAACTGGATTCTAAACACTCACTTTATACAAAAATCAACTCAAGATGGTTCAAAGACATAAATCTAAGACTTCAAACCATAAAAATCCTAGAAGATAATGCTGCAAAATCCCTTCTAGACATTGGCTTAGGCAAAGACTTCATGACCAGGAACCCAAAAGCAAATGCAACAAAAACAAAGAAATAGACGGGACTTAATTAAATAAAAAGTTTCTGCATAACGAAAGAAATAATCAGCACAGAAAACAAACAACCCATAGAGTGGGAGAAAATCTTCACTATCTGTACGTCTAGCAAAGGACTAATATCCAGAATTTACAAGGAACTCAAATCAGCAAGAACAAAAATAGTCCCATCAAAAAGTGAGCTAAGGACTTGAATAGACAATTCTCAAAAGAAGATATACAAACATCCCACAAACATAAAAAAATGCTCAACATCTCTAATCATCAAAGAAATGCAAATCAACACCACAATATGATACCGTCTTATTACTGTAAAAATGGCCACAATCAAGGATGTGGTGAAAAGGGAACACTTTTACACTGCTGGCGGGAATATAAACTAGTACAACCACTATGGAAAACAGTGGGGGAGATTCCTTAAAGAACTAAAAGTAGAACTACCATTTGATCCAGCAAGCCCACTACTGGATATCTACCCAGAGGAAAAGATGTCATTACATGAAAAAGAAACTTGTACATGCATGTTTATAAAAGCACAATTTGCAATTGCAAAAATATGAAACCAGTCCAAATGTCCATCAATCAACAAGAAAATATACCATGGAATACTACTCAGCCATAAAAAAATATATGAAGTGATGGCATTTGTAGCAACCTAGATGGAATTGGAGACCATTATTCTAAGTGAAGTTGCTCAGAAATGGAAAACCAAATATCATATGTTCTTACTCATAAATGGGAGCTGAACTATGAGAATGCAAAGGCATTAGAATGACACATTGGACTTTGGGGACTCGGGGAAAAGGGTGGTTGAAGGATAAAAGACTACATATTGGGTACCGTGTACATTGCTTGGGTGATGAGTGCACCAAAATCTCGGAATTGACCACTAAATTACTTATCCATGTAACCAAACACCATCTGTTACCTAAAACTTACAGAAATAAAAATTTTTGTAAGAAGTTCTAGCATTTAATAGCATAGTAGGGTGACTATTGTTAGCAACAATATATTGTATATTTCAAAATAACTAGAAGAAAAGATTTGAAATGTTCCCAACACAAAGAAATGATACTTGTTCAAGGTGATGGATAGCCTAAATACTCTAATTTGATCATTACACATTGTATGCATGTATCAGAATATCACATGTACCCATGAATATGTACAACTATTATGCATTAATAAAAACACCATTGTGAATGTTTCAGAAGAAAATTGATTTTTTACAACCATGGTGGAGGTGGAGGACATTCATGAAAAACATGACATCAAACTCAAGAATTAAAAAGTAAAACAGTAATAAATGTGTTTATAAAAAACTTCAAACTTTCTTATGACAAAAACCTGACTTTCCTTCAGCAATGTTAGCAAGTAGTCAGAAGAATCCATTTTGTGTATCTGTTCCACACATCAAAGACAAGTTACCTCAGTGAATAGGCTTTCGTAAACCAACCAATCTGAGACCCAGAGTATCTGACTCAGCCCATCAGGGATTTACTTTCCAGTAAATGCACTTCTGAATATAAACCAATCAATAGTCTCATACAAGTAACCGGGCTTCTGCTAAAGGGATTTCAATCTACTTCCACCTCTGGAAGTCTCTTAATCCCTGACCCTGTCTCTTATACACATCTAGATGTGTATAAGAGACAGGGTAAAATCAATACTATGAAAATGACCATACTGTTAAGAGAAACGTACAAATTCAATGCAATTCCCATCAAAATATCATGATCATTCTTCATGAACCTAGCAAA
>NW_012101714.1:387250-399437 GCF_000951045.1 Mandrillus leucophaeus
CCAAAAACCCTATACAAAATCATCACTCAGTGCCTGACGAGCATCACTCTCTTTTAATATACTAAGCAATAACTTCAGCTTTTTAATTCAGATATTGAATGATGCCTCATCATCTTTTAACATACACATGGGGTTAATTTCTATTATAGTCAAATAGTCTTATGAAGCATCAAAAACAAATCGAATAGAAAAACATACAAAGGATATGAAGATCTATTTCACAAAAGAAGAAAATAAAACACCAGGAAACTATTTAAGAGCATGTCCAGTCTTACTGTTAATTAAAAAAAAATGTTAAATAAAACAACAAGGTTTCATTTATTTTCATTTTGGAAGGTAAGGGCAGCAGAAATTGATAATAGCTAATTTTGATAATGGCATGAGAAAATGGGCATTATTACATGTCGCTGCTGTGAGTAAACAAGGTACACTTTTAAGAGCTATGTAAAGCCTTGGAAATAAACATCACGACTGCATACTCTTTGGTGCAAAAATTCTGCTTCTAATAATTTATCTCAAGGAAATATTCAGAGAAGTATGTCACCAAGATGAATGTATGTATATATGTGTTTACTTATTCAAGAGTATTTATTGAGCTTCTACACTGCATCTAGTAACAGTATATTCAACAAGACAAACATCCTGCTCACTTGTGTTGTACATTGTAGTGCAGGTTTACTCAAACTAAACCGATAGGCCAGGCCCCTAGGCTACCTGGTTTTGTAAACCACATAGCCATGCCCATTTGTTTACGTATTGTCTACGGCTGTTTGCCTGCTACAACAGCAGAGATGAGTAGTTGTCACAGAGACCGTATGGCTCACAAAGACTAAAATATTTACTATCTGGTCTTTTCCAGGGAAATCTTACAAATACAAGATTGAATAACTGAAAACATAATTCAGAATAATATACAAAGAATATTGTTTTTATAAAGTTCAAAACAAAGAAAAACTAAATATATTATCCAGCAGAAAACATGCCTGGGGTAAATCTGTATTTTTTTTAAGCATGAGAAGGATGACTACAGAATCCAGGATTGTGATAAACTGTGGGTAAGAAGAATAGATGTGATATAGAAAAGAAACTCATAGTGTTTACAACTTATTAGCAGCTCTTACTTTAGCTTTTACATGGGCTATGATTTCACCAATATTTGTTCCTTATTTGGCTTCATAGCATATATGCACATCACATATTCTTTTGTGTGTCAAATATTATTATATAAGAAGAAAAAAAAGGAAAAAAATGAAAAAGAATTGGTCACTAAAAACCTACTTAGGAAGCCTCTACATGGGCTGGACAACTCTCCATTCCGGTGACTAACTGTGCTCTACCCCATAAGCTGTGTGATCCCAAAATGCCAGAGTATGGAAGTCTTTTCCTTGATACAGTTACAGCTTCTAGAAAATAATTCCTCTGAATTCCTTCAGGGATTTAGGGTTAGACCCTTACATACTTACGTTCTGTCAGAGGAAACTGGAGTTGGAGTTCAAAGTCATTAAGACTGATTTATCAACTACAGATATTCCTTGCCTTCCCACAATGAAAGATGAGCATTTGCTCTGCTTGACCATTCTCCTAAGAATGTGTGAAGATGATATTGCTTTTAGTCATACTACTTGTTACTTTTCTAAATTTCAACAGCAGCTATATAGATGTACATATAGATATAGTGTCTATAAAAATATATGGCTGTATACATATTATTTATACATATATAGCTATATATGTATATCTATATACACATACATATATATGTATATCTCTCTATATGTATATAGTTGCATGTGTATGTGTGTGTGTGTGTATATATATATTTTTTCTATTTTCTATTTCCTCATGATATGGTAATCCTTGGAGTATATATACCTGTATAACAAAATGTACAAATGTACACATGTGTATAGATATCTATCTTATATAGATAGCTTATACATAATCTTCATTTTTCAATCATAATCTTAATGATCACATTGCAAACTGATATGATAATCTTCCATTTATCTTTTCTATCACAATCTTACAAGTTTCAGGGTTTTGCTTTTTATTTTTGGGTTTTGTTTTGGTTTTTGTAGTTTCCAGTTAACCTATTTTCCTTCTCGACACACATAAAAAATGCCCCTTATATTCTCAGGATATCCCATCATACCAATTATCCTAACTGTTGCTTGGAATCCTCTTTCCTTTGGATACTTGTCTTGCAGAGCCCTACATCTTCCCAATCCAATCTCTACCGGCTGCTTTCCAGGTTAAAAATGTTTGTTAATTTCTTGCTCCCTAGAATCTGAAAATAATTGTTCTTTTTATTTTTATTTTTGTTTTGTTTTGTTTTTGTGAAACAGAGTCTCAGTTTATTGCCCAGGCTGGAGTGCGGTGGCACAATCTGGGCTCACAGCAACTTCTGCCTCCCGGGTTCAAGCGATTCTCTTGCCTCAGCCACCTGAGTAGTTGGGATTACAGGTGTGCCCGCCACCACACCGGGCTAATTTTTGTATTTTTAGTAGAGATGGAGTTTCTCTGTGTTGCTCAGCCTGGTCTCAAAATCCTGACCTAAGCAATCCACCTGCCTTGGCCTCCCAAAATGCTAGGATTTACAGGCATGAGCCACCGCACCCAGCCCTTTGTCCTTTTTAAATTCTAGGAAATTGTACCCTATTATCTTCTCAATAATTTTCTCTCTACTTTTTCTATGTTCTTCTTTTCTGAAACTATCAATTGTCTGGCATTACAACACCTGGTTTTATCTTGCAGGTCTCTTTTCACCCTGTAATTATGCTTGTATTTTCATAGTATTTTGCTCTATGTTCTGGAAACTTTTGCCACTTTGATTTAAAAGGCCTTCTATTTAATTTTTTTTGCAATTATATTTTTAATATTTGAAAAGACTTTCAAATTATTTGAGTATTCTCTCAATTCTCTTATTTTACTTTAAAAATGTTGATTTTCTGAATATTCTAATTAGAGGTTTCTCAAAGTTCTACTTATCAAAACATACTTCCTCCATTAGTTTTTTTGTTTCCTTTTTTATAATCTTCATTCCTGATTTTCAATTTCCTCATGACGTGGTGATCCTTCGGTTATGTTCACATTTAAGAATAAAAAAATGACAAGGCCGGGCACGGTGGCTCATGTCTGTAATCCCAGCACTTTGGGAGGCCAAGGTGGGCGGATCACAAGGTCAGGAGTTTGAGACCAGCTTGGCCAATATGGTGAAACCCCATCTCTACTAAAAATACAAAAATTAGCTGGGTGTGGTGGCACGCACCTGTAATCCAGGCTACTCGGGAGGCTGAGGCAGAAGAATCGCTTGAACCCAGGAAGCAGAGGTTGCAGTGAGCTGAGATCATGGCACTGCACTCCAGCCTGGGCGACACAGCAAGATTCTGTCTAAATAAATAAATAAATAAATAAATAAATAAATAAATAAAGAAGACTAGCTGGTAAGCATTCTTTGCTGTGTTCTAGGAAGGTCTAACTCCTCACTAGGTCTGTCTCTTTAATGTGAGTTGTCTATAGGGTTCTGGGTATTACTTGGCATTTTCTGGGCTTTTAAAGCATATGTGTGGGTAGGAGTGACCTATACTTAGGCCTGCAGTCCCACAAATATCACAACAAAAAGAGTTTTACTCGGTAAACAATTAGCTTATATATTTATTTCCTGATTTATCAACTTTAGACAAGAGTTCTTTACCTTTTCAGAAAGAGTGGTGAGGATTTGGTTCTTTCAGTCTTCATCTTTCTTTGCACAACTACTAAAAAATTTAATTCTCTCTCTATTTCTGGTTTCAATTTCCTCATGACGTGGTGATCCTTTGGTTATGTTCACATTTAAGAATAAAAAAATGGATGGGGAGCCCACCCTCCCATAACCCGTTAGCCCTCATGCTGTTCTTTCTCTAAGAGCCCCTAACGGAGTTCCCATTTCCTCGCTCTTTCCTGTCCGTTCCTTTATATGGAATCTTCCCTCTTCTGGATAAAATTGTCTTAAGGAGCTAGTTGAATTTGAGCCAATATGGCAAACCATTCCATGTTAAAGGATGCTTTTGAGTCAGACTCCCTAGAAAACATCGGAATTTTAACTAACTTTCTGAATCAATAGCTTAATCCAAGGTGCCCCTACATATATGAGAATGGATTGGATGATTTTAAAATCTGAGCAATGTTTCTAATAGAAGTACATTGAGAAATTGGGAACTGAAAATGAGAAGGATAAAGAATTATGAGTATATCTGGGATGCTAAAAGTAAAATAAATACATATATAATTTAAATGCCATAACCAATAAGGAAATTCTATTTTGTTACTTTAAAACAAGTCCCAATGCTGGACTACTTCAATTTTAGGAAATTCTATAGCTCAGTAATGTCATGGAGGTCCAGAATGTTTATGACTTTTATCTCTGCCAACCTCAGATCAGCACCCCCTCATGAACACAAGATGGTTACCCGTGTTCTAGTAATGGAAGCATCATGGTGGTTTACTTCTTTATATTTCTTCTTGATTATAGCACCATTCTGAAGCCTCCCTGTTGAATTCCTCTTCTTTCTCATTAACCAACATTGGGTCACATAATCTTCTAATCAATCACTGGAAAAAGGAATAAAATTACTATGATTGGCTTAAATTAGCCAGGATTTACCCTGAACAATGTGGAAGGAGAGAAGGATTTGAAAATGTCAGCAAAATTGGAACTCTGCAGTCATAAAGAATGAAGAAATTATTTAGAAACAGCAGGCAGCCAACAGTGTCTTGTTTAGTCTTAACTATTGAACCATCAGAGAAGCTAAGAGAGGTGGCTTCTCCTTTTCTTTCAGTGATTCAACATTTGCCATGTAAGCTTAGATGTGAATATAGAGGAGACAATGAGAATATTAGTAACATATAGTTGTTCAGAGCCAGAGACATTCTTCATGAAAATATTCATCAGTTTGAAAAGAAGATCAAAGATAATTTTTTTTCTGCATCTATGAAATGACTGTTCTCTCTTCCTCCCACCTTTCTTGTTTCACTGCTGGTGAATTGCAGTGCATCTTCTTAGGCCATAAAGACTGTAGGCAGACTAAGATATAGTTCTTCTCCTGATATTTTATGAGTTTAGTATAGTAGATGGCAAAATTTTGAAGCATCTTACTCAAAGCAGGTTTGAAGGTACTCACTAGCAGCCCAAGCCTGGTACAGCTTGATAAGGGTTGCCAAGGAGACAGACAGCTGGTTTAATGACAGCTGATAACAGTCCTTTCAAAGGTTTCACACAGTCCAGGAGGGGAAGGAAAGTGAGGGAGAAATGAAGAGGGCTGAGATGAGTAGGTGCACTGAGAAAGTTTCCCTTCAGCATTTCCTCCTCCTAACCCAGGACTTAGCGGTATGATGGTGACATAACTTTATCACAACTAAAGAGCTTATTGACAGGCACACAATGCTCTCACCAAGCTAATTTATATTCTGCTTATGTCGACCAGCGCATAATGTAATGAAAATTATATGGGTTTTGAAAAAGTAAAGTGAACTCTGTAGGGTCTCATTCAATTAGTTTCTCTACAGAACACAATTCTGTATAAACTGACAGAACCACTGAAATGCATCCCTTCCCCAACCCCACTCAAAGCACAGCCTGCTGTGAGCGGAGGCTCACTTGCTCTCTGAATTTGTTATTTGTGATCTGAAAAATTTCATTTTTATATCCTCATTTCTTTCCATGACTTGTTATTTGTAGTTTCTAAGTACATTCAAAGCTATCTAATTACCTAATTTTAAACGCAGGCTAAGAAAAAAGACGCTGAAGGCTAGACAATCTGTCTATTAATACTGAAATCAACCAAATAAGACAAAATTTAATATCTTTGCAAACCCAGTCAGGAATTTTTTTTTAACCGGATACTGAACTATTTACACAATAAGACCTAGCATTTAACATTTTTTAATTGGTTTTTATTGTTCTTTGAGTTTGAAGTGATGGAATGGGCAGATCTGACAGTCTTTTCAATTTCTTTAATGGAGAACACATTTCTATTAAAGTTTCTGGGAGTCTCAGGTCTGGGACCATGGAATTTTGGTCTCTTCATAAGCTGCCCAATAATTTGGCCCCACAGATAACCTGGAATTCTTGCTGCCTTCCTGGATGAAAGGCATCTTCTAAGCAATCTTGGAGGGTCTGAACTAATTTCTCCAGAATAAGTTTGCTGACACATGCAGTTTGTCATGAGCGTCTTTCTGCTAGGTAACTACAATTTAAAATAGGAATTTGTAATCTTCAAGTTTGAAGGGTTTTAATTCATATAATTTTGGAAAAGCAGAATAAATAACAATGTTTTTTAATCATTTTCCACTGGTAATCAAGTTTCTGAAGGACAAAATCAAGCTAGTTAAAAAGAAACCTTTTATATGTTAATGGGTATGAAAGTTAAAAGAAGAAAATATGTATAATTTTTGTAATAGTATCGTGAAACCATAGTATAGGAAAATATTTGGGGCAAAGGAAGTACAGCAATGTGTCGCTTAATGTCACGAATATGTTTTGAGAAATGCTTTGTTAGGAGATTTTGTCATTATGTGAGCATCATAGAGTGTATTCACACAAACCTAGATGGTATAACCCACTACATTACCCAGGCTATATGGTATAGCCTGGATTACAAACCTGTACAGCATGTCACTGTACTGAATCTTGTAGGCCTTTATAACACCATAGGTGAGTATTTGTGTATCTAAACATATCTAAACATAAAAAAGGTGCAGTAAAAGCACAGCATTATAATCTTACGGGACCAACTATATGCAGTCTGTCATTGACTCAAGTGTCTTTATGCAGAACATGACTGTAATGTCTTGTCCACCCCTCTGTTTCTACAAAGATAGTCTTTCTCCCACAATTGTTTTTTAATCTTTAAAATCAGAAGAAAAGCACATCACCTCATAACAAATTATATCACAACTAATTTTAGCTGGGCGTAGTGGCTCATGCCTGTAATCCCAGCACTTTGGGAAGCTGAAGCAGGTAGATCACTTGAGGCCAGGAGTTTGAGACCAGACTGGTCAACATGACAAAACCCCGTCTCTATTAAAAATACAAAAGTTAGCCAGGCGTGGCGGCACGTGCCTGTAATCCCAGCTACTTGAGATGCTGAGACAGGAGAATCGCTTTAACCCAGGAGGTGGAGGTAGCAGTGAGCGGAGATTGTGCCATTGCACTCCAGCCTGGGCTATAGAGTGAGACTTCATCTCAAAAAAAAAAAAAAAAACCACAAGAAACAAATTATATCACAACTCATTTCAAGTCTCAACTTTTTAGATATTTTTATTTTATTAACCCTACTCCAATCTATTAATTTTTACTCTGCTTGTGTGTGGGTGTGTATTTGTATTTTCCTTTGACTGAAACTGTCATCATGCTTATATTTACTTGCTTATTACCTGTCTCACCAAATAAAATGTTAAGTTCCATCAAGGCAGGGATTTCATTTTGTTGACTATCTTCTCCCAGGAGCCTCTAACATTGCCTAAGATGCAATAATTTTTTTAATTAATTTAATGAACCCTGGAACTATTTCTTATCCAGACTACCTCAATCTTATATTAAGGAAGTAAAATTACTGTTTTGCTCAAACATTTTTGAGATTGCTTAAATTCAGCCTTCCGGTGGGGACTGTGATTCAGTTAAACACAATGGATGGACGTGAAGAAATTATTATTTTATTGAAAGACAATACTTTAATGGATTAGAAAACAAAATATAGCATCTAATTAATTAATTGTGTCATAAATGATAAATTACAGAAGAGTTCTTAAAAGGTAAAGATCAATATGTAGTGGAGTCAGGCAGTTCAATAGATCCTTGACATGGGTTAGGGCTGAGTTGTGTCGCCCTCTAAAATTCATATATTGAACTCCTAGCCTCCAGCACCTCAGAATGAGACTGTATTTGGAAATAGGACCTTCAAAAAAAGTAAAGGTAGAATGTGTTTTTATGTTTGGGCCTTAATCCAATGACTGATGTTCTTCTAAGAAGCAACCATAAGGAGATGGCCAGTGCACAGAGAGGTGACACAAAGCACAGGGAAGTGATGAAGGCACCACCTAATTTCTCCTTGCTGCTTATAGCAAAATGGGAGAGGAGAGAGAGAAGTTGAAAGAATTATTACACAAACAGAAACTAGAACTTGAAGATTTGAACAATTCTCGGGCTGTCCACATTGCAAAAGATGAACAATTATGTTCTGGGAAGAAAAATCAAGAATGTTGCTGTTTGATAAAGAGATTACAGGTGTGTGACTTATGGATCCAAAGAGCCATATCAGCAGAGGCCAGGAATAGAGATGGGGTTGTACTAGCAAAGGTTTGGACAGAAAGGAACGAGGATGAGACAGTTAAAGAAGACTATCTGACTTCGGGGATTCTACAGAATGATCCAGTAGAGAGATTTGGCCGTGAACAGAGGTGTCAGGGCCACTGCCCAAAATGGAGGGGGCAGGATCTTTGCTCTGAGAATCCCAGATGACAGAGCCACCCCAGTGAGTCTGGAGCCAAAGAGAATTATTCTTGAGCCTTTAAAATGTAATGAAAATTTCTTTGCTAGGTTGACTTGCTTGGGACCCATCACCCATTTCTTATTTCTGATTTTCCCCTTTTGGTATGGAAATTCCCCTCTCACGGTATTTTAAAAGCACATGTCAGCCAGGCGCGGTGGCTCATGCCTGTAATCCCAGCACTTTGGGAGACTGAGGTGGGAGGATCACTTGAGGTCAGGAGTTCAAAACCAGCCTGGCCAGCATGGTGAAACCCCGTCCCTACTAAAAATACAAAACAGTTAGCCGGGCGTGGTGGTGCATGTCCATAATCCCAGCTATGTGGGACGCTGAGGCAGAAGAACTGCTTGAACCCGGGAGGTGGAGGTTGCAGTGAGCCGAGATCGCGGCACTGCACTCCAGCTTATTCAAAAAAATAAATAAATAAAAATAAAAATAAATAAATAAAAGCACATGTCTCATTTTGTAGATTCACAGTTGAGGAATTTTGCCTCAGAATAAATCATACCTTAAGAGACATTAATTTTCTCACAGTTCTGCAGGTCTTTACACGATCACCCTTCTGTGCACTGGCCATCTCCTAATCTTTGCTTCTGAGAAGAACATCAGTCATTGGATTAGGGCCCAAACATATAAACACATTTTTCCTTAATTACTTTTTTAAAGGTCCTATCTCCAAATACAGTCATATTTTGAGTTGCTGGGGGCTAGGAGCTTAACATATGAATTTTTGTTAAATTAATATGTGTATGATTTGAAATAGAGTTCAAGGTTTGTTTTTACTGTATAGACTTTCAGCTTTTCTACCTTCACTTATGGAACAGATTTGTTTTTCTATGGAATTACTTTAACATCTTTGTTGAAATTAGTTTATTCTATAAAGATAAATATTTCTGGACTTGATTCTGTCCTATCAATATATTTGAATATTCCTATGCCAATTTGATGGTCTTGATTATTGGTAATAGAGAGTCTTCAAGTCAGATAGTATAAACTCACAATTTTTGACTATTCTAGATTCTTTATAATGTGTTTGTTAATTCTTGACATGAGGGTTATTCTGGCCACATAAAGCTAGATGAGAAGGGATTCCCCTTTCACTATTTTCTAGAAGAGTATACATTAGACTGCTTCTATCCTATGCAAGTGTTTGACAATAAAATACTTCAGGTTTGAAGAGGTCATTGAGGAAAGAGTTTCACAATAAATTTGATTTCTTTAATATGTATAGGTTTGTTTAGATTTCTATTTTATTTGTGTTAAGTTTTGACAGTTGTGTTTTTCAAGAATTTCTATTTCTATTTTTATGCTCTTACTGAATGATGTAAAGTTGTCCAGAATATTCCTTTATTGCCTTTTTAATGTTTGTAGGATCTGTTGAAAAATCTACTTTTTCATTTGTTATAATTTGTGGTTTTTAAAGTAATAATAATAATAATTTGGTTTTTTTTAGTTTTCCTCCTTGATGAATCTTGCTAGCATTCATCAATGTTTTTCAAAACTGACTTGTGACTTTGTTGATATCCTCTACAGTTTAACTATTTCCTATTTATTTTATTTATTTTCTATCTTTATTATTTTTCCTGCCATTTATTTTGGGAGTAATTTTAATAATTTTTTTCTGCATTCTTAAAGTAGAAAGTTAGATCAATCAATTTTAATCCTTTTTTTCTGAATTTCAAAATTATAAATGTCTAAGCATTTTTAGCTGCTGCGCACAAATTTTTATATATTACTATTTTGCATTTTCATCATAATTTAATTCAAAATAATTTCTAATTCTGTCTGTGATTTGTTTGGCCCATGGTTTATTTATAGTCTGTTGTGTAATTTCAAAACAATTCGTCTTTCATTAAAATTTTATTGCCATGGATTTATAAAATAATGCTACTGATGTTAAAAAAACATATATTGTGAAATTTTATGTTATACCTTGCTTAACATTCCATGTGCGTGTGAAAGAGTATGAATTTTGTGGGCGTTATGTATACCATTTTACAGATGCTAATTGGGTCAGGGTGGATTCTAGTGCTATTGAAATCTTATATTCTTCTAACTTTTATCTTGTTACTCTATCAGTTACCAAGGCCAATATCTTGTTTTAGCTATGTCAATATTACTTCATATATTGTTGTTATTAAATAAGTACTTACACATTTATGATTGTTTTAGTTTCATGATTAACTGAATCTTTATCATTACAAAGTGTCCAAACACTTATTTTCCTGAAACCTATATTTTCTCTTATTAATATAGCCACCCAACTTTTTCATGATTAGTGTTTTCTTGATGTATTTTTCTTTTTACTTTGAATTTATCTTTGTCATTTTACTTAGACTATGTCTCTTGGAGACCACATACAAATAGGCCTTGCTTTTATATAGTCTGATAATTTCACTTTCTAATTTGATTTTTAATCCATTTACATTCAATGTAAATTTTAATATGATATTATCAGCCTGCCATTTTAATTCCTATATTGGAATTTAGGTAAATAATTTAAGAGTATCTGTAAGTGACAATTCTTGGAATATAATATACTTTCTTAACTTACCACTTCCTTAGATTTAATATTTTACCAATCCCAAAGAAGCCATCACAGAAGACCACATTTTATATAATTCCATTCATATGAAAATCCAGAATAGAAAAATCTACAAAGGCAAACAGTATATTAGTAGTCACTTAGCCTTTTTCATTTGTACAAAGAAAAAAGCTTTTGGAATTTTTATGCAGATTACATTTAATCTGTATATCACTTGAATATTGGATAGTCTTGACATCCTAATTACATAAGTCTTTTTTTTTTTGAGATGGGGTCTCATTCTGTCTCCCAGGCTGGAGTGCAGTGGCACGATCTTAGCCAGGCTAGTCTCAAACTCCTGATTTCAAGCGATCCACCTGCCTCGGCCTCCCAAAGTGCTGGGATTACAGGTGTGAGCCACCGTGCCTGGCCTATCCACATATTTTTAAGTTTCTAAGTTTTTCTTTTGTTTTTGATTTCTAGCTTCATCCCATTGTGGTCATAAAGATTTTGATCTTTTTAAGTTTATTTTGGTACTTGTCTTGTGGCCTAACATATAGTCTCTCCTGGAGAATGTTTTATGTGCACTTGAGAAGAATGTGTATTCTGTCATTGTTGGGAGGAGTGTGCTATAGATGTCTGTTAGGTCTAGCTAGTTTACAGCATTGTTTAAGTCTTTTATTTCTTTATTGATTCCGAGATGTTCTATCCATTAATGAACATGACGCATCAAATCTTCTATTATTGTAGAACTCTCTATTTCTCCCTTCAGTCCTGACAATGTTTATTTCGTATGTTTTGGGACTCTGTAGTCTGGTGAATACTTGTTTGTAATTCTTGTTTCTTTTCAAGGCATAGACTCTTTTGGCAACAGTTAATGTTTCTCTTGGTTCCTTATATCAGTTTTTAAATAAAAGTGTTTTGTCTGAATTAATGTATTCATATCAGCTCATTTATGCTTGTTATTTGCTTTGAATATCTTTTTTTACCCCTTCACTTTCAATCAGTTTATCTTTGAGTCTAAAGTGAATCTCTTTTATTTATTTATTTATTTATTTATTTTATTATTATTATACTTTAAGTTCTAGGGTACATGTGCATAACATGCAGGTTTGTTATGTATGTATACTTGTACCAT
>NW_012101715.1:0-381 GCF_000951045.1 Mandrillus leucophaeus
TGTAAGTCTCTAAGGACTTGCTTTATGAATCTGGGTGCTCCTGTATTGGGTGCATATATATTTAGGATAGTTAGCTCTTCCTGATGAATTGGTCCATTTACCATTACGTAATGGCCTTCTTGTCTCTTTTGATCTTTGTTGGTTTAAAGTCTGTTTTATCAGAGACTAGGATTGCAACCCCTGCTTTTTTTTGTTTTCTATTTGCTTGGCAGATCTTCCTCCATCCCTTTATTTTGAGCCTATGTGTGTCTCTGCATGTGAGATGGGTCTCCGGAATACAGCACACGGATGGGTCTTGACTCTTTATCCAATTTGCCAGTCTGTGTCTTTTAATTGGACCATTTAGTCCATTTACATTTAAGGTTAATATTGTTATGTGTG
>NW_012101715.1:431-748 GCF_000951045.1 Mandrillus leucophaeus
TTCCCTTGGCTAGGAAAAGTAATTCCCTTCTCCCTTGCACTTCCCAGGTGAGGCGATGCCTTGCCCTGCTTCAGCTCTCACTGGTTGGGCTGCACCCACTGACTAGCATCAACTGTCTGACACAACCCAGTGAGATGAACCCAGTACCTCAGTTGAAAATGCAGAAATCATCTGTGTTCTGTGTCACTCATGCTGGGAGCTGGAGGCTGGAGCTGTTCCTATTCGGCCATCTTGGGCGCCCCCCACTAAGACCATCACTTTTAGTTCATAAGGAATCTCCACACAGTTTTCCTTAGTAGTTGTACTAGTTTACATTC
>NW_012101715.1:798-1085 GCF_000951045.1 Mandrillus leucophaeus
CCAGTCTGTGTCTTTTAATTGGACCATTTAGTCCATTTACATTTAAGGTTAATATTGTTATGTGTGAAGTTGATCCTGTCATTATGATATTAGCTTGTTAGTTGTTTTTTTTGGTTATTTTGCTCATTAGTTGATGCATTTTCTTCCTAGCATCAATAGTCTTTACATTTTGGCATGTTTTTGCAATGGCTAGTACCTGTTGTTCCTTTCCATGTTTAGTGCTTCCTTCAGGGTCTCTTGTAGGGCGGGCCTGGTGGTGACAAAATCTCTAAGCATTTGCTTGTCTG
>NW_012101715.1:1135-1452 GCF_000951045.1 Mandrillus leucophaeus
TTCCCTTGGCTAGGAAAAGTAATTCCCTTCTCCCTTGCACTTCCCAGGTGAGGCGATGCCTTGCCCTGCTTCAGCTCTCACTGGTTGGGCTGCACTCACTGACTAGCATCAACTGTCTGACACAACCCAGTGAGATGAACCCAGTACCTCAGTTGAAAATGCAGAAATCATCTGTCTTCTGTGTCGCTCATGCTGGGAGCTGGAGGCTGGAGCTGTTCCTACTCGGCCATCTTGGGCGCCCCCCACTAAGACCATCACTTTTAGTTCATAAGGAATCTCCACACAGTTTTCCTTAGTAGTTGTACTAGTTTACATTC
>NW_012101715.1:1523-1948 GCF_000951045.1 Mandrillus leucophaeus
ACCCGACCTTTCTCTCTGGCTGCCCTTAACATTTTTTCATTCATTTCAACTTTGGTGAATCTGACAATTATGTGTCTTGGAGTTGCTCTTCTCAAAGAGTATCTTTGTGGTGTTCTCTGTATTTCCTGAATTTGAATGTTGTCCTGCCTTGCTAGGTTGGGGAAGTTCTCCTGGATGATATCTTGCAGTGTTTTCCAACTTGGTTCCATTCTCCCTGTCACTTTCAGGCACATCAATCAGATGTAGATTTGGTCTTTTCACATAATCCCACATTTCTTGGAGGCTTTGTTCATTTCATTTTACTCTATTTTCTCTAAATTTCTCTTCTTGCTTCATTTCATTCATTTGATCTTCAATCACTGATAATCTTTCTTCCAGTTGATGGAGTTGGTTGCTGAAGCTTGTGCATTTGTCATGTAGTTCTC
>NW_012101715.1:2657-6168 GCF_000951045.1 Mandrillus leucophaeus
TTTAATTAAATTCCATCTGTGTATCTTTGTTTTTCTCATACTTGCTTTTGGCTTTCAGTCATGAAGTCTTTGCCTAAGCCACTGTCTAGAAGGGTTTTGCTGATGTTATCTTCTAAACATTTTATGGTTTCAGGTCTTGGATTTAAGTATTTGATTAATCTTGAGTTAATTTTTATATAAGACGAGAGATGAGGATTCAGTTTCATTCTTCTGTGTGTGGCTTGCCAATTATCCCAGCACTATTTGTTGAATAGAGTGTCCTTTCCCACTTTATGCTTTTGTTTGCTTTGTCAAAGATCAGTTGGCTATAAGTATTTGGGCTTTATCTCTGAGTTCTCTATTTTGTTCCATTGGTCTATATGCTTGTTTTTATACCAGTACCATGATGTTTTGGTGGCTATGGCCTTGTAGCATAGTTTGAAGTCAGGTAATATGACGTCTCTAGATTTGTTCTTTTTGCTTAGTCTTGCTTTGGCTATGTGGGCTCTTTTTAGGTTCCATATGAATTTTAGGACTGTTTTCTCTAGTTCTGTGAAGAATGATGGTGGTATTTTGATGGGAATTACATTGAACTTGTATTTTGCGTTTGGCAGTATGATCATTTTCACATTATTGATTCTAGCCATTCATGAGCATGGGATATATTTCCATTTGTTTGTGTTGTTTATGATTTCTTTCAGCAGGGTTTTTTAGTTTTCCTTGTAGAAGTCTTTCACCTCCTTGGTTAGTTATATTCCTGGGTATTTTATTTTATTTTTTGTAGCTATTGTAAATGGGGTTGAATTCTTGATTTGATTCTCCACTTGGTTACTGTTAGTATATAGCAAGCTACTGATTTGTGTACATTAATTTTGTATCTTGAAACTTTACTGAATTCATTTACCAGTTCTAGAAGCTTTTTGGATGAGTCTATAGATTTTTCTAGGTATTCAATCATATTATCAGCAAACAGAGACAGTTTGACTTCTTCTTTAATGATTTGGATGCTCTTTATTTCTTTCTCTTGTCTGATTGCTCTGACTAGGACTTCCAGTACTATGTTGAATAGAAGTAGTGAAAAAGGGCATCTTTGTCTTGTTCCAGTTCTCAAGGGAAATGCTTTCAGCTTTTCCCCATTCAGTATAATGTTGGCTGTGTGTTTCTCAGAGATGGCTTTTATTACCTTAAGGTATGTCCCTTCTATGCTGATTTTGCTGAGGGTTTTAATCATAAAGGGATGTTGGATTTTCTCAAATGCTTTTTCTGGATATATTGTGATGGTCATGTGAATTTTGTTTTTAATTATGCTTATGTGGTGTGTTATATTTATTAACTTATGTATGTCAAACCATCCCTGCATCCCTGGTGTGAAACCCACTTGGTCATGTTGGATTATCTTTTTGATATGCTGTTGAATTAGGTTAGCTGGTATTTTGTTGAGGAATTTTGCATCTTTGTTAATTAGGGATATTGGTCTGTAGCTTTTGTTGTTGTTGTTATGTCCTCCCCTGATTTTGGTATTAGGGTGATACTGACTTCTTAGAATGATTTAGGAAGGGTTCCTTCTTTCTCTATCTTTAGGAATAGTACTAATAGGATTAGTCCCAATTCTTCTTTGAATGTCTGATAAAATTCAACTGTGAGCCCATCTGGTCCTGGACTTGTATTTTTGGCAATTTTTTTTGCCAAAAAAATCATAAATCTTTTCGAAGAACCAGCTTTTTGTGTCATTTGTCTTTTGAGATTTTTTTTTGTTTCCATTTCATTTAGTTCTGTTCTGATCTTCATTTGCTGGGTTAGGGTTTGAATTGTTCTTGTTTTTCCAGTTCCATGAAGTGTGACCTTAGATTGTCTATTTGTGCTCTTCCAGACTTTTTGAAATAGGCACTTAATGCTATGAACTTTCCTCTTAGCACCACTTTTGCACATGTCAGAGGTTTTGATAGGATGTGTCACTATTATCATTTAGTTCAAAGAATTTTTCAGTTTCCAGCTTGATTTCATCATTGACCTAGTGATAATTCAGGAGCAGGTTATTTAATTTCCATGTATTTGCATGGTTTTGAGGGTTCCTTTTGGAGTTGATTTCCAATTTTATTCCACTGTGGTCTGAGAGGGTAGCTGATATAATTCCAGTTTTCTAAAATTTGCTGAGAATTGTTTTGTGGCCTATCATATGAACTATCTTGGAGAATGTTCCCTGTGCTGATGAATAGAATGTATATTCTGCAGTTGTTGGGTAGAATGTTCTATAGATATCTGTTAAGTTCATTTGTTGTAGGGTATAGTATATGTCCATTGTTTCTTTTTTGACTTTCTGTCTTGATGACCTGTCTACCACTGTCAGTGGAATACTAAAGTCCCTCACTATCATTGTGTTGCTGTCTATCTCATTTCTTAAGTCTAGTAGTAATTATTTTCTAAATTTGGGAGCTCCAATGTTAGGTGAATATATATTTAGGATTGTGATATTTTCTGGTTGGACTAGTCCTTTTGTCATTATGTAATATCCCTCTTTGTCTTTTTAAACTGTTGTTTCTTTAAAATTTGATTTGTCAGATATGAGAATAGGTACTTCTGCTTGCTTTTTCTTTCCATTTGCATGGAATATCTTTTTCCATTCATTTTACTTAAGTTTATGCGAGTCCTTATGTGTTAGGTGAGTCTCCTGAAGACAGCAGAAACTTAGTTTGTAAATTCTTATCCATTCTGCCACTACGTATATTTTAAGCAGAGCATTTAGGGCATTTACATTCAACGTTAGTATTGAGATGTGAGGTACTATTCTATTCATCATGCTATTTGTTGCCTGAATACCTTTTTTAAAAATTGTGTTATTGTTACATAGATCCTATGAGATTTATGCTTTAAGGAGGTTCTATTTTGGTATATTTCAAGGATTTGTTTCAAAGTTTAGAGCTCCTTTTAACAGTTCTTTTAATGCTTACTTGGCAGTGGGGAATTCTCTCAGCATTTGTTTGTCTGGAAAAGACTGTATCTTTCCTTCATTTATGAAGCTTAGTTTTGCTGAATACAACATTCTTGGCTGATAATTGTTTTGCTTAAGGAGGCTGAAAATAGGACCCCAATACCTTCTAGCTTGTAGAGTTTCTGCTAAAAAATCTGCTTTTAATCTGATAAGTTTTCCTTTATAGGTTACCTGATGCTTTTTCCTCACAGCTCTTAAGATTCTTTCCTTCATCTTGATGTTAGATAACCTGACGATTATATGCCTATCTTTTTACAATGAATTTCCCAGATGTTCTTTGAGCTTCTTGTATTTGGATGACTAGATCCCTAGCAAGGCTCAGGAAGCTTTCCTTGATTATTCCCTTAAATACGTCTTTCAAACTTTTAAATTTCTGTTCTTCCTAACGAACACCAATTATTCTTAGGTTTGGACACTTAACATAGTCCCAAACTTCTTGGAGTCTTTGTTCATTTTTTCTTATATTTTTTCTCTTATCTTTGATGGATTGGGCTAATTTGGAAACCTTATCTTTGGGCTCTGAAGTTCTTTCTTCTGCTTGTT
>NW_012101715.1:6823-11714 GCF_000951045.1 Mandrillus leucophaeus
CCAGAGCTACTGGGATCCAGGCTGGTACTGGGTAGTGTCTGCAAAGAGTCCTGTGATGTGATCTGTCTTCAGGTCTTTCAGCTGTGGGTACCAGCACCTGCGCTGGAGATACCAGGGGAGTGAAATGGACTCCGTAAGGGTCCTTGATTATATTTTTGTTTTGTGCACTGGTTTTGTGTTGTCTGGCCTCCAGTGAGGAGGTGGCACTTTTAAGAGTACATGAGTTGCTGTACTATAGCGAGGATGCAAACTTGCCCTAGGGACGCCTGCTTAAGTAGTCAGGTTTCTCAGGCAGTGGGCAGAGCCATAGAGCCCCCAAGAGATTATGACCTTTGTCTTTTACTACCAGGGCAGGTAGAGAAAGACCATCAGGTGAGGGTAGGGATAGGTGTGTGTCTGAACTCAGATTCTCCTTTGGCAGGCAGGACTTGCTGTGGCTGCTGTGGGGGATGGCAGTATGGTTCCCAGGCCAATGGAGTTATGTTATGTTCTCAGGGAGATTATGACTGCCTCTGCTGAGTCATACCGGTGGCCAGGGAAGTGGGGGAAAACTGGCAGTCACAGGCCTCATCCCGCTCCCACATAGCCTGTGGTCCTAAACACTGGTTTCATTCCCATCGTGTTCTGCCAACAGCACCAAGTATATTTGCAGGCAACTGGTGACTAGGACTGAGATCTTGCCCCAGACCACGAGCCTCCCCGCTGAGAAATCAAGCAGACTCACAGTTTTGTGGCATCTCAGGGAGCCTACAGCGGTAATCCAGTTTCTTCAAAGGGTCTGTGGGTTCTCCTGGTTTTCCTGATATGTTCCTGCAGTAGTTCTTGGACCAAAAGTTCACAATGTGAGTCTCCACATGCTGCTCTGTCCATCTGAGTGATAGCTGCAAGCTAGTCCTACCTCCTGTCGGCCATCTTAATTGATAATTAAATCCATTAAATAAAATACATCATTTTATTTAATGTTCTATTAGAACATTATTCTTGAAAGCTACTGTTCTCCATTACCCCTCCTCACTCTTAAAGTCTCAACTGGATTTTAACTCTGTTGTAGTTTCTTCCATGGTCACAACCTTAAGTTGTTCAAGACTAGGTTTAGTTGCATATACCAGAAACCCATCAAAACAGTGGTTTAAACTAGCTGGACATTTACAGTTCTCACAAATGAAGGAAGTCCAGTGACGAGTGAGGACTCATGGTAGCTCAATAGTCATCTGGGATGCAGGCATCTTCTGTCTTGCTGCTCCATTATTCTTAGTGTTTAGTTTCATGGTCTTTGATGGCTGCTTCACTGATAGCCTTCGCTTTTGCATTTCATTTGACAGGAATGAGAAAGTGGCCAAAGGCAACCTTTCCCTTTAAGGAGACTTTCTAGAAGTCCCCATGCAATATACTATTACTATCATATCACACAGGCACTCAGCTATGAGAGAAACCAGGGCATGTAGTCCCCATGCAATATAGTACTTCCATCATATCACACAGGAACTCAGCTATAAGAGAGACCAGGGCATGTAGTCCTTTAACTGTGATCATTAAAAATCTAGTTTGAGAAAGAAAAGGAGAATAAATTTCTGGCAGACTACCAGATATCTTTGCCATGTTGTCATTCCAGAATTCATATTATACTTATCAGAAATACCATTTAGTTAAGAATAATTTTAAACAGCCTTGTTCTCTTGAACTTGAGAGTAATTTTTTTATAGTCTTTACTTATTTATATAACATGCCCAGCTTCATAATTGCTTCTTAGCTCAACACAGAATGTTTTTCAATATGCAAGTTCCAACTTTTCTCAGGATTGTTCATCAATCTTTTAAAGGAGTCAGAGACATTGGAGGTGACTGAGAGTCACTTGATTTTTACTCTGAGTTATTCATTGTTTACTATCTCTGAGAGGTAAGAAATTTCTGTTTGGATTTGGTAAATCCCAATAAAAAGTCATTAGAGAAGAACAACTTTTAAAATCTCACTTACAGATATTAATACATCTCCCATGAACTTAATACAATTCCTATGTGGAAAAAAATATGCTGGGTAGTTTATCTTCCCATCTGAAAATAAAATTGTCGTATGGAATGGTGCTGCCCTGCATCTTATTTTCTCCTTTATCTTTGCTTATTTTATCTCTCGGTTTATTAGGGATCTCCTTCTGCTACCTCCTCATTATGTATTATAGGTCACAGTTTCAAGGTTCTCTTGTCTCCTGACTCTACTCTCTAAGAGACAACATGTACTCTACAGGTTCAATTGCCACCCACGAGAAGATTGATGCAGGTATTTCCCCCATGCAGGCCTTTGCTCTGAGTTGTAGACTTACTCATCTCCTTGTTTAATATCTTCTGCTGAATGTCTCAAACACATTTCAAATTTAGTAAGTCCCAAATTAAGCTCATGATCTCCAGCCTGTCATTTCTACCTCTACCCTAAAGTCTTCTTCAGATGTTGCCTATTCAATGATTGCTACCACCATCCATCTGGTTGCAGAATCTAAACATCAAGTCATCATCTTTAATACCTACCTTCACATCTCTAACCTTTCCTAAGTTCTGTTGACCTTACCACCTCAATTACACTTAAATTCAGTTTTCTCCATCTTTACAGGCACAATATTATCTCAGGTGACTATCAACTTTCACTTACCCTGCCACCTCTTAACTGACTTTTCCATCTACCCCATACCCAGCCCATTCCCTACATTATATGTAAAATGTAATGATCCACATAACACCTACTCAACTTCAGATCACTGCTCAATCATTACTATTTATGGACATGATGCTGAAGTTTACAACCAGGTTAAATTCTCCTCTTATGTGCTCTCATGGCAGTCCATCCCAGCATTTCTCTCCTCCTTAGGACTTATTTACTTCAGGAAATCCTGATTAATAGGAATTTTCACAAGATCTGGGACCACATTTCTTTTCACTCACCATTGTGTCCCCAGTACTCAGAATAGCTCCTGGCCCATAGGAAGCATTCAATAACCATTCCATGAATGAATGGATGATTTAAAGACAGATGCCTCTTTTTAATGATGCAGATGAGGTTTATACAAATCTTCTAAACCTGGTGAAGCAGCACTGGCCATATAGGTTTGAGTTGCGCTTTGTATGTACCTATGGGCAAAGGCATGTCTGTTGTGGCTTCTATTTGTTCACAGGCCATCAAGGAAAAACAGAGTTGACTCTAAGCCAAATTGTGGAGCTTTTTGTGCCCTTTCTGTGTCATTTCGATGCCTTGGTTGCAGTCTTTTTTTGCTCCCTTTTCTCAAACTCCTTCCCTTCCATTAAAACAGGAAAGAAACAACAAATATTCACACTTATTTTCATCATCAGTCTCCACTTTGTGCCATTTTCTCTCCTTGGTATTAATCCTTTACCTTCTCGCCTTCAGGCTTTCTCATTTTTAGTATCTATCTCCTTCCATTAAAATATATGATTCTGATGGTAGTCAGTTTCAATTTCTTTGCCTTTCATTTTTCTGAGCTTCCTCCCAGGAGGGATCTGGCAGCTTTCTGGGCTAGAGTTGCTGCAAACTCATTCTAGGGTTTGTTGAGGAAGAGAAGGATGGGTCCTGTTGTCACTGACTTCTGCCAGGACTCATTCTATCAGAGCTGCTGTGAATGGTTGGTGTAGGGTTTTCCTCGCACAACAACACTTGGCCAAGTGTGAGGGAGGCACAAAAAAAATTTGGAGGTGATGTATCATGTATTGCCTTTATTGTCGTGATGGTTTCACAGGTGTATGCATAAGTCTAGACTCATCAAATTATGTACATCATATATTTATAGCTTTTTATATGTTGATTATATCTCAATAAGCCCTTTAAAAAAGAAGTCATTATAAGAGCCAGAGGCAGTCCTGTAGACTCTGTTCTGTTCTCCTGTGGCACTTTCAATAAGGCTTCTTTCAACCATGACATTTCAGCAGCTCTTGCCTTGTTCTCCCTACCTTCCTCACACTCCTCTTGGTTTTTCTTCCCAGCTCCCATCCTGTCCTCCTTTCTCTCACAACTCCTAAATTTACATTTTACAGTCTCTACAATTTCTGACATGATACCGTGTCCGGAATTGGTGGGTTCTTGGTCTCACTGAATTCAAGAACCAAGCCGCGGACCCTCGCGGTGAGTGTTACAGTTCTTAAAGATGGGGTGTCCGGAGTTTGTTCCTTCAGACTTTCAGATGTGCCTGGAGCTTCTTCCTTCTGGTGGGTTCATGGTTTTACTGTCAGGAGAGAAGCTGCAGACCTTGGTGCTTAGTGTAACAGCTCTTAAAGGCAGCACGTCTGGAGTTACTCCTTCTTCCCGGTGGGTTCATGGTCTTGCTGGCTTCAGGAGTGAAGCTGCAGACCTTCATGGTGAGTGTTACAGCTCATAAGGGCACCCTGTACCCAAACAGTAAGCAGCAGAAAGATTTATTGCAAAGAGTAAAACAACAAAGCTTCCACAGCGTGGAAGGGGACCCTAGCTGGTTGCCGCTGACTGGCTCAGGCAGCCCGCCGTTTATTTCCTTATCTGGCCCCACCCACATCCTGCTGAGTGGCCCATTTTACAGAGAGCTGATTGGTACGATTTGACAGAGTGCTGATTGGTACTTTTACAATCCTTCAGCTAGACACAGAGTCACAGAGTGCTAGTTAGCTAGATACAGAGTACCAATTGGTGTATTCACAAACCCTGAGCTAGACACAGAGTGCTGACTGGTGCACATACCATCCTTAGGCTAGATATAAAAGTTCTCCAAGTCCCCATCCAGTTCAGGAGCCCATTTGGCTTCACCCAGTGGATCCTGCACCAGAGCTGCAGGCGGAGCTGCCCGCCAGTCCCCAGCCGCGCCTGCACTCTTCAGCCCTTGGGCTGTCCATGGGACCCGGCGCCACAGAGCAGGGGGCGG
>NW_012101715.1:12094-23393 GCF_000951045.1 Mandrillus leucophaeus
CGCGCCCGCCGGAACTCACACTGGCCCGCGAGCGCAGCCCCGGTTCCCGCCCAGGCCTCCACACCTCCCGCAAGCAGAGGGAGGAGGCTCTGGTCCCAGCCATCACAGAGAAGAGCTCCCACGGTGCCATGGCAGGCCGAAGGGCCCCTCAAGTGCCGCCAGAGTGGACGCTGAGACCGAGGAGGCGCTGAGAGTGAGGGCTGCTAGCACTTTGTCACCTATCAATACTATTATATATTTATTTCTATAAATTTGTCTGTTATTTTTATTGAAGTTATACATGCACACATTGAAAAGTCAAATGGTTCTATAAGGTTTCCTATGAGAAATAGCAGACTCTTACCTGTTTTACATCGCTATTTTCTGCTCCTCATTCAAACATATGCTCAACGAATGTTTATTGAGCAGCTTCTATATGTCACACACTGCTGTAGCTGCTTGGGATTCATTAGTGAATAAAATAGGTAAAATTGCTAGGATGGAATTTATATTCTGTCAGTGGGAAGACACAAAAAGACAATAAATACTGTTAGTAAAGTATACAGTATATGTGATTGTACTAGTCATGGTGGGGGAAAATAGAGCAAGAGGGGATGAATCATGAGCACAGGAAAGGATGTAGAGATGGAGCAGTCACATGAGACTTACTGAAAAATACCTGAGGTAATGAGAGATTAATCATGCCCATATCTGGGCAAAGTGTGGTCCAGGCAGACCTGACAGCACAGAAGAATTAAGTAAGCAGCAAGGCTTGGTGTGTATACAGAAGTCTAGAAAGCCTGTATGACTGGAGTGGAGTCAGCCAAAGGTAGAGTAAGAGATGAAAACAGAGCTAAGGGAAGAGCAAATCATGTAAAGCATTGGAAGTCAGGACAATAGTTTATAACTCTTGCAGTGAATTAATATTGTGAATTAATGACTTTGTGGGTTTTTTGTTTGTTTGTTTTTAGGTAATTTATTTATTTACTTCCCATTTTAGATGACAGAATTTAACTCTTTTACCTCCCGATACACCGTCAACACATGTTACCCTCTTTCCTTTTCCTGATATATATTGTAATTTTATTTAGATGAATATTAATGATTCCATTATTATAACTACATAAATCTTATTCATAATTGATCTCTGTAGATAATTTCTATCATTTTATTTCTATGGGGTGGTTTTAGTATCCCAGTAGTTCTCAATGTGTCGTGCCAGGACCTTGGGGGTCCCCAAGATTCTTGCAGGAGTTCACAAAGCTATAACTGCTTTCCCAACAATGCCGAGATATTATTTGGCTTTTCACTGTGTTACTATTTGCACATTAATAGTACAAAAACAACAGTGATAAAACTTCTGGTACTTTTTAGCTCAAATAAAAACACTGGTACCAAACCATTAAAGTCGTCTTGTAGCTCTTCACTTCAAAGCACTCTCAGTAGAAAAACAAAACAAAAGCAAACAAAAGCAAAACACAGCACAAAGTCAATTTCACATACGAATGGCATTGGTGAATCAATGAAAATTAATTGTATTAAATCTCAGTCCTTAAGTATATGTTCTTTCAATATTGTAGATGATGAAATAAGAGGTTTTAAAAAAGCATTTCCTCTGCTACTGAAGTACTATAGTTATCTCAGGGAAAAACATTTTGTAATTGAGTTGCAGTCTGAACTAGCTACTTGTTTCAGGAAGCAAAATTTTTACTGGAGAGAACAAATTACAAAAAAGCAGTTGAAAGACATTTTCTTTTTTTTTTTTTAAACACAGGTTCTTGCCATGTCACCAGGCTGGAGTGCAGTGGTGCGATCATAGTTCACTGTACCTCAAACTCCTGGTTTCAAATGATCCTCCTGTCTCAGTCTCCTAAGCACAAAGTGTGTGAGCCTGCCGCTTAAAGGAAATCAACAGATGGTATTTTTTGCCAGTAATAAATTTTGAACTTTCAAATGAAAATCAGGATTTTGAAAAACATGTGTGCCACCATGAGCTTGATCGCTTCCCAGTACTTAAAGACTTTTCTGATTATATTAGTGGTGATATGAATGAATATGATTTTTTGGATATTATATAAATGAAAGATTTTAACATTTGGAAGATCTGCATAACTTAACCGATATTTTTCAAATGGTTAATGATCATATTACAAAATTGTGCAGAGTACAAGATCCATTGAAAGTACAAGATAACTACTAGATTTTAATATAGGAGGATAAAAAGTTTATTGATATGGTTTCAGATTCCTCACTGAAACTAACTTTTAAAAAACTTCTGCTCTGGGTTTTGGTGTAGCATCAAAGAAAAATATATAATGCTAAAAAAGATTATGAAAAGATTCCTTCTTTTTATGATCACGTATCTCTGTGGACCCAGATTTTTCTTTACATACTTCATATAGTTTGAATTGAATGCATGGAGTGCAGAAGCAGATACGAGAATTCAGCTGTCTTCAAGTCAGTCAGGCATTCAAGAGATTTGCAGAAAATGTAAAACAATGCTATTCTCAGTAAATTTTCTTGTTTTGAAAAATACATTATTTTTCCTTAAAACTTTTTTTTTTGTTGTTAACAGGCAATGAGTTTATTATTTTGAATAGAAAAATACATGTAAAATGATCATTTTAAATGTCTAATAGGCATATTTCAAATGTTTTAATAAAGAAAAGATTTTTGGGATCGTTAATAACTTCCAAGGGTGTAAAGGGGTCCTGATCCCAAGAAAAGTTTGGAAACCACTGTGCTACAGCACAACTGGGGAAGGCTGTCTCACTTTATAGCCTACAGCATCCAACTGTGAAAGCTCTGTACACAGCATTTTGATTCTTTTTTGATGATACATAAAGGACAGGATACTTTAAGAGGAACTTTTAAATTACTATAAAGCCTGAAAATGGTTTGTGTATTGAGTAGAACCCTGACACACATCTGCTTCACTGCTGGCAACCACAGCACCAGGCGTCCTGTTTGGCTGTGCTTCGCATGGATCAAATACTGAGAAAACAAGCATGGGTCAGCTCCACAGCTGAAGCACAACAGAAATTTGAATCCCTTTGCCACAAAACTCCTTTTTTTTTAACATTTAATTATCTTTTAAATGTTTTCTTAAATATCTTTCCTTCTGTAGAACATGATAATTCAGAAGCAATTTTCTTGTCATCATGTTTTCTTTCTTCTTGTAATGTTTTTAGTACTTGGATGATGATAAAGGGAGGTGGGGGCACATGCTATGAAAAGGTTTTGTTCTAGGACAAGTTGTACAGCTAACTTTTTGAACTATTTAATGAAAATATTTTCTCTCAAAAATGGGAGTATTAAATGTGGGGTTACACTGACCGCAAAACTAGTGAAATGATCTCTGTGAAGCCCTAATTTCAACCATTTGATGAAAAGCAACTTGAACAAATGAAGACCAAGGTTTTTTTAATTTATTTTTTTATTTTTTATTTTTATAAAGTGCTGGGATTACAGGCATGAGCCACTGCACCCAGCCTGTCTTAGGATTTTTCGACTTTATAATGGTGCAAAAACAAAACATGAGTACCTTACAACTATTCTTTTTCACTTTCAGTAGAGTACGCAGTAAATTACATGAGCTATTCAAAACTTTCTTTCTTTGAGATGGAGTCTTGCTCTGTCACCAGGCTGGAGTGCAGGGGCGCGATCTCGGCTCACTGCAACCTCCGCCTCCCGAGTTCAAGCAATTGTCCTGCCTCAGCCTCCCGGGTTGTTGGGACTACAGGCACGTGCCACCACACCCAGCTGATTTTTGTATTTTTAATAGAGACAGGGTTTCACCATGTTGGCCAGGATGGTGTCAATCTCTTGATCTTGTGATCCACCCACCTTGGCCTCTCAAAGTGCTGGGATTACAGGTGTGAGCCAACGCACCTGGACTTTTTTTTTTTTTTCCCCCCCTAAAGATGTGCCCATATTCCTACATGCTTGGCTAGAGACTGATATTGCTTTGTGACAGTGGTTATCTACTCCAAAACTGAGTGCTGTTGACAGTGACAGCATAGGCAGGTGCCATACTCTATTTTAATAATTTAAGTAATTTGAATACTTGTCTTCTATGTAACTATAACTTAGGGTAAAAAAGTTCTATTGTCCGAAAATCTTTCAAAATGCTCCAAAACATTCTAGACTGCAGGTAAAGTGGAGTGTTTTTCTAAATAGAAGGAGAGATGTTGAAGCTATTTTAGTATTGTTTATTATTATGTGTTGAGATAACATTTTTAAAGGTCATCATCAGCTTTCATTGTAGGACCGTAAGTTAAGTGAAGAAAATTCTCTGCATTACTTTAGTAGTTCAAGGTCCAAGAAGCCTACATGAGGGTATATTTTCAAATAAACCTGGCATTTTTTTCTTTTGTACAATGTTCTTTTTCTAGGGAATAAGAGATTCTTGTGTTTCTTTTTGAAATAATAGATCAGTCTCTGAGGTCAACAAAACAGATGTGATTGCTGCAAGGACTGCAAATGTTCCATTGTGCGAGGGGGACCTGGGGTTAGTCACTGTCCTGAAGCAACTTTTCTAGAATGTTCCTAAAATTGGTATAGCACACAAGGTGAGGCTCAAGGTCAGGCAAGGTTTGGAGACTGCAGCTATGGCTCTGCTGAGCCTTATAACTCTGCAGAGGAAGAGAAAGTAAGTGTAAGCAAGGCTTAATTCACCAGGAGCTAACTTGGGGCAATAAATAAATAAATAATTTATACCGAACACTCGCCCTTTACATTAGAAAATTGACTGCAGAAGCTAGAATCAGCTTGGAATCAAAGAGGGAAAAATGTTTTTATGGATAAGGTTGAGTAATGGCCACACCTCACCAGAGTTTGTGCACCTTGTTACCAACCAATATTAGCAGGATGTGACTTTCTTTCTCTTCAAATTCTCCCTCACTGACATCTCAAATTGCCCTTTAGTTTTTCTGATTATATCAGTAAATGACTCTGCTAGCTGATAATGGATTTTTTAATAACTTAGTTCTTAATTGCTTTTGTCCTAGTCAGAAAATGAAGAAAATCCTTTGTCCTCAGAAAAAAAGATAAATTATTGGTTCAAGTGGGTATTTATACTGCATCAGGGCAATCTTATATTTCAATATTCTCTTTCTCTCCCCTGGAAAAAGAAGGCATTTCATATGACATCTTTCAGATGATGTACCAGGTTATGTTACCAAAACAATAATGGACTACGTGTTATTTCCTGTAGAGTCATGGTGTGTGACCACTATTATAAAGTGCTAACAACTCTTTTCTTTCAATTGAGTTTGGATGCATGTGTGATTTTACTTTCATTAAAAACAAAAATTTATGACAAGAAAAAAAAGCTGCACATTTTCAAAGGCATTGCCAAATAGCAGAATGAGGCATACAGCATGACCTTCTCCCTTCAGGACAGGACATGGAACACTTTTATATTACTTACAAACCAGGACTGATAATGACATGGCATTCCATGGAGAGAATTTAGATTCCAGAAACTTCTGCCTTGGGAATACAGAATCATGTGGTTTCATCATTGGAAGACATTTTTCCAATATTATCTTTATGTATTTTGCTAATATAACTAATTATAATGTATACACCTTTTGGGGGTTAAAATCCTTCATCAGAATCATAGACTTTTTAAGTTAGTGTAGACCTCAACAGGTCATCAGATTCAACACACTGGTCTTCAGACAGTAAAGTTATTAGTCCTACTTTGCCGGCCCACTTCCTATACAACTAAAAAAACAAGTGCGTTCGTAAAGAAATACCCCCTCTTCTTTTCCCCATTCTTATTTTTTTTCTCTGTCGTATTTTTTTTGTCTGTCAGATTTTCCTTTTTGTAAGCATAAGTAATCAGAACAATTGTTCCTCTGGGCAACTGGGAATAGTTTGTTTTTATAATAAGTCAAGAGTTGCGTCTGAATGAACTCCTAAGAGTAAAAGTCCAGTTCTTAATCTTGATTGGTTTTTTGGCACAATATAAAAATGGACCTTGAGCCTATTGAAAACCAGCATTACTTTCTCTAGATACAGTATTTCTATGGTACTATGTTTCCCTTATGATTTTATACCATCTACCAGAGAACCAATTTACCCTAAACACAAAGGTAAAAAATCTTAATTGGAAAAGAAAGTAAGGTTTATTCATTGTTCATAGCAATAACTGGCACACAGCTGGAAAACTCTGGAAAACCCTGGAAAACCAGACTTTCAAAGCACCTCGTAGTTGAATACCTTTGTCAGTATCTTGTTGCCTCTCCATCATCTGTCTGCCTTTCTTCCCCTTTCAACATCCATCATGGCTTGCCATTCACTACACTTACAATTCCTCTTGGTTTTTTTTTTTGCATAGTCTTTTCACCAAAGACTAGGGAAGCCTTGTAATCCCTATGAATCTTAAATGCACACATTTGTTTTCTTGTTCCCAAATTGCTTTCCACATATGCCTTTTGTATTTCTCTCAATTTAGCTGTCAATTCTTTCTCCTCTCATTTTCCCTCCCTCCCTTCCTCCTCTCCGCTTGTCTTTCTCTCTCCCCCTCCTCATCCACCAGCCTTTAAAAATAATGATCATGCTTTTATTCCATATGTCGCTGAAAGAGAAAAACACTGAACGCCAAGCAGAGTGGAAAATTGATTTTCGTTCTCTAATTTATACTTTGGAATCCTTCTTTCCCACTTATGACCTTTTATACAATTTTTTAACAGCAGAAAAACTTCTACTGTGTTAATTTAAATGTTGAGAGGCCTAAGCTTATGCAAGTATAACTTGAAACTTAAGAGGAGCCATTTCTAAATGACTTTTATTTGCATATGTGGTATGAGCAAGAGATGGATCGTTCAACCTCCTTCACCCTCAACATATCAAATATTTCTGGACATTCATTACTTGACCAGAGACCTTATGAACATATCCAATTTTGCAGGAATACTTTATACAGCTAGGCAAGTACCCATGAAGGCCTACTATCTTTTCTTGGATACATAAAGAAAGTAAGATAATTTCTTCTAAAAATGAAATACTATGCAGATTTTTTAGTGTCAAATGATAAATTCTGAGAAATCTATCATGTTAGAATTACAACTCTGGAAGTTAATTATACTTATTATGAGAGGGAAGGTCTCTGCACAGCTGTGGTGGAGTGAAGCATTTGAAATTGTGGACAAGGGCTAGCATCCTGCTATATAAACACATGGTCATCATGTTGATGTCAACAGAAACATAAACAACCTCAGCTCTGTGATATCCTAGAAAACATGCTGGGTAAACACTCAGGCAGAGGGTCTGTGCTTGGGTTCCTGAGAAATCTGAAATATAAATATAAATATATAAAAATATATAAAAAAAAATCACTGGGATCTGATGTTTTTGGCTACCCTCATAAAAATATAAAAAAATAAAAGACCACACTGTACTTATAATTCAAGTCTTCTAAAGAGCCTAATAACATTTTTTTTTCAATCAGATAAATAATCTGCTGCTCAATTAAAATAAACTGTGCTGATTATGAATGCCTGGTCCCTGTTCAGGAGGCCACAGAATGGATTTCTATGAAGTACTCTCTGATTCACTGCCGAACTTGGCAGAGATAGAGGTTTGTTTTGGCCTTCTCCATGCCTTTTCTCTGTGGCAAGAGAAAAGCGCTGGGCTTACACTGAGGCTGGTGCTCCTTCACGAACACCACATCATCTGAGTTAACCAGCCCCAGTACAGCTTCATATGCACTCTCATGTTTTTCTCTTCAAGGGAGCTTAGCAAACAAGCTTCCTGCCAAATGAGTACACGGGTTAGTAAAATTGGGAGACACAATCGTGATTGGAGAGCTTCAGTTCAAAGCATAGTGTCATGTTTTATATTTGCATCTCTCCAAGAAGAAAAGTGGGTCCAGTTCTCACCTCACCTGCCTGAAGAATGACCAAGAGTGAGACTGTGCAAATAAACTACTTTATCCAAAGTGTCCAATCGGATGGGTCATCTGATATGGTTTATCTGCCTAGAGGATGGATATAAAGAACTCTGAAAGTGAAAAGGAAATGGATAATTGCCTAAAAGCTGGTCATGCTCCAAGATTCTGAAACAAAAGGGAAGAAAAGTTTCCAGCAGAAATGCCTTGTTGTGGAGGCTGTTTGCTGAAAGTGACTTGCGGAAGCATCCTTCTTTTTAGGAAAGAGTGGCAGCCGAATCCATCCATGGAGGTCATGAGGTGGTTGAAGACCCCAAGAGAGAAGGAGGTCCTGTCATGAATTTGCTCCATTCTTCATTCAGCTTTTCTGATACTTGAATCACTGGGGAGGCTGGACAGCAAGAGAAGGACCCTGTCAGATGATTCCCGTGCTCAATGTCCCCTGCTCTCATGCAGAAGAATATCAGCAAGAAGCAACCATGTGAAATCCCTCCCAGGCTAGGCACAAGAACCACCTGGCATAGACTTTGCTGTTCTTATTAAAGGCATCAGATGGTCAGAATTTGTATAGAAATATATCTGAAACCATTCAAATTAGTCTGATTACATAACTCAAATGGCAACCATATGTTATAAATCTATATAAGATATAAAACTTTATCTGTAAATATATTTGACAAATGTGACACTTGTATCCTCAGAATTATTATCAATCCTGCCCAGGGCTAATGCTGAAAAAGGTTATTAGATGGGCCGGGTGCAGTGGCTCATGCCTGTAATCCCAACACTTTGGGAGGCTGAGGCGGGTGGATCATGGGGTCAGGAGATTGAGACCACCCTGGTCAACATAGTGAAACCCTGTCTCTACTAAAAATACAAAAATTAGCTGGTGTGATGGTGCATGCTGGTAATCCCAGCTACTCAGGAGGCTGAGGCAGGAGAATCACTTGAACTCGAGAGGCAGAGGTTGCAGTGAGCCGAGATTGTGCCCCTGTACTCCAGCCTGGCGACAGAGCAAGGCTCTGTCGCAAAAAAAAAAAAAAAAAAAAAGGTTATTAGAATAAAATTTATTTTTAAGAATAAAAAATATTTAGAAGCATACTACTCCTTTTAAAATTGGAACTACTTACTAGTTGTGAGTCATTTCATCCAAAACTCATAGCAGTTTTCTACAGTGACAAAAAGTCAAGTCTGGGCTTTTCAGGACAGGATTTGAAAGGAATGCTCCTGAGCTCTGGGAACACAGCTAATCTTTCTTTGATTGTTATTATGCTCTTTTTCACTTTGATGGAAATTCCATGAGGGAAAACAAAAAACAAAACCAAAGATCCTAAGACTATCTGCAGCTTTTATTCACCTGTATGATTCCCCAGCTCATGTGCTGGGGAATGTACATGTACATAACCTTTGTTTTAAGCTTACCTTGAGTGTCCAGGTTTGTGGTAATGATCCCTCCAAGGGACCAGTTCTGGATAATTCACAGTGAGACAAAACCAAGCTGTGTTTTAGCTTCTCTTCCCATTAATGACTTGTTACTACTTCTTGATGAATGAATATATTAGCTTCCTCTCCACAACTCACAGAGAGAAAACACAAGGAATCTCCTGTAGCATCCTTCCTCTTATAACATGATCTTATGATCATGAAATAATAGGGCCATATGAGATATCTTGTCCTCTGATATAATTATCTGGATGCATGATTCTCAATTCACAATTTCAAAGCTCTAATTATAATTTTTAGTGAATATCTAATTGGATAATTAATACTGGTCACTTAGGATTATATTTTGCAGCCAGTTTATCCTATACAGATCACTGGAAAATTCCATCACTTAAAAGTTAGATGTTTCATGAACATTGAAATTAAAAAGAACACTTTCGTGGACACAGCATGCTTTAGTGAACTGATTATTATATTCTCTAAGCAAAAGTTATTATTTCCATGTTCTACGATGCACAACTTTGGGATCTCAGTCTCTCATATGTTGAACTAAATCGAAACTTGTGTTCTGAGGAAGTTCTTAGCAGTTCTCCAACAGTCTTCTCCATGGAAAGGGAGAGGCCTGCATAGAAACACTGTTTCTATGCAAGGTTCTGCAGACAATGAGGCATGCAGATCTAATCTTAATTCATCCCAAATACCTGCCAGACCAGTGAATTTAACCTTAAACTTTCTGCGGACTAAAAATTATTCACTCTTCAGCAGAATAGTTGAGAACTTAGACTGTAAAACTAAGCTGTGAGGATAAATTCTGGCTCTGGCATTTACTACCGTGTGTGATATTGGAGAGGATATGTACCTCAGTTTCTTTATTTGTAAAATGAAAGTAATGATAGAATATGCCTTATAGATTTCTTAGGAGGATTAAATAAACATTTATAAAGAATTTACAAGCACTCAGAAAGCTTAAAATTGTTACCTAAACCTCTGTTTTGAGAAATCATATTCTTGGGTGAGTTCTTGAAGTAGAATAGATGTTCTACTTTTTTTCTTTTATTCAGCCAGACCATGAGAGAGCTTTATACATGTAGCACATTGTATTCACCCTGTGAAAACTGTTTCTGTTGATGGTACTTGGATGTAAAGCCTTTAATTGTATTAGCCAAGGTTCTTCAGAGAAACAGGATAGATAGGATAAGTGCATATATACAGAAAGAGATGTATCTTTAAGAATTGACTCATGCGATTGTAGGGGTTGGTAAGTCCCTAATCTGCAGGGCAAGCCAGCAGCTTGAGGCTCGAGAAAGGGTGGTTGTTGTAGCTATAGTTTAAAGGCAGTTGGGAGGTAGAATTCCCTTTTCCTCAGGGAACCCCGGTATTTTTCTCCTAAGGCCTTCAACTGATTTGATGAGGCCATCCATATTACCGAGGGGAATCGGCTTTACTCAAAGTCTACTGATTTAAATGTTAATCTCATCTAAAAAAATACCTTTATAGTGACATCTAGAATGCTATTTGACTAAATATCTGGCTACTGTGGCCTTGTGAAGTTGACACATAAATTAACCACCACATTACCCTTCAAGAAGGAACATAAGAAGCATCTCTCTAAAACTCTGAGATTTTATAAGAATGTTATTGATAAAGAATTTACCATGGAATAAAGCATGAGGGTTCACAAGAGGCACCTCTTGGTTTTTTGCTTCTACAGAGGAAATGTTGGCTTTTATTTTAGAGACACTGTGAACTACACAACTAAATATAGTTTCTGTATTTGCATTGGTTGCTAGGAAGCTCAAGGTCATCACTTGGCAAAGCTCCAGAGAAAAGTCTAAGACCTCGAGGCACACATTTTAGGTACTACATTAGCCTCTGTATCACCTTGATTGTCCTTCCTATTATTTTCTGGCAACCTGTATCAATGCCTTTCCAAGAACTCCTATAGTACACCCTTATTTATTTTCAACAGAAATCCATCAA
>NW_012101715.1:23443-43195 GCF_000951045.1 Mandrillus leucophaeus
CGGACTAAAAATTATTCACTCTTCAGCAGAATAGTTGAGAACTTAGACTGTAAAACTAAGCTGTGAGGATAAATTCTGGCTCTGGCATTTACTACCGTGTGTGATATTGGAGAGGATATGTACCTCAGTTTCTTTATTTGTAAAATGAAAGTAATGATAGAATATGCCTTATAGATTTCTTAGGAGGATTA
This sequence comes from Mandrillus leucophaeus, assembly GCF_000951045.1. Taxonomy (NCBI): domain Eukaryota; kingdom Metazoa; phylum Chordata; class Mammalia; order Primates; family Cercopithecidae; genus Mandrillus; species Mandrillus leucophaeus. The sequence goes on from NW_012101715.1 coordinate 23,635, forward strand.
AATAAACATTTATAAAGAATTTACAAGCACTCAGAAAGCTTAAAATTGTTACCTAAACCTCTGTTTTGAGAAATCATATTCTTGGGTGAGTTCTTGAAGTAGAATAGATGTTCTACTTTTTTTCTTTTATTCAGCCAGACCATGAGAGAGCTTTATACATGTAGCACATTGTATTGACCCTGTGAAAAACTGTTTCTGTTGATGGTACTTGGATGTAAAGCCTTTAATTGTATTAGCCAAGGTTCTTCAGAGAAACAGGATAGATAGGATAAGTGCATATATACAGAAAGAGATGTATCTTTAAGAATTGACTCATGCGATTGTAGGGGTTGGTAAGTCCCTAATCTGCAGGGCAAGCCAGCAGCTTGAGGCTCGAGAAAGGGTGGTTGTTGTAGCTATAGTTTAAAGGCAGTTGGGAGGTAGAATTCCCTTTTCCTCAGGGAACCCCGGTATTTTTCTCCTAAGGCCTTCAACTGATTTGATGAGGCCATCCATATTACCGAGGGGAATCGGCTTTACTCAAAGTCTACTGATTTAAATGTTAATCTCATCTAAAAAAATACCTTTATAGTGACATCTAGAATGCTATTTGACTAAATATCTGGCTACTGTGGCCTTGTGAAGTTGACACGTAAATTAACCACCACATTACCCTTCAAGAAGGAACATAAGAAGCATCTCTCTAAAACTCTGAGATTTTATAAGAATGTTATTGATAAAGAATTTACCATGGAATAAAGCATGAGGGTTCACAAGAGGCACCTCTTGGTTTTTTGCTTCTACAGAGGAAATGTTGGCTTTTATTTTAGAGACACTGTGAACTACACAACTAAATATAGTTTCTGTATTTGCATTGGTTGCTAGGAAGCTCAAGGTCATCACTTGGCAAAGCTCCAGAGAAAAGTCTAAGACCTCGAGGCACACATTTTAGGTACTACATTAGCCTCTGTATCACCTTGATTGTCCTTCCTATTATTTTCTGGCAACCTGTATCAATGCCTTTCCAAGAACTCCTATAGTACACCCTTATTTATTTTCAACAGAAATCCATCAAATTGTTGGAATTCGATTTGTCAGTCTGTATGACCTCAAACACCCTGAGTCCCTTAAAAATGGGGACCATGTCTTGTTCAATATCACATCATCCACTTCTAACACAGTATCTAGACTGCAACTAATTCTGAATATACATTTGTTGGATACATTTAAAAAGTACGTATCCTTATAAACCACCTCAAGTCCACTTTAGGATAAAGCACAACATAATTGCTACATAAAATTACATTCCATTGTACGTATAAAATTCCTTATGAATCTTAGAAGTGCAATTCCATTTTTGAGAGAGGGGAAAAAGATAATGCTAGTTTAGGAATTAATCTGAAAAACTGATACACACTTCTAGCTGGCAAAATAAAAGAATATAAATTGAAAAGCTAACCTTCAATTCCAATTATTGAGATTATTCTCTTTTGTTGAAAATCCCTTATTAAAGGCAAGCTGGCCCTTCTTCCTGGACGTTAGTGGATAGTGGGAAGGGAGGTGTACTCAGCAACCCCTCAAGAGGCTTTTGAGACTCATACGATGGTGGTTGCTAAGACAGAATCATTTTCACAATGAATCATTTGTTTTTAGGTAAGGGTAAGATTTGCCAGATGTTTCTGGCTGGGTGTTTTGGGACAGGTGACTGTCCTCTAGTTGATTAAGACCATGGATGGGTCTTACCAATTTAGTTGGTTTTGAGGTGCTAGTCTGTTGGCTTACTTGTGGCCAACAATGCCTTGACATTCTCCTCAACTTGACTAAACTTTAGATAGTCTTCTTGACCTCGCTTTTCTTAGCGCTGTTCATTTAGAAAACTTGCAAATCTTTATCTGCCTCCTTGAGATGTAATTAAAACAAAAACAAAAACAAAAACAAAACAAACAAACAAAAAGCAAAAAATCCAAAACTCCTTGCTATTTTTATAGCCCAGGAAAGTCTTTCTCAAGGACCTTGGAGACGTCTTTATTGAAATCTTCATGGAAGCATGTCCTTATCTTCCAGTTTCTGTAACAGGGTAAGTGCGTAACTTCTGCAGGCAACTTGCTTCAAAAATAAAACTACCTCTTATCATAAAGATACCTGAAAGTTTATGTTTGTTTTGGTTTAAGGCAATGAACAAACACAGGTGGCCTATAATCTCCACTCTCTTCCCAGCTCTTAAAACCTCTCCATCTCTTAGAGCTCAGACTGAGTTCTGGCTTCTCTCCCCTATTGCATTTGGCTTGAATAAAGTCTTCTTTGCATGTGTAACTTTGTCCAGTGCATTTTTTTTTTGAAAGAGTCTTACTCTGTGGCCCAGGCTGGATGCAGTGTCACTATCGCGATGTCACTGCAACCTCCATGTCCTGGGCTCAAGTGATCCTCCCACCTCAGCCTCCCAAGTAGCTGGGATTACAGGTGTGCACCACCACACCTGGCTAATTTTTCTATTTTTAGTTGACATGGGGTTTCTCCATGTTGGCCAGGCAGGTCTTGAACTCCTGGGCTCAAGAAATTCACCCACCTAGGCCTCTAAAGTGCTGGGATTACAGGTGTGAGCCAACGTCCCCAGCCAAGTCCAGTGCAATTTTTGCTTTGACCCTCAGCACCAGGTTTATGGACTCATGTTAATGACATTTTAAGGACAGATTTACAAACCAGAGTGCCAGGTTTTATAAGCAGAGTTCAAGAGATGATTGGCAAGCTCATCATTAAAATTAAGTGTTCTCATATAGCTTGTAATATTCACACTTTAACTTTGGAGTTATTTCTGCTTAAAAAGCCACTACTATTTGTCTACTATGAGAAAATCCTTTCTTGTAATTACAGTTGGCTGAACACCAATTACAATTTTTGAAAAATTCTTCTTCTTACAGTGGACTTAGTTTCCTCACCTGTGATAATGAACTTTACCTGTGTTCTTGAATAGCAGCAAGGGTCAAAAAACTTCCCACCCTTTTGTGTTTCCAGAAATGACTCACTACAAAGAACCATACTTCCCCAAATTACTTAGACAAACCTCATAGATGAATACCTTGTTTAACAAACACTGTAACAAAGTGAGACACAAACCCTCCAAATTCCTATTTTTTTATCTTGGAAATTACTAGCTGAATTGGTTGTCCCTGTTAACCAATCTGAAAATAATATTTGATAACTTGACCAAACCTAATTCAGGCTTCTTGCTTTCACCAGGACTCAGAACTTTGGACCGCCTTTGAATTTAAACAAGTGTTGGGAGCTTAACCAAGCACTGGAAAGTAGAGTTACCACCCCTCACTGTACCTCTCAGAACTGGCTGACCACAAAGAAGACGTTTCCTGCTCAAATACCTGATCACCACACCTACTCGTCCCATGCTCTCATACTCAGCTTTTTCTTTTCCTGTTTACCTCAGTATTAAAGAAAAGCCTTTCTGCCTGAGCTCTGAGATGCTTGTAGATCTTACAGTTGGAGTGCACTCCCTATTGCAATACCCCCTACTATTGCAGCCGTCTTTTCAAATACAATTTCTCCTTCTCCAAGTTTGAATTTTTTATTTTTTCACCTGAAAATCATCACCATTTTCATTGATTGCCAAGCTTTCTCTCATCTCTATATTCTACGGTTTTTGGTTCTGACAGCTCTTTTATGCTGTACTACTCGTTACAAATTTAACTACAGAAGCATCTCAGGGGCAGGATGATTTTGTCACCATGGAAAACTGTGTAAATTAACATGCTAGAGACATGGATAACCCTGAAAAACTAAAGCTGAGAATGGTTCAAAATTTACCAACTCAACTTTCTGAAGCAATGGTTTTTTGACTGACTTAAAAAAAATTGGCTGTGTGTTTTTACACAGAGTCTGAAGACAATCTAAAAATTCAAGTTGGCTTGAAATTTATATTGGACTACCTGTGCTTTTCTATTACAGTCAGCTACTAGCCTCACCACCACCATGAATGACGATGCATGTTTTCAATTTTATGCCTCTATTCCTTGCCTGAGAATGTTTCCATAGAACTTGTTATTGTTTGACTTGGGGACTTAATAATCTAAAAGAAACAAGTAGAAGCACCATGGTGTCATGAAAATACCTCTAGGGTAGGAGTCAGGAGACCTGGGCTTTAATATTGGGGTTCCATTTATTTATGGTGATCTTCGTTGGACACTTAAACTCTTCTGGGCTTCCATTTCATTAGAATAATTAATCTTACTACATATTTTAAGGACACAAAGAAATAATATATCGTATCCAGGTTTTTTTTCATATTTAAATATCATTACTTGTTTCACATATGTATCCCATATCTTCAATAGATTGAGAGTTGCCTCAGAGATCCTATAGTATCGTAACTGCTTAACATAGCAATAAACACATAATAGTTGTTCAATAAATATCTGTGAATATGTGACTTGATGTATACCACTGTAAGCAATACTAGAAGAAATTCCACAAATAATTCAACAAACATTTATTGTGTGAACATTATTGTGCTAGGTCCCTTAAGAAACACAAAATGGATCAGACATGACTCCTGCCCTCCAGGCACTTGAGAGTCCACCAGAGGATATCAGAAATGCATATAAATAACAAGATCGAATATTTGAAAAGTCCTAAGAGAGGTACAGAAACAGAGGCATAAGAGTTCACGGGACAAATTATTTCCAACTTGGAGGAAAATTATGAAAAACTTTATGAAAACAAAATATGAGTTGTCCTTTAAAGCACAAGTAAAATTTAGACAGGGGAAAGGGAAGAACTTCTAGGGGAAGGGCACAAAGATTCTGGCCGGTCATGAGTGCAGTGGGCCAGGAAGGCACTGCCCAGGCTGGAATATATATGCTCCCCTGCCTAAGGGGACAGCTGTGACTCAGCTTTGGAAGAATGTGTGCATGTATGTGTGCGTGTGTTGTGTGTGTGCACATGAGAGAGACGGAGTTCAGGGGACACTTAAAAGGAGTGGAGCAGAAGACGGCTTCCTTAAAATTATCATTCCTTGAGACTTATTCACCTGCATTTTTTGCTGTAGATTAAAAAACAAAAAACACCACACCACAACTCGACATTCTTAGAGTAGCCAAAAAATCCACGCTAACAGTTTTAAGTGTGCAATTTCTGGACAGCTTTCATGTATACATCTAATATGGAGTTACTAGAACTAAAGAAAAATCAAAGTGAAAAGATGTAAGATTTTATTTTACAGCAGTGAATCTGTAGAAGAAATATTAGCCTAATGTATTGAATTTATATGTTTTTAAACATATTGAATTTGTATGTTTTCAAACATATGCTTAGTGTGTTTCTTTTCCTTCAAGATTTTATAGTGTGGAATGGGTGACCACATACATGGTCTGCATTCACAGTTACAGGTAACGGAGATGAAACTGAGCATTATGGATTTGTGTGTGTGTATATATATATGTGTAGATTGATACACATATTCAGAGATATATACATATATACATACACATATGTGTATATTATATATGTATATATGGAGAGAGAGAGAGAGTAAGAGGGAGAGATGTACCAAATATTATTCCTGTCACCAAAAAGTCATCTTATAAATAGGCTATACAATTACATTATAATTAGCATAAAAGTTATTTTATTGAAAAATCAGTCCTTAGTTATGTTATACTTTTTTTGCATAATGATGTTGCTTTTATTTTTAAAATCTAATTAAAAATATACTTTTAACATCTTGACATTGAGAACATTGTAAGTTTCTGACAGGAGTTCAACCTGAGCTGTGTGGTTTTTAAGGCTCTAGCTTAGAGGCGCACTTGAATGTTGAAGCACCGTAGTCTCCGCCTCATGGCCTGAGTGCCTTCAAGGTCGTGAACAGCAGGAACTGATTCACTTGAGTTTGAGGCAGACCACAGAAGACCACACAGCTCAGGTTTAACCACAGACTAATCTAAATACACATTTTAGGAACTTCGAAGACCCCGGTCTCCTCTCCACCCCCCTTCCTTGCCTCAGACTAAAAAAACACATCTCAAATCATTGAAATGACCAAGAAACTGCTAAAATCCTTCCCCATGGTATTTCCTTTAATGTGTATCTGAGGATAGTGAGAGAAATTACCAGTGTGACTTTAACACAAGAGTAGACACTAGGGACTGTTTGTGCATTTGGCTCACCTCAGGCTTCCAGAGACAATCGTTCAATCAAATACATCCACTCTCCTTTTCCTTCTGCTAGAGACTATATAGATAAAAATTTTTTAAGTCCTGAAGAAGTTCATTTTTTTTTGTATGCGATGAAGAACTGTAGTATGAGTAGTTTCCTTTGTGAAACATGCAGTGAACTTCATTACTTAAAATTAACATTTTTCCCTGTTTTGTTTTCTGTATTGGAACTTACTGTTGTCCACTAGTTATCTTTTTGCCACAAGATAGAAAAAACATAATATTTATGTAAGAGTATGATGGCAGCAGATTTCTGACAAGCCCCATTTACATGGTACATTGTTCCAAAGAATGTTTGAGTAGAAAATACAGAAGCACTATACAAACCTATTATTACATTTGAGAAATCATTAGCCTCAAAGGAGTAATAATGGTATGCTATTAAAACCATGAATACATTTTTAGTATCTGTATTGAAAAAAAAACTTTATAAATATGTAAATTTCTGTTCAACAAATCCAAAATAAAATGCACTAAAAAACTGATATGTAGACAAAAGTTTATTTACACCATACAACATTTTAAATATTTTATACACAGCTGCAGCAGAGAAAGCTTCTCAGAGCTTTCTAGAGAAAACTGCAATAATAAAGATGTGAAATATATTATTCATATAAAAGTGAGATTATTACTTTATTGCATTTAAAGCAATGAAGAATGTAGCTCAACAAACATTCATTTAATGACAAAAACTTTGCTTTTATATTATAAAGTAAAAAGTGTAGTAATGGCCAAACAGACTGTTATAAACTTTAAAAACTGCATAAATATATACATTGTGCTTCATGGTGAAGTTTTTTGAAAACTAAACCATATGAAGCGGTTACAACATGAATCGTTGCTTGAGGTTTATCTATAAAGATTACCTTACAAATCCATTCCACGGGTACTTACAACACAGGATGGTCAGAACTGTACACCTGGTCATCTCTCCACTAGCCTGACTAGTGAGAAGTTACCATATGAAAACACCACTGACATTTGGCACATGAAGGTCCTGACATAAGATAGTCACACTGTCCAGATAGAAATGTCAGGCTTCCCAAGTCTTAAGTGTCAGTGCAATAAATTGTTTTGTCTCTACCTCAGTCCATTTTGATTTTGTTAAACTTCTGTTTGAAAATCACCCTCTTGCACATCCAGAGGCAAATTCAGACACTTCTCCCACTCTGCCGGCCTCAGTTCCAAAGCATCCTTTGCCTCTGTGTCTAAGACATTGATTGTGGTGTAATGCGGGTATTCACTGGGGTTTTTGAAAGTGTCCCATGGATTCTTGTTTGGTGCTGGGTTTTCCTGTTGAGAAGAGGGGCAAAGAGAGTCATTTATGTGAGGACTAGGATCACCGCTAGTTGAAGTTTCCAGGAAGAGAGCGTGTTTGTAATCTTAATCCAATTTCTATGATGCAGAGATGACTTGAAAATATGGCCAACTGCGGGAAATAGTTTTTGATTTTAGTTTTATTTCATTGAACAAACTGATGAATACCTTCTCTAAGTTACCCAACAATTTTCTAGGAATCAAAGGAAGTGAACACTAGTATAGAAGGCAAAGTAGGCGATGTTTTGTTTGGGGCATGTTGTGAATTGTCAGTATGGCCATATGTTGAAGTAGGAAGGAGAGTTAAGTCACCACTAAGATTAAATGTAGAAAATGTAAGTATTGTGACAGAAATTTGGTGAGATTAGCAGATTTGAGGTCTTGTGGGGCATATTATTTAACAATAAAAAGTCACTCAAGGTAACAGTATTTCATTAAATAATTTAGAACACTATGCCTAGTTTTTCTCAAGAAATTAACATTTTAGAATATTTAAATGCTGCTATATTCTCTTGTTTTGTGGGTCTTTTTGTTGTAGAATACAGAGATTCACTAAAACTAATAATTATTGAAGAGATAAAATTTAACTGTTTAAGTACTTTTTTAAACTTCTAATTGTATACCAATGAATTCTATCAGGTTTGAAAGATGTTTCCCTTTTGAAAATCACTGCCTTTTAATTTCTACTGGCTCTTTATTTATATTTTTCAGAATTATTAAAATGATCTTAGAAGCTTAATATTCCAATTTCCTTTTTATTTTTCATTATAGAATGTCGTGTTTAGTGAGAATATTATAGTTGTTGAATGTAAACCTTCCCTGCTCCCCAAATCTGGCCTTTAACTGATTATAACTAATTATCAAGTGAACATAAAATAGGTACTTGAATTACTATCCAAATTCCACTCAATATATTAAACATCATCTTAAACTATGGCTAAGAAAAGCAATCTGTAGAAATACTTATCATACTTAAGCCAGGTGCAGTGATGTGTGCCTGTAATTCTAGCTACGTGGGAGGCTGAGGTAGGAGGATTGCTTAAGTCCAAGAGTGTGAGACCAGTCTGGGCAACATAAAAAACCCAAAACCAAAAACCAAAACAACAACAAAAACACTTATCACAACTGGAAATTAAATTAATAAAATATTTAATGCATGAGATGTTTTCAGCACTGATTAAACTTACTCCCGAGAATATATGGGGAAGAAAGGTTAATAGTAAACATTTAATAAAAGGTTAATTTTTAGGATGTGTGGAGGGAATTAATTAATTCTGCTTTAGTCAAGTGTTCTAAAGTCTCATGAATTATAGTCTTGTAGCTCTCCCTCTACCTTATCCTTCCTTTCTTTCCTCTCCCCCTACCTTATCCTTCCTTTCTTTCCTCTCCCCCTCTCTGCTTCCCTTCAATCAATATTTATTTATCAGCTGCTCTGTGCCAGACACCATATTAGCTACCAGGGAGGATGAAATCATAATCAGCATGGTCCACTAAGAAGCTCAAGATTTAAAGCCTGATACATGCAGGTCCAAATTCCAGTTCCTCCACTTCAGATGAATGCGATTTTAAACAAGTGATTTCATTTTTCTGAACCTCAGCCTGAATATCTGCAAAACAGAGATATGCTTTATATTGTGGGCCAAGGAGTTGGCAGAACATGTGGATTAATGCCTACTTTGTGGGGTTGCAAAAATACAAAAAATGAGGTAACCTAGAATAATGCCTGGAGAATTTAATAAACACTCAATATATAGTAGCCATACTTATTACAGAAGGGTTTATAGTTAAATGGAGGTTAAAACATGTTAATATTTATATCTATCATCTAGGAAAAGTGCTATGGGAATTCAGAGAAGGGTAGAGAGATGGCTTCTTTATATGGGAAACACATAAAACTTTCTGAGAAAAGTGACATTAGGGCCAGAATAGAGGGCTGGGCTTGGCCATGAACATATATGTGTGGTTGGAGGTCTGGTGGCTGAATGGCACACTGGGAAGTAAAAATCCAGAGAGCATGTAGATGGGAAAACCATGAGAACAGTGACCTATCTATTTTAGTTGGCATAAAAAAGAATAGCAGAAAAGTAGGCAGAAGGTGAAGTGGAAGCCAGATCGTAAGAGATTCTGAATGCCTGGCTACTAAATTTGGAATTTATTTTGTAGGCAATAGGGAGATGTTGAACGTTTAGGGGCACCTGAATCATCAAACATCAACTGAAAGGCTTACTGTTTCAAATTCTGCTGAATCAGATCCATAGTGGACTCATTTATCATAGACAAGGGTTGTGTCTATAGGAGATTTCTGGGAATCCTTAGTTTGACAGAAGGTCCAATTAGCTCAATCCTGAAAGAACTCACACTGTTTAAAGTGTTAGCTCATTTGCTTGGAATATATAGGGGTTCCATTATGTGTGGAACAGATATGATTTCAAAGATCAACCATTAAGGATATGTGAACTAAAATGGCCAATTTTAAACTTTGTCAGAAAATCTACATTCTAATTTCAAATGTTATTATTGTCACTACATGACCTATTGAATTCCTGAGAGGTTCTATTAGTGGGTAATACATTAATTCTTAATTCATAAATTCTGGCTTTCGGCTAATCTTTAGCATCCCAAATCACTCCCAGCTCAACTGGGGTTCTCATTATTATTCACAAATGTGTGGATGCCCTTTAGGTTACAGCCTTCTTTAGTGGTAAAAAAACTACTGCACCCAGAAGTCAGAGTGGGAACAAGATCTGCAGGGAGTAGGGAGGGACCTCGTTGTCAGCGTATGGTACCCAGGAGTGACTCATCCTCCTGTGTGTTGGGTGTGATAAGAGAGGAGCCTACAGATTCTCATACTGAAAAGTGTAATATCGTCAATGGTCCAAGTAAATGATGAACTGTGGAGCAGTCCAAAGGGATCATTGAATTTGGTGGTGAGAGCTGTAGGTGCCAGGAAAGGTTTCAATGGAGGTATGAATCTTATGATAAAAACTTCAAAGTTAGTGTAAGTCTCCGAATTTATGCAGCTGTTTTGTGTTTATGTATGTTTTGCACTTGAGTACAGAATAAGGAGCTGTAGTTAAACAGATGCATATTTGTTAAAGGCTCAAAAATTACAAATTCCATATAAGCCAACGTGCACGAAGCTTCCCAAAATGCTAATTTGGTCTTAAGCTGCATCAGTAGAAATAGGATGTTCGGTAAGCAGAGTTCAGAGCCACCCAAAAATATGGCAGGGCTGCCTGAGCATATCCCATAGTTCATGGATCCAGAGCACACTGGCTGTCCACTTGTGGATAGGTCCCTTCCTCCCTTCATCCATCTATCCTTTCCTCTTTTGTCCTTTCCTTTTTTTCTTCCTTCCTCTCTCTCTTCTTTCATTCCTCTCTCTCTTCTTTCATCCCTTCTTCTTCCAACCTACCAACATTTGGGTATGAAGCAAAAAGGAGTATGCTTATTTTTAAAAAGTAAGAATTTGCAAAAGCTACTTGGGGGAAAGAGATCTTGACTGAATGGTTTGTGAGACACACACAAAGTAAAATAGTTTCTTCTCTGGATATAAGTGTCTTCTCTTTTTTAGTGTGATTTAAATGTTTTCCTGCCTGGAAGCAAGGAAAGGGACTAAATGGTTTTTTGGTTTCTCTTTGATTCCCCAAATTCTATTATTCTATGTAATTACCATCATTTGCAGTGCCAGGCAGGTGCTGTGAGTTAGCAGCCCAGAAAAAAAAAAAAAAAAAAAAGAAAGAAAAACCCCTTTATTCGAGATTTTAAAAAAGTCTTTCTCCACCCAATTATGCAATTTTTCATTAATAATGTGCCACTACAAATTATGTGACTAAATTAAGGATAATGAACTCACTCGTGCTCATTATTAATCAAAACCAAATAAGGAAGTTGCATTTTTTTTCTCTCTCTTCTCAGATATTTAGGATGACAGTCAAGCAGCAATGACAATTCTATCCTCTCCACTCCTAACCTTCCAAATGGTAAATATTTATAAATCTCTTCTAGAAGAGGCATGCTGCTGCAGAGATGTGATGTAATTAGTAGACTATTTTTTGTTGTCAGGAAACTGAGATACAGATAGTTGTGCCATTGATGATTTAATACCCAGACCATACAACAAGGGGAAATTACAATCATATTATAGCAGTTAGCCAGCTGTATCTGTTGCATAAGACTTTTAGATTTGTAAATATAACCCTCTCCTTTTCTAAGTAATGAAGTTTCTTCAATTATTTCATTGTTAGATTTTACTATTTCAAAATGTGTAGCTAATGTGTTTAGGTCTAATCTCAATGGTGTAATTCTCATTTGCATGCTAGCTAAAAATTGATAGCTTTCTATGAGGAGGAGTAGAAGAGGAAGATCCACTCATTATGAATGAAGTGTTTTCTATTTGCCTAGCATTTGATTGGTGATAACAAATAATACATGATTCCTACTTTAAGGAGAAAAATTGATGAACAAGAAACTATTAAGAGACCAATTAAGAGTTAAAGTGTATATTTCTTATAGCCTTCCTTTAACACAGATTGAACAATCATAGCTATACTATAAATCAATAGCAGCCATGATAGCTTACTACAACCGGCATTGTACCAGTACTGAGAGGAATAAATGAAAAACATAAAGATATATAAATGCTTACTCTTTAGCTCTTCAGAAGCTAACATTACTAATCAGGAAGCTAGGGCTAAGTCTCATAAAATACATATGGAAGAATCACTAGATTAAGAAGGTGACCAAACATCATCTACTTTAGAAAAATATGAATAGTGATGTCTGGAAAAGAAGACGGACCATCCAGGGACTGCAAAGAGTATGAGGCAAAGAAAGAGCCCCACATTTGGGCGAAGGAGAAGAGCTGGTGTCAGATGGCAGTCCCAGCTCTATGTCTTATAGCTGAGCCTCAGCTTCCTAACCTATAAGGTGCTTCCTAACCTACTTGCTTTTGAAAGTGTTGTAATGACTGAAGATACATATTAATTACTGTTTTCTATGCTCCATTTAGGAGGGTGAAATTGAAGTTTAGAAACCTGAGCTGGGTAACTTGCTTAAGATCAGATAGTTCTCGATTGAGCTTTCAACTAGTATACTGATTTCTAGAGTCCTGGTCCAGCACTCTTATAATTATGTAAACTTCTGTGAAGCTATGAGTATGCCATAAACATAGTAATTGTACAAAGTTATTTTATTTGATGAAGTCCTGTACTAAGATTGTAACAGTGTGAATGAATGAGCAGAGAATGGTCACAGTTAATAACCAGAGTCCCCAGTGTTGATGTGTGTACGAAAATTCCTACCAAAAAATAAGTAAATCTCCTGGAGACAAAAATCTATCACTCTGGTTTCAGGTAACAACTTCATATACACAAAACAATTACATTTATGTCAGACATTCAAATGAAAATGGAAATATTAACCCAAAGGGATATTCGAAAAGAAAATTAATTTTAACTCTGATAGTAAAATGATCAGATGAAGCCAACATAGTTTTGATATGTAACCAATTCTAACTAAAGCTTATAAATGAGGATATGTGAAATATCAATAAAATGCCTAAAGATTCTGCCATTCCTAATTTGTCTTGGTAGACTTTCCAAAGTACGTTTTCGAGGCTTATACTTTTTTTTCTATGTAGGCTCGTTTTATGTTCCCACGATAAGGAGGTCCTGGAAGGCAGGAATAATATCTGGCATCATGCATCTTCTACTCAGGCATTGAAGCAAAGCATACTTACCATACTGCTCGTATTTGGTATATCCCGAAATCTGTCCAAAGTTTGAAATTTCTGATTTAGCTCTTGAAATAGTTCCATATGCCTCTTCCTTGTATGCATGACCTTCTGCAAAAGAGAACAAGATAGCTCTCATCCCCAACTTGATGTATGTTTTTCAAACAAGAGATTCAATATTTTTGCTTTAATAATAAGGATAATCAAGTTTGGCAGGAACCAGGAGGTCCTACAAGATGCACAAATGCAAATAAGTTGCACCAAATCATTGTCTCATATTCAGCACTTCTTACACATTAATAATTGGCTTTTTCTTTCACTTACAAGACTACGAAAAAAAAAAAGGTTTTCTTGTGGGTACATTAAAAATGTACCAGTCATTTCTGAGTAAGTTTTTCATTATTCAAAAGTTAAAGCTGTTTTACAAAAACAGTTATAATATTTTTAAAATGTTAAAAAACTCGAACTGGTAAAGCACCCAGTCCCTGATGTTTGTCATGGGAAATATTACTTTTTTATGTCTTATTTCTGTAAACACTAAAATCCTAGTTGGCTGTACTAAAGTGGGAGCAAAATCCCAAACCCTGCCATTAAGGCTGAATCAAAGCACTAAAGTGTCTGAAATATATGTGGGATGTAAAACCTTGCATTTTCCATGTGCATAATGATTAAGCTTCATAAGAGGCAAATCTGACCCATAGATTTCATCAATTTGTTTAAGAGATGGTACAGATTCTTAACAATTAGGGTTCAGAGCATAAATTGTGTGGCTGATATGCTTCTAAAATCACAGATACAAATATATTCATACTTCTCATCCCTGGTTACACCCTTTTCTCCCAACTTCACCATAACTCAACAAATGGAGTCAAATAAAAATGACCTTGGGGTAAGTATCATGGGGTGAATCTTGTTCAATTACAGATCATTTCAGAACGCCAAAGAAGAGTTAGATAATAAGTACCCTGTATTTGTAATTGTTATTTTAAAGGAGAAAATGTCTTCCTCCGTTTTGATTTTTTAAAGTTCATTTCAGAACCCCAAAGAAGAGTTAGATAATAAGTACCCTGTATTTGTAATTGTTATTTTAAAGGAGAAAATGTCTTCCTCCGTTTTGATTTTTTAAAGTTAAAAATCAATATTTTGGTGATTCTCCAAGACTATGCCTTCATATTTTGTAAGATTTTACTGTATTTTAAGCATATGCCTCATAACTTACCATTTGTTCATGTGGTTTGCATAGGTATATTATATCTATGTTTAAGCTAGAATTTGAATATTTGGTCCATTGTTTTAATTAGCAAATATTTTCAAAAATAAGGATTTGTTTTGGAAAAAAATACATAGTTGGGAAAGCTGTAATGCCTAATTTCCTTCTAAAAGACACTGCAGAGAAACACTTTACCTCCTTGAGGAAAAGGAAAAGGGCAAAAGACAAAAACAATGGAATCTTTAACACATTAAAAAAGCCTGTTCTCTCCTATGCAGGTTTAATTTCCTGTATTTAATAAATATGTATCTAGGCAATACATTGTTTAGCTCATTTCTTTCCTTTCACTAGCCTACTTTTATGTGAGAGATTTCTGTCATTTTATGTCTTGCAACAATCAGTTTCTGTCTTTGCTCCTTTTGGCTCTAGGAGTTGGCTGTGTGAGAATCAGGTGTTTGAGGACAAGAACATGGCAACATTACTCATGATAGGGACATGAAACATAGCAAGCAATTATAGAGCGATTAACTTCCCATCAGTTTGGGGGAGAATATACAAAACAGATTTGCAGGATTAATAGAGAAACACCAGGCAAACATAATTTGACTAGTGATGGCTTGTGGGGATTTAGGAGAGAGAGGATTTGCATAAGCAGCTCAATGGGGAGATTCTGAGGACCCTGTCAGTTGCAAACATAAAGTAGCACATTCTTTCCTTTGGGAGACAAACACTTTCAGGCAGTACCAGGTTCTAAGACACTGATTAAAATATGGATTTGTGTATAAGGAACACTTAAAAAAAAAAAAAAACTATTGTAGTTAGAAAACTGGATCTGCTTCTAACTTACAAATTTCATTTTTCATAATAGTGAATCTTTTTATATAGAGTTATTTTCTTCTATGGTACAGTAGGGGTGATGTACTGACATTTTTCTAGAGATATTTTATTCCATCATTCACTACATACTTACGAGCATCACATATTGTGCTAGATGCTCAGGTAATGATGTTGCACAAAATCTGATTGAGTTCCTGATCTCTTATAGCTTGAAGTCTAATGGAGGACACAGGCATAATAATTCAAATAAATGTAACACTGTAAGTGTGATAAAGAAAACATATGGTGCTGCTATGAAAGTGATAGGATAATTTGCTAAGATAAATCCAAGTGAGGCAATTCCCTCATTTTAATATATCCATTTTTAATTTGAAATTCCTCGAATTAGTGATTCCCATGGTCTTATTTGTCTATCCTCTCTTTTCCATTTTCTAGGATTCAGAAAATTTCTAGCTCAATTTTTAAGTCTATGCTGGAATCCCCTCTTTCAATGGGATCTTTCCTTTTCAAGTACAAGAAACTCATTCTCTTCTAAGAGTTGATGCCAAAGGCATAGCACCCTTATTTTGAGATGAGCATCTGATTTTTGTTTGTGAAGTCTCCAATTATCCTTCATCTTGTGAGGAATCTGACTTGGCTTTGGGGAACTATACCTTCCCATGTTCCTGGAAATGTCCGTTGACATTCCTACTATTCTCTGGCCAAGAGGTGAATTATTCTGTCCCCTTCCAACAGTTACTTCATTAGTCAAAGTCACCTAATGTTTGTTGCTGCCAAATATACTAGATAAAGCATTTTTAAGAAGCAAACCAAGCATCAAATACATTCCATGGGAAAAGAAGATATACTAGCTGATTGGAGGTTTTATAATTATATTCTGATTGAACGGGTAGTACCTAATTCAGAACTGGGTGGATCATATTTCAAATAATTGGATTGCTATGAAAGTCTAAAAAGTATACAGGAAAAATATAAAGGTATGCTGGTCACCAATATTGTATAACCAGAAACCATTTTGATATTTTCTACATGGGTTTATTAAAGCTATTAAAGCTCAAGGACACTGAAATGAATATGGAAGCAAATGAAAAATGTGTATGCTGAAATATGGGGCCCTTGCTACCTAGAAACATGAATGGCAAATACATTCTCATGCCAAATATTCATTCTAATTTGAAACTGCCACCTTGGCACTGCCAGAAATAACCATAGCAATGATGGCCTGGATTTCTGGCAGAAGTATCACATTATAGCTCTCACTGTCTCACTGACAACTCATGTCTCT
Source organism: Mandrillus leucophaeus (assembly GCF_000951045.1). Taxonomy (NCBI): domain Eukaryota; kingdom Metazoa; phylum Chordata; class Mammalia; order Primates; family Cercopithecidae; genus Mandrillus; species Mandrillus leucophaeus. The sequence continues at coordinate 40,218 of NW_012101715.1, forward strand.
GACATGAACTCAGTTTGATTGTCCATGCATGATTTCTTCTTGTTCATAGACTCAAGTAGATCACCCAGCCTTTAAAATAAAGAAGATTCCATTGATAAGAATGCCAGCTTCACAGTGAATACTGGAGAGTTTATAACCCAACAATATTCTGGGGCAACAACTTAGGTGTGGTTTTAGTTTTCACATGTACTAAAGATTTCCTCTTATTTATTTACTTGTATGAGTATTTATTTGTAGCACCGATGCCTATAATGAGTTGCCACTTGCTTAGAAGTTTTCATGCTTATAAATCTATTGGTCTATTTCATTTGGCTATTTTTTTATGTTTAGTGACATTAGGGTTTATCCGATTGCCTTTTTCTTTCTTTTCTAATTTAAGACCTCTGCTTTTTAAAGAAATCGACTTCTGTCAAAAACTGAACTTATAACTGAGTTTTCAAAATGTGTAATAATGAGAAAATTCTAACCTGTGGATTTTCTATTTAAATAAAGATATATTCTGATTGACAATATATACATATCTATAGAATTCAGGTGGCTGTCAAATATTATATGCATCTTTTGCAATAAAGATAAGAGCATGATAATGTTTCCTTGCATTCATATTAACATCACGCAACAATTCTGGAAGCTGCATATGAATCCCCATCCTGAGAGGACCACCAATCTAACTGCACAAAAAATATGTTCTCCCAAGTAGCTTATTTCAAAAGATCCCTTTCCTTTTATACATTTTAAATGCAAGAGAATTAGTCTGTGTAGCCCTTTAATTGTTGATATTAGAGAGAAAGTGATGCTATAAAATAAAGCACATTCATCGTATTTCAGATATTTGAGAAAAATGAGGATGGAAAGCCCCCTGTATGTCTGGAGTACCTGCTATATCCCAAGAACTCTCCTAGACCATTTAAATACTTGGAATATGTCAAGTCTGATAGCATATTTCTCCAAGTTGGATCTAGAGAAATGCATATTTAGATCTCAGTTGTATCACTTTTAAGTTGTGTGGTCTGAAGTGTAAAATCTAATCTCTTTTTAGTCCCAGTTTCAGTAATCAGACTTACCTTGCAGGGTAATTTTGAAGATTTAAAAAAGGATATAAAACACTTATCACTGGGCCACACAGATAAAAGCCACTTAAGAAATGGCAGCCATTATTATCTTTCTTAATCCTCACAATAACTCTGGGAGGTAAAGCCATTATCTCCACTTTACTGATTAGAAAACTTAAGCTCAAGGAGGCTAAGTAAGTTTCCCAAGCTCACACAAGTGGTGAGCAAGCTGGAATTCTTTCTGAATTCCACATCAATTCTCTTTGCTTGCTGCTATCTTAGATGTATCTCATAGATCCAGGGAGCACTCTTCTTTAGACTATTCAGGTGTGTAATTATGTCTTGTTATAATGGAAAATGAGACAAAACAATCCAGGATGGGCTAGGTACTCTCTGTAGTAAGCCCATAAACTCTACAGATATTGACCACCCTGCAGGTATTCCATAGTACTGCAATTATATTTTTCATGGCTGGTCTTCATATTTTGTCTCTGAACAGTTCCTGGGCAATTACTTATTTGTCTGTATATCACTGGCACCTAGCACAGCATTTGGCATTCAGCAGGTGCTCAATAAAAGTATACTGAATACCTTAAATGAACAAGACAGCACAGGCATATAGGCCACGGAAGGTGACTGCAATATGGAAGGCCATTATAAATGTCGTCTTCTCTTCTTCTAAAAGAGGTCTTCCCAATGGAAGAATGGCTCATTTACTGGCCCCAGACAAGAGCTTTGCCTCCTCATTCTGATTTTATTGTGTTCCTTTCTTTTCAATACAAATGGCTTATAAACGGGCTTAGAACAAACTGTTTACAAATTTTCACTTTAATTCATAAGTGTGAATCACAGAGTTGAAGCTTAAGTCTGAATTATATATCAGAGAGGTAGTTACGGTATACAGATTTTAGAAGCTGAAATAAATTGTTAGAGAAAGTTGGAGAAACTCCTAGCCATTAACTTTATAGTATGAGGTCTGGAAATCATGGGCTCATGGGAATTATAAACCAGTTTCCATGAATTATGTTTTCCAGCCTTAGAACTTTATACACCTACAATGCCATTGCCCATATCTGCTAAGATGAACCTGTAGTTCTTCTTCTTCTTTACTGGTTTGCATGAGTCCTGCAAGGGGTGGAAAATTGTGACAACTTCCTCCCCATCGTAAGGGTCATGGCCAACGTTTCTAACCTCTACCACAAAAGACAAGGGTGGGTTAGAGAATTTCTTTATGGCTGGCTTCTAGATAAAAAGGTATGGGAAGGTTAGAGTAGTATTTTTTAATTTTTTTGACCTGTTTTGGGGAAAAGAAGTTCTCCTTACTATGATCCGATTTGGTGAAGAGGAATTCTGGTATCTATGACTTACGTTGGAGGAGAATAAGGGGCCAGTGACAGGAGGGAAAGAGAAGATCAGAGAGATCCTGGTTCTGAGGTTGCTTCTGAGGCCTTTCAATGTTCTTAGTTCAAAGCACTCAGTATGCCAAAGCACCATACTCTGGGGTATCATTTTCTGAGCCCTGTATTCCTCTCTCCAGAGTAGGTTGTTGAATATTAGCCTAAAGTGAATGTCAAAACTCATATTAAGGAAACAATGCACACTAGGTTTTAGCTTAGTTCCTAAAGCAGTGTTGTGAAAGGGGGATGATTTCCTTGGCTGGAGTCTCAATGTTTCCCTCACATGGAACTATGGAACTTGTAGACCCATTTTCAGTGTCTATGTTTCTTTTCTTTTCTTTTCTTTCCTTTTTTTTTTTTTTTGAGACGGAGTTTCACTCTGTCGCCCAGGCTGAAGTGCAGTGGCATGATCTTGGCTCACTGCAAGCTCTGCTTCCTGGGTTCACGCCATTCTCCTGCCTCAGCCTCCCGAGTAGTTGGGACTACAGGTGCCCGCCAGCATGCCCGGCTAATTTTTTGTATTTTTAGT
>NW_012101715.1:43245-78159 GCF_000951045.1 Mandrillus leucophaeus
TTCACTGTGTTAGCCAGAATGGTCTCGATCTCCTGACCTCATGATCCGCCCGCCTCGGCCTCCCAAAGTGCTGGGATTACAGGTGTGAGCCACCGCACCCGGCCTCAGTGTCTATGTTTCAAATATGTTTCTGTTTGAATAAATATGATGCCAGAGTTTAAAACAAACTAAAGTGTCTGAAAACAGCAAAAATTAGTTGCATATTTTTTTTTTGCCACTGTCAATCCTGAATGTCCTTGCTGTAAATGCATAATTTTGCAACAGTTTAAATTTATATATATATATATATATATATATATATATATATATATATAAAAAAAGATGGCTATTGTCTAGGACTAAATTGCTCAAACTTTTCCTCTAAAAGTACCCAGATTGCCTAATGGAGTGCCCTTACTGCTGGGGCTCAGGGACAGAGCAGGAAGAAGTCTGCTATGAACAAGACATTTCTTTGAAATTTTATACCTTACACTTAGAAATTAAAATATATTTTGATTTTTATGTCACAATTTAGCTGTGTTTATAGTGATATTGAATTAATATAAATGATATCTTTCTTGGCTATCATCACCCAAATCTCCTTGTAAAAAATCAAGCCCCCATGAAAATGGGGATTTGTGATTACCCCGTGTCTGTGTCTTCTTTTGCCCTCTGTCCACAATCACTGTCTCCCAGTTTGAGAAGTATGAAAATAGTGGAGGTATGGAGCTCATTAAAAACTCAAAGAAACATCCTAAAATGTTTTTAAAAGGCTACATAAGCCAGGCACAGTAGATCATGCTTATAATCCCAGTATTTTGGGAGTCTGAGGCAAGGGAATCACATGAGCCCTGGAGTTTGAGACTGGCCTGGGCAACATGGTAAGACCCATCTCTAAATAAAACAAAACAAAACATAAATTAGCCAAGCATGGTGGCACATGCGTGTGGTCCCAGCTATTAGGAGGCTGATGTGAGAGGATTCCTTGAACCCAGGAGGCAGAGGTTGCAACGAGCCAAGATTGCACCACTGCACTGCAGTGTGAATAACAAAGCCAGCCTCTGTCTAAAAAAAAAAAAAAAAGCTATATACTTTTCATGGAAAACTGTGAAAATTTTTATCTCTGCATTTTTGGAAGTGAAGAGTAAAAAAACATATCTATATGACAAGTATATGGATACCAGTTTTTTGTTGTCGTTGCTTGTTTGTTTTTACTTTTTTTTGAGATTGAGTCTCACTTTGTTGTCCAGGCTGAAGTACAGTGGCATGATCTTGGTTCACTGCAACCTCCATCTCCTGGGTTCAATTGATTCTCCTGCCTCAGCCTCCCAAGTAGCTGGGATTACAGGCATGCACCACCGTGCCCAGCTAATTTTTGTATTTTCAGTAGAGACCCGGTTTCATGGATACTTCTCTATCCATATATTTTTAACATAGAATGGATACTGTTATCTATTAGTGTTTCAGAATGAATGTCTGCAATTGTGTTTCTGGGAATTCTTAGAGCCCAGATCTCGACACAAGACAGACAATTAGAACAACTTACCTAATTGTCTGTTTTAACATCATATTAGGAACCTTTATTCTAAAATATTAAAATGGAACTTACCCTGACTAGATGTCTTCTTGATTTCCCTAGTTCTGTTACTGGTACTAGCAGACACCCAGGCTCAGAACTGGAGAGGATTCTTTTCTCTGCTCCCTCACCCTTTCACCCTATGTTCAGTTAAGGACCAAATTCCACAGATTCTGCCTCTGCAGAGTCTTCTCATTGCTTTCTCTTCCTACCACCTCCAGGAAGTGGACTTTCATTACCTACCACATTAGCCAATCCTAACTGGTATTTCTGCTTCTCCTTTCACCCTGCTATACAATCTATCCTCCCTGTTACTGACATACTCATCTTTTTAAAACCCAGAGTATAGCAAATCATTCTGCACTGAAACAGCAACAACAAGCAAACAAAATATAATAGACAAAGCTTAGCAGCTTTTAGTAGCAAATTAAATAAAAATCCCTCCTGGAGTATAAGGCATGGTTTCTAAATTACTCACTTTAGTCTCTTCTTCCATAGACCCCTGTTTAGGTAAATTTTGACTGACTTGTTGTTTCTTAAGAATACCACAGATTAGCCAACCCACATGCCTTTTCCTCCTCCTAGAATTTCTACCTGCCATTTTTCTATCTCCTTGAGTTATATCTAATGTGGATATCTTTGAAATTCAGTGTGGCTATCTTTGAAATGTCTCTTCCATTGTCGTCCATTTTTTATGCTAGTCTCTGCCTTAATTCAGGTACAGTGTCCAATAACATTTTGTTAAAGCAAACCGGATGGAAAAGTAATTCAATTTTTTCACCATTTAAAAAAATAATTCCTGAATGCTTATTAGGTACTAGGATCTCCGGAGCTGGGCATACAAATTCAATAAGGCATTTGGTTACAGAACACAAGAATATCACTACAGTATTTTCTGTATATTTTCCAGAAAGCAAGAATCCAGAAATGCAATGCTGTTCTGGAGACTGTCTACATGAAAGGGCTATTCCCCTGGTATGACATTAACTAGTCACAAGAGTTTTAGGGATATATGAGTTGGCAGAATATTATCATAGTGTGTAGACTTTGGGGAGTGTGTTAGGCTTAAAGCCTCAAGCAAAGATGCTTTCCGAAGTCCAAGAGGCAGTCTGTCAGTGGCAAAATGTTTAAGCTGGCCATTGTATGATAAAGCTTGCAGGGGGAGCAGGAGGGTCAGAGAGCTTGATAAAAATTTAATTAATCTAGCCTGAATTAAGAGGGGGACAAGCTGGACTTTCCCTCAAGAACCACCCACAAAATATTAATAGATTGTATTACAATTCATTAGCATTTATATCTGGCAATAAGTTTTCTAAACACAATCCATGAAATATCGGCCACATAACTGCTATGGCACATAAAACTAAGGGAAATAGCTCTAAACAATTTGTAGGGTAAAAGTAATGTCTCAAAGTTCCCACCCGCCCCCACCGAATTTTGATACCTATAGTAAACATGCAATGATTACAGCAATTCAAGAGCTAAAGACATGTCTGGGGTTCTCGTGTTGCAATTTCTCTTCTTTATCAGGAAATGTTTTATTAACAACATGGTTTTATGGGTGGAATACTAAGCATAGAAATAAGTATAAGCTTAAGGAATCTGCTACCAGTTGCCATAGAGAATAGATGAAAAAAGAACAGTTTCTCCAATGCTCCAAGTGACACAGTATGATTAGATTTCTTTTCAGTGTTTGTGATTACATAACTTAGGCTGGTTGAATTAAGGCTTAATTTTAGATCTAGTTTTTTTTTTACTATATTTTGCCACTGATGACTAGGTGAGTTAATTCCTTCCTCCTCTCTTTTATACTAACATAACAATTTATTGCTTTTAGACCAGGATATATACTGTCCGATTCTCTATTTCTGGCTACCTGAAGAATTAATATTAAAAAGCCATAAAATATCTGTTCTTGAAAGGCACTAAATAATCTAAAGGCAAAGATTGCTGAATATTGTCTATTCAAATTTATATTCTTGATACTTTTATGCTAAAAACTTTGGATGCAATAAAATATATATTCAGTGCTAAGTTACTACAATGAGGCTGCATCAGTATTAAAACTTTCTATTTAATCATAGATAAAAGATTCCTTATCATTACTTTGTATCTTGTAGTCTGAAATGTTACTGAAAAGAACCAGTTATCCTTGGACTCCATTCAGGGTAAAACCATTGTTGACCATTGCAGTAAATAAAAACAAGTCTTAGTTTTGACACATGATGTACATTGTAGAGCTACAACATTCATCTAAATAAATGAAATGACTGAACTAGGAGTAGTTAGCATGTCCTGGGAAGCTTCTGTAATTTTAGGAGTATCAATTAAGAGTATTGAGTTCTATGTATGTATCACAAGGGTACAAATATACTGGAGAAATATGTAATGTATTGTATCCAATTATGTTAGCAGACTATGAATCATATTCAATTATCAACATACATAAGTACATTTTATATGATGCTTAAATATCATTAATTTTCTGTTTAGCATAACCTCCTCAGACGGTATGATTTCAGTAATTTGCAGTAACAGTATTATAGCATCAATATAAATTCAATGTAAATTGGAAAATGAAAATTTTCATCTTGTTTGTATCCGTGAAAGGGCATTTACTAAACACAGGAACACATTGAATCAATAGCTTCTATTGAGAAAAAAAGCATCTGAATGTACCGCAGAGAACCTAAATAGCAGGAATCAGAAGATGAAACAAGTAATTTTCAGAGAAAGCCTAGCTAACCAGCCTAAGCATGTTCACAGGATCTCTTCAGGTAGTCACTGAAGTAAAACCAAGAAAATTGCTTTAAATATAAAAATCAGGAAGCTGACATTCCCCCTCCCTACAAACAATCAACCAGGTTCAGCTCCTAACATAAATTGTTCACTTATCTTAGTATGTATAAAACAGATTCCTCACTTGTCCAGAAAATCTGTTTAGCATATACTTAAAGTAATTCAAACTTTAAAAATTTCATGCTATACAAGATAAATTTTAATTAAAATGTTTGACTTATTTAATTAAATTAGTACATAATATCCTTACATGGCTGCATAGAGTCCTAATCTTTAAGTAATTATATATCAATTTTGAATTCAAGTAATTAAAATTCTAAAATAATTCATATAAACTTACCTCAAAGTCAAGGTCTGAATATCGTGATTTTCTTCTCTGTAAGATGTATTTTTAAAAAGAAGGAAAAAAAACCAATAAAGTTATGTTTAGTCACTCAAACAAAATGAAAAATCATCATTTTCATTAAAGATAATCCTGCTTGTTTTATACATATTTCCTTCACATAAGGAAAAATGTAAAATATTATGAAATTTTATGAATCATGAAAATTTTATGATTTTGAAATATTCTGTTCACAATTTTCTATTTTTACTTTGAACTTCTTTTAAAATTGAAGAATATAAAAATACAGAATATTTCTCATTTTGACCTCTTAACCCAAATTTTTAGTAAGGAGAAATTGTTCCTATGAAAACTCAGACAGACATTTCAATCTTGAAAGAGACTTTAGGCTTACTACAGCAAAACTACAGACAAACAGGATTAAAAGTTGTATAGGAAAAATTGTCTAGTTACCTTGACATCTTCAACCAACATCTAGTTTTCATTTCTACCAAATTCTACCCAATCCTCTGAGTCCCAAAGTTCTTCATAAGTCTCACCCACATATTTCTTGTAATTTGATAGTCCTCCATGACAGAAAAGTCCTTCTCATTGCTAGTCCTGAGGAACGAACGTATTTGTTCTAGTTCAGCAAAACAAACTATTCCACACCCCAGTAAAATGTCGATGTACATGTAAATGTCTCACAGTGTTTCTCTATGGCTCCATCTTTGTTACACAGTTTCTGAAATCTAGTTATAGATAAAATGCATTAATAAAATAATGAAGACTGATACAACCAGAAAACAGGATTAAAATGAAATTAATACAATTCATGTGATATGATTTTCATGATATTAGTATAAAGTATTCTTAGCAAACTTTTAGTATAGATTTTTAAAATTTTGAATTTTTTGATGAGAGAGGGAATGAAACAGGGAGAATTAACAAACAATTAAAGTATGCAATATTCAGGTAGTTGGAAAAATATATAAACCTTTGGGCAAAATTTTGTTTCATTTTTCCCGTGCTCCCATCCCAAAACCTACAAACTTCGATAATTTAGTAGGAAACCATACCCAAGATAGGTAGGAGACTCTAGTCTGCATTTTAACTGTTGAACATTAGGAGAGACAGAAAAGAAGCATTAATGTAGTTTCTTGAAAACTATGATTAAATTTCTGCAGCTACAGTTAAAATTGTCACGACAAAATCAGAACCTCACTGTATACCTAATCCCCAAACCATGTTTCAGTAGACAAAAGGGGACATGCCAAAAGAAAGGTTTCATGTTTTAAGTGAAAACTTCCTGAAATAATTTTATTTCAGTGAAGCTGTTTAAGACTGAAAATGCAGTCTTCAAGCACAATCAAGGAGAGGGCTTAAAGGAGACTGCTTTATTAAATGAAAACTCAGCATGTTGATCTCACTTTCTTCTTGTCTCCAACAGCATCTCAGTCTTGCCGTGGTGACATCCAGGAAGGAGAAAAGTATCTGTGAAAGCATTGAGCCCAGTCCTCTTTTGCAGTCTCCCCACCACTATTGTTATCTAACTGTGTTGTGTGAAAACCAGGCTCCAGTGTACTGCGCCACACTTTGCTGCAATATGCTAGACTAAATGTCAGTGCTTCCATTCTGCTCTTGTATACCTTGCTTTCTTGGCACTGTGACTAAGCAGGACATTTTTGTCAGTATACATTAAGCAAGATTCTCTCTTAATACAGCAAAATTTAAGGCTGGAAACAGTTTTAAGCAATAATTATAAAACATGAGTCACGAGCTTTGCATTTTATTTGAAACTTAAATAGTGAAATCTTATGAAAAAGATTTAGAAGCAAGAGCAAAAGACAGGAACCTAGAAGATCACCAGAGATAGATTCTGTTTCTGAGAGCAGGTATGTCAATGTGAAATAGGGAAGGAAAATGGATACACTCATATAAGTAGACTCTCTCCTATTTAATTTTATTAAAATTAAATTCTAATATAAGGCGTAGCATAACTGGCAGTCTTGAAGGATTAGACTAAGGAATGAACAAATCAAACAAACAAATTTTAATCAAAAGAACCTAAAGATGGTGGTGGGATTTGGAGTGGATGCAAAATAAAGCAGTAGAGCCTTAAAAATTGGAGAGTGGGGAAAAATGACAGATTTTTACAGTCCAAATGAGTTAAAAATGTGTGTAATGTGATTCAGGTTTCCACAATACTGACCAAGTGTTTCAACCTTTTGTTGTTTATATAGCACTTCCACATTTGCACATGCTACCCACCCGTGGGATGGTCGAATAAAATATTATTTATTTTCCTTATTTTATGAATAAGAAAAATTGAAGGTCAGTGGAGTTAAAATTACTTGCCCACTTCACCTGGGTGGTAAGCAAATGAGTTGGGCTCCAAACTCAGGACTTCTGACTCCAAGCCCAGCATTTTATTTACTATCTCTTGCTGTCTTCTCAGTAATATGAGTGCTATGTTACAGCAAAAATGCCTGTGATGTTTTGCTAATTGTTACCAAACTCAGCAAAAATAACAATAGATGACCCAGTCAGTCCAAGTCTGACTTTCTAAGCATAAAGCAAGGTCAAGCAGATTAACTTTTCCTTGTCAATTGCATTTTGAAGGAGAAAAAAAGAAACAAACTAGCAATTTGATATTTACATATTTGAGAAAATATCTGTGTTGAGTAAAATAACTTAGAAACTTATATGCAATCATTTATAAGCAATGATATAATAACAAAGAGTAGGAGACTTCTCCACCTCCAGACATGACTCTCTCCTTTTTTTTTTTTTATTTTTGAAATAGTCTTGCTCTGTCACCTAGGCCGGGGTTCAGTGGCACGATCACAGCTCACTGCAGCCTCAACATTCAGGGCTCAAGTGATCTCTCCACCTCAGCCCTCCTAGTAGCTGGGACTACAAACATGTGCCACAACACCTGGCTAAGTTTTTCAATTTTTGTAGAGATAAGATTTTGTCTTGTTGCCTAGAATGATCTTGAACTCCTGGGCTCAAGCGATCCACCTGCCTTGGTCTCTCAAAGTGCTGAGATTACAGGTGTGAGCCCCATTCCAGCCTTAGTTTATCTAAAAGGGGCATGAGGCATTGGGAAATTGATGGTGTAAAGAAAGAATAAGAACATTCAATTCTGTTCGGTTTTGGTCTGTTTCCACCTTTGGTATACAAACAGCGTATTGGAAAGTGTTTCAAAGTGTTGAAGTTTATTGAAACCCTGACTTGCATGTTTATTCAAATGTCTTCCTGAGCTCTCTAAAATATTAATTCCAGAGAAGAAAGCGGTTAGAAATAATGGTTACGTATGTTTTAAATTAAGAACCAACTGAGAAAAATGGTCAAGTCATAACAATTTTTCTGATAATCTGATAACTTTTAAAAATTCTACATGTAAATTTAATATAAGCCATGCGATATTGAATTATTTTATGAAGATACAAATCCCTCTGTACCTATATTCCAATTTTCCAAATAAACTAATGTAAATAATCCTTTTTCTCATAGTAGGTAATGGAATCCTTTTATGCTGTTTCCTCTTCCTAATTTCTATGCTGTTTCCTCTTCTTAATTTCTCACTTAGAACTCATCCCAACTTGTATTCTATTCTCAATATTCCATTAAAATTCTTCTTGCTGACTGTCTCTGATGAGCTCCATCTGGTCAAATTCCAAGGTCAATTTTCTGTCCATCTTATTGGACACTCAGAAGCTTTTGAAAGTTAATCATTTCCTCATTAAAACACTCATCAACTCTCAGTCTTTTTATTTTTCCTCCTCTTACTTGCTGCAGCTTATGCTGAAGTCCCCTTTGTTGGCACTCTCACATCCCTGCCTTCTAAATGTTGAGTTCCTGGGCTCTCTTCTTTCTCTTATTATCTTCTGGATATCATAATTCACTCCCATGATTTAGCATACCATCCTTTAAGTTCCAGACATCCTTTATTCCTCCTGCCTTTCCCATGATAGAAAATGCTGGATTTTTAGTCGGTCAAGCCAGAGACTTAGGAGTCATCCTTCCTTCCTTTCTGTCCCTCGTCTTCCACATTCAATCCACCAGCATGTGCCATCTGTTCTATCTCTGAATACATCTTGTTCTGCCCACTGTTTTCTATCTCCACTTTCACCTCCATGGTCAAAGAAACTGTTATCTCTTGTCTGGATTACTTCAGTAGCTTTCTGACTGTCATCCAACTTTCTGTTCTGTCTCCTCTCCTAAAACCTCTGGCTTCTAATCCTTTACTTTCTAAACAACCAAAGTTATGGATGAATGGATAGATGGATAGATGAATGCATGGAAAAATCATTGTGACAATCTTTTGCTTAACAGTCCTCATTTGCTTCCATTGCTTTACAAGACTCTGCAAAGTCTGTTCTCTCTTTTCCATTTTAACTTCATCTTAAGGAGTTCAACATTAGCTTCACAGGTATTCTGATCTTATGAGAATATGCCAAAACTCTTTTCTACCTCAGGATCACTGCACTTACAGTTTCCTTTGCCTGAAAAGTTCCCTCAGCTCCTTGCAAGCCACATTACTTCTCAATTTTATTTCTTACAGTAAATGACACTTTCAAATGCTTCCCAGACCACCTTATCTAAAGAAGTCTCTCCCTTTCATTCCATAGTTATTACCCAGTACTGCACACTATTTCATTCATTGCTTTAATGGTTAATTGTCTGTCTCTTCCATAGGGTGTATTCTCCACAAGGGCAATATCCATTTCTATCTTGATTACATTTATATCCACAGCATCTAGCAGAGGGTATGGCACAATAGGAAACATTCACAAAATTATTGGCAAATGATTAAAGGAGCTGCACGATAACAGCCAAAAGTATTCAAAAGAATGTGACTTTCTATTTTTGTTTTGTTGTTGTTGCTTTTCTTGGGCATACTCTGAGAGAATTTGTTTAAGCAAGTAGACTAAACACACAACGAAAACCATTATGAGTAGATCAACTGACAGCTAAGAGAATCAAGACAATTTGCAGGAAGGCAGGCCTATCACTAATAGAAAGGAGAAATTCTTTACAATGATTTAAAAGTGAGAAAATGTACAACAGTATGAAGGTACTCAAAGGAATACTTAGTGAATGTATGCATAGAGGCATTTCTCCACATCTAAGTCTTGTCGAATGATGAATAATTTCTCAAAGGAAATACTTCATTGTTTTTGTCACTGCAAATTAAGCTGGACAAGACACTAGAAGATTCACGCAAGTAATAAATTCCACTGACTAATGAATGGCAATATGACTGCCATTAAAATTTCTATTATAAAGTGAGCAATAAACCTACTTGTAAGGAGAAAGCTCTGGTAGCAAATCCATTAAAAATAGCGGTGGCAATGATATCTGAGAATAATTAATTTTTAAAATGACTTCTATTCAAGCTAATTTTGTTTGTATGCCTGCAAGAGAGACAAAATTCTGTAATCCAGGAGTAAAAGCAAAACAGTAAAAAATGGCAAGCTTTCCTTTCATCAGACTTACATGAGAAAAAGATATTTAAAAAAGTCGTTTCTGCACATGGTCAATTTTGTAATGGTTTCTGTTAGTGATAGAGTGCCCTAGTTCCTAAGTGAAGCCATAACATTTTGTCTAATATTCTGAATATTGATTTAACTCAGCATTCAAGCTTCTTTGCAGAAATTCAGGGCATAACGGTAATGACATAATAATAACATAATCTTACATCTAAAGTGCTTCTTACAATTTCAAAGGTTTTTCATGTACATTATCTAATTTGATCCTCACAACAGCTGTAAGGTAGGCACCTGTAATGTGATATTATTGCTAAAATATTTTACCTTTAAAAACCATTATGCTGAGAACTCTATCATTCATGTCCAGAGAAAAACTGATGTATAAAAATCTAGCCTAGAATGGTGTCTCTTTCTGGCCATTACAAATTGAGACAGACTTATTTGGTTTCCGACATACAGGTAAGCTTATACACAAATAGACAAGCTAGAGCAACAAAACCTTCTATTTTGGATAACAGTTTTGTAATGTAGTATCTAACTCTTATCAGTTATTCAGTTTTTTATTGGTAAGAAAAATTAAGGCAAGAACAACAGAAACCACTTAAGGTGTTTACATTTCAGCAAGATGGTCTACAAAAATTCAAATGATAGAAGAACTGAGACAGCACATAGGGGACCATGCAGTAACCCAGGGATTAGCAGAAGAGGTCAGTATACCTCTTAGGCTGGACAGATAAAAGGAGAGGACAGAGTGACTTAAGCCCATGGGTTGCAGCACCTGGCGTATACTGGAAGCACTGTGGGAACTACACCAGACATACAAGGTGCTCCCAAAAGCATACAGAGTAAGGGAGAAAGATCCCAGGTTTCCCTCTTTTCCTCAAACTCTACTCTCTCACCAGTGCTTTCTGTTGACAGAACCCAGCCAAAAGCCAGTGACTCAAGAACTTGAATTAACCTTGAAAGATACAAGGAAAAGAGTGAAGAATGGACCATGTGCTTAATATGTTCAAGATGTGCACATAAGTTGGAAAGACTCTTGAGTGAAAAACCACTTACTATTTAAATCTAACATCTACAACCTGCTAAAGTAAATGCCACAGCTTCAATGATTCAGAACAAATACTGACCTGTCTCCATACAATGTTACAACTATAATTTTTCAGGAAATAAATAAATAGAACAATCCAAGGTTTAAATTAGATTTTATAGTCCTCAAGTGCTTGAGAACCATGATACCTCTTTTGTCCCCTCTTGCTCAAAAGCAAAATCTTAGTGTGTTTTTTGTTCTTGCTGTTGCTTTGCTCTATGTATACTTCATGTATTCATCACATTTTGTTCATTAATTGAAGGTAAATGACTAAAGTGCTGATGACAATATCATTCTTCTTAACCTTAAGCAAAGCAGTTACAGGATATTTAGGGCTGGAGCCACTGTTGTGAAAAATCTTACTATATTAGTATTGCAATTATTCCATAATTGTGGCAGCTCTATATCTAAAGTTTTCAGAATTGATTAACAAGTTCATTTGGGAATGACTACAGTTAGAGAACATATCAGCAGAAGGAAAGAAACAAGGTACTATTAGGCTCAGAGAAAATCTAGATATGTTTTTAATGCCAAGAAACTTCATGAATTTATTAAACTTTTTATACCCACTAATTGGGGGTTAGCTGAACAAACTCCCATGAAGGCTGGAAGCTTTTGTGCTGCCACTGACTTCAGGGTTGGGGAGCCTCCTTCTTTCTTTGTTGCTTCTTGCTTATTTGAACAAATACTTCCACCCACTCACCCACTCGAGTCTTTTTTGGCTTTCTTTTTTCCTCCCTCAACTCTTGTTTTTCCTCTTTTGCACTTTCTATCACATTCTATTCTACTATATTAGTATTGCAATTATTCCCATAATTGTGGCCGCTCTATATCTAAAGTTTTCAGAATTGCTTAACAAGTTCATTTGGGAATGACTACAGTTAGAAAGAGAACATATCTCTCCATGTTATGAGAATATTATTATTATTTTTTATTATTAATTCCCACATTTTCTGTTTTACCCTCTTCTGTTTCTTCCTTCAGCACTTTCCATGCTGGCAGTTTGTGAAAACGGATTCCTCTGGAGGTAAAATGTGAGCATCTTTATATTATATCCTTGAAAGAATCCTGAGGATCTTGGCCATTCTCTGCTGTGCCAGCTGCCCAGGCTGGATGTTCCTTATGGCTTTAATCTTCCTTCTTACTTAGAGGGAGAAAAGACTTAAATTGTTCTATGGCTTAGGCCTCATGTGATCCACATGATTTACCATTTTCACCTTAACATTATCTTCTAAGACTCAAGACACCTCCTGACTACTGTTGATCCCACTCTCTATGTAGATACTCAGGTCATTTTTCTGCTTTTCCTTTATTATTGTCAGAATACCATCTCCCTCACCAGTTGACCCAGCATATACAATCTAGCAGAGCTGATAATTCTACTTGACAATGTATCATGCTGCTCAAGAAGAAAGCCAGATCAAAAACTTTATCTTCATGAACACAGCCCCATTTCCAGAATGTGTTAATTATACACACTTAAAGGACAAGGGCTTTACCCATTTCATGTCTTTATTCATCATAAGACCAAATGCCTGTCAAAGATTAGAAAGAACTTTAAAGTTACCTTCATGCTAATATTCAGGCTCATTACTGTCCCTTCCAGATGCCATAAAATTGATCAGGACAGAAAGATTCTATTCCTAGATTTGCTATGAACTTGCTCTACAACCTTGAACAAATGACTCTACTTTGAGGATTATAACAACTTATCCATTGCATGGAGGTGTTGTGAAGATTAATTCCTGTTTCTAAAATGATTTGAGGATCTGCTAATGAAAGATGCTATATAAATGCTAATTTTTATTATTCATTCCCACATCTATATATTCTCTTTCTGCTATCTCATAAAATCGTCACCCTAAGCAATTACTATTAAATTCATTTAAAGAATGAAAACGAAGAACCAAATTTTCATTCTGAATTCCGAATTTCCTTCCTTTTCAAGATGTAAGTCTTGTGATCTCTAAGTCGTTTAAATGCAGATCTTTTGGCTGAATCACAGTTATATATAATACACTTAATAATAAGGATACGGAAATTTGGAAAAATTACAAACTGAACAAAGAAGTTCTTGGAAATACAGTCTATTGTTCAAGCACAGATAACCTGTACAATATCAATCCAGCAAAGTTTTCAGGCTTTTAGATGTAAAACATTTTTGTAACAACCAAAATATTTTCATGCAATTCCATTCAACCCACTTTAACACATTTAAAAGAGGCATACTATACAGAAAACTTCCACACAGTCATTATGATTACTTATAATGTTATGTTATTATATGCATACTTACTGAAAATCCTTTTAAAAACTTTTGTGATTTTTGCATAAATATTTTGTAGTTTGTCCTTATGTGGTCATTATTACAAACCTGGTAGTCTCTGGGATATGCAAGTTACAAATAAGGAAACTGCAGCTATTCTGCTAATTCAGAGGGATGAAATATTTTTGTTCAGAAGGGAGCTCCAGTCACCCTGGAGTTGAACTTGGCTTCATTACCCCTATCTATGCCTTTGGTTCTGAACAATGATTCTGACCTAGAAGCCTTATTCAGTTTGAGGTTGATCCAGAACTTGGGGACTTATCTTAGATTCTATTCACATTACCGTTTATTGTCTAGAATTTTCTCAATCCAGCTGGGAAAACCCTGAAAATTACCCTATTCATCACATTTTTTAAGCCTCTCAGAACACCTTTTCATTTTGACCTAGTGGAAGGTATGGCTTTGGGGAGAAGCATGAAAAAATTGCCTCTGGGAACTTTTGGAAACTTGAACATACAATTATCAGCATAACTCTGATGGAAAGGGCAGGCAACTAATTATAGTGTCTTTGTGTAGATGGTGTTTTATGTAATAATCTATTATACTAAAACAATTGGCAATACATATAAAAGTATGCATGTATTGTATCATATATGAATATATATATCAACTGAAGGTTTACAGTTATTTTTCACTGTATAAGCAGGAAAGCTGTGACGAGCTTACTGTTTACTTTTGGTGGCCTTATGAAAGCAAAAAGGCCATATTGTTGGGCCTCAGAATCCTGACTGTTAGTATGCTCAGATTACATTCTTCCTGACAATTCACAGTCTAAGACAAAAAATTTTAATGGTCATTATTCTGTAAGTTAAGAGCAAAAATATTTACTCTGAATAATACTGATCTACTGTAATAATAATTAGTTTTTCATCAGTATAATGGTAAAACATTTAGAGAAATATTCCAATTTTGTAATTTTTAACAGTTACTGTCACACAGAAAGTACAGATCTCAGTTTAAGTTTGTAATGCCATGTAGACACTATGCACCAAAAGGACCTGTGGTACCTGAGAAACATCAGAAGAATCCTCTGCTTTTTATTTATTTTATTTTATTTTTTATGAGTGCCTAATTTAGTT
Organism: Mandrillus leucophaeus; assembly: GCF_000951045.1. Taxonomy (NCBI): domain Eukaryota; kingdom Metazoa; phylum Chordata; class Mammalia; order Primates; family Cercopithecidae; genus Mandrillus; species Mandrillus leucophaeus. The sequence goes on from NW_012101715.1 coordinate 57,915, forward strand.
CCCATGATGACAGAATTATGACTGATTAGTATCTTTTTAAATATAATAGTTTCTTTTTTTAAATATTATCTTGAATAAGGGGATTATAATGCACTACTGAGAAAACCCTGAATTGCGACTGAATCTCAATAGCCAGAAATTTTCATGATACATAACTGCAAAAGCTGATGTGAATCTTCTCTTCCAACACCAGTGTCACATCAATCAATCAACCAATCAATCAATATCTCTATCTATATCTATTCATATTTCAACTGTCAAGGAAAAATTTAATCTTCTGTGGCTCACCTCTAAAGAACTCATTGATATCGTTGATCCAGTTTCACTTCTTGATAGTCCTGCATTATCATCCAACTCAGAGGCCATGAAATTCTTCACAGCTGTGCGAGGTTCAAAGGGCAAATTCTGCATATGTTCCTGGGGTGCGAGATGTTGCTCTAAGTTCATATTGAACTGGTCCATTACAGGGGGATTCATGTTGAATTCAGGGTTTACTTTGTAGTGCAATAGCCTTTCATGCGGCAAGGTTTCCATGCCAATATTCATTTTGCTTTCTTCTTTCATTGAAGGCTGGTTATTTACAGAACTTCTGGGCATCACAATATAGTCACTTTCCATCATTCTTTCTTGAGGGTGGACTATGTCCATGTCAGCCCCTCTCAAATTATCATCCGTACATAAGTACACAGTTCTTCGCAATTCACTATTTTCTTTTTTCAAACATGGATTGCTAAGCTCATTCATACTCATGGGCATGTGCAGACCTGTGGGTTGCTGGATGATGACTTTGGAAATGACATTTCCAGGCAATGTTGAATAGCTTAGTCCTTCAGGGTTTGTTCCCTTTTCTTCTTCATCATCATTTAGAGAAATCCTAGAGAGCGTTCCTGTTATTGTGGCTGCTCGGCAAGGACCAATATCCTTATGAAGAACTGTGAGTAGGAATGTAAAAGTTGAAGAAAGAGAGTTAATGTGTGTTTATTTTTCATTATTATATTATGCTGTCTCTCTTTCTACTAAACAATTTTCTTGTTATTAAATATATATTATTTGATAGATATGTTATTTAAAAATATACATATCAATTTGTTTGTACATGGTCCAGAGATTACTCAATCACTCTTTACTGATTCTGTTATGCTCTCATAGATCTCAGGTAGCCCATAGCTAAAGCATATCTGAAAGCTGATTAATGGGCTTTCAAAAATCTTAGTACCCTGTCCTTAAACAACTCCAAATAACTTTCCAGGAAAATAGGAGATTACCAGAGAAGTTTTCTCTATCAATCTGCTCCAAAGGATTTTTGTAAAATTATGAATATTTTCATACAAATTTGATTTTTTTCTTAATGGCTTTCCCTCTAAACTGTTCTAGAAGTTATGCTCATTAAAATGCTTCTTGAAGGGATAATTAATGGGAACTTCATCCTACCGGATCAGAAATCCCTCCAAAAATTATGCATATTGAAAATTAATGAGGATTTTTTCAGTGAAGTCCATATGGTCAAGGTGGATACAATATTCAAAAGTATTTATCATATTCAGTTTTATATAGAAGAAAGAAAATTTAAAAATTAATCTATATGCTGGGATGCCCCTATGAGAATATTAAAACTGCCAACTGAGTTTAAGAAAAAAAACTTTATGAACCTCCAAAATTTTTGTTCCACTTTAAGCCTAAAAATAATGATTTAGGAGAAAAAAATTTATGATAACTTGTAGTATGAAAATGAACAAAACAAAAATGCAAACCAAACCAAACAAAAACAATCAACAAAAGAGTAAATAATTCTTTATTAAAATATATTTGGGTTTTTTTTTTCCCTCTTTTTGCCTCTGTATAAAAAGAAAGTCATATTTTGGGGATAATAGGGCAGAATAACACAAAGCATGCTTAGTTATGAACAATTGTCAGTTTTGAGGATACAAATGAATAAAATTCTGAAGACTTGTTATTGTAACTTTGGAATTGAAAGCATACAGAATAGCACTGTGTGAAGTTGGTTCAACATGCACATCTGGTGCTAACCTACCTACAAAGTAGAGCAATCATCATTTAAAATTTCATTAGGCATAGATGACTGTAAAAATCTGGTTTATTGTCTCCTCATAAAAAGTTTCAGATATACTGATTTTTTTCTATTATTATCCAGTTTTCAAATAGAATCATAATTATTATGCATTAAAGCAGAGGTTGAAAAACAGATTATAAATGTCTTTCCCTGTTACATAGAAACAAGACTTTAAAATTATTTCAAAACATGAATCATTCATGTAATATCTGTTATCTTGAAAGATATTGTATCTAGTTATTGTATTATTGTCTCTTTATCTTAGGCAGTAAAAATCATGTTAAATTTACATCTTTTTTAAAATTAATAATCTGGTTGTGCCTTTTTGTGTATTTAACTGTTATACATCATAAAAAGTAGAAAAATTCAGTTTTAAAAAGTTATTTCCAAACCCCTAAAAATAATAGATCAATAATGAATTCTAATTTCCAGGAGTAATGATACATGACAATACTAAGGGGCAAAGTATGCTAAATTTAATGATATTGTAATGATTTAATGATACTGTAAATAAATACTTAAAAAAAACTCCAAATTCAGTGAGAGACACTTTTAACCCTTAATTGTATATAGAAATAATTCCAAAATTTATAGCAGTAAAATTTAAACATGAGTTATGGGAACTTATCTTATTTCATTAAAATATATAAATAACTTTAAACTTTTATTTAAAAACTATAAAGGAAGTATTGGCACTGTGTATTGACTTTATAATTTAAATTTGTACAAGATACATTAAGCTTTGTACAAATTTAATATGATTTATAGTTATAGCCAACGCATTTTAACCAAGTTATATAGCTGTGTTTGCTGAAATTTTATATTATATATATACACACATAATATGTAAAGAAAGATAATTCTTCTTATGCAGTAGTGGCTGCTCTGTATGAGAGAAATGCCTGCCTCTTAGAGTTACTTAAAATGTATATCCAAGTTTTGAATATACAGCATAAACAAATCATACCGCCTACACATGAAAGCATGATGGTAAAGTGATGGGACTTTCGAGAGAAATTAATCAAGTAGTGAAACACAAACTCCAAACAAAATATAAAGCAACTGAATATTTGGCATGATCAGATAGAAACGCTGCCATGTAGGGAAGTGAATTTCACCTCATTATAAAGAAAGATTATTCAGAGTTCATGAATATGCTTCAACATAGACAGACATCTCTAGATAAACTGAGAAGAAAGCTCTTAATGGACTCAACCAAAAAGGACACCAATAACAGATGAAAACAGAAAATGAAAACATTAGAAAAATTATTTGCTAATAAAATAATGGTACTGGCCTGTATTAGGGATGCTAAATCCCAGCATACAATGAGGCCCAGAAATATCTGTAACTTAATGAAGGAGAACAAGATAAATACTGCAGAGATGAGATCACAGCTTAAGGAGGATGGTCTAATACAGTGGTACTCAATTTTAGCATGCATCAAAATTATCTGGATGGCTTATAACTAGTTCCTATACCCCAACCTCCAGTTTCAGACCCTGGGTTAGGGCCTCAAAATGTGCATTGCTAATAAGTTCTCAGGTGATGCTAACACTGATGGTCTAGGGACCACTCTTTGACAACCACTGGTTTAATGTTACAGCTGTTAAAGGAGAGACAAAACCATCTGCTCTTACATTGCTTCTCTTTCAAGGAGAAGTGTAATGAGTACACCAAATGAGGCTGAAAAAAACAACACTGAAGGTGGAAGATTAGGAATTAAATGAATACTTATTCTTTGTAAATAAATTTAAGCTTTTAAACCCGGAAAATCACATTCCATCTTGGAACATAGTTGTGGAAATTGGCACCATGGCTAGTGATATTTGAGAAATTATGGCAGGTGGATGGAGCAAAGTGACAATATTGTATCAATTATCCAAAAAAGGAAAATGATCAATTCTGGAAACCAAGCACTAGTGAGACTGCGTCCTGGCAATATTTTGTTAGATTTTCAACAGGAAATGGTGATTTCTAATGCCCAGCTCTGGTCCACTATGGGTTGCCAAAGCATGACAGTTACCTTACTGCTCTGCTATGACCATACTCTACATAGAGTATTTAGATTAAATCCAAGAATGAGAATATGAGATTAGTCTCTCATATTCTTATGATCATGACAAGATCTGAGATTCTGCACAGATGTTTAATGGTTTTGAGTTGAATCTGAAAACTCCATGTAGAGGAAGTCTGCTGGCAGATAGGGAGTGCCTTACTGAATATAGCAGGTTTCTCTGCTAGGTTTCATGACATTCAACTCTTTTAACTACAGTTTGAATGAAGACTTAGAAGGTATTCTTATCAAACTTTTAATCACCAAACAATGGAAATGGATAGTATACTAACCTGAAATTAGTAAAATAATAGCAAATAGACATAAATGCAAAGGCCAAATTTCTTTTTCAAGGAAAACATACCAAAAACAAAACCTTTACATAATAGACTGGGGAAGTCCTGACAACTCCTATAAAAAGTCTTAGGAATTTCAGCTAAGTTGACACTAGTACTGAAATAGAAATCATACACAAATGTGTATAACATTAATACAAGTAAAGAGCCCACTGTGATAAATGCTGGGTGAACATGTATATATTTGGGCACCATAATTTAAAATTATTGATAAATTGGAGGCTACCTTGGGTATCGTGCCTCAGAGAATGCTACAAGAAATGAATGATGAAATAAGACTTGTTTAATCTGAAGAAAAAAATACTTGGATTGGGCTAAATGATAATTGCTTTAAGGCAGTTGGATATTTAGATGAAGTAGATACCCACTGTTGTTTTAAAAGGCAGCAGCAAGATCAACAAATAAAAGGTAAAATGAGGCGTATTCTGTTCCTCCGTAGGACCACATTCCAACAATTGGAACTATCCCTCAAAACTGAACATACAGTTTTCTTTAAAACTATTGAGCCATCTACTCTGGTGAGAATTTAGCCACAGACTGGGAAATTATGGCATACAAGCCATCTAAACAGGACGTGCTGCAGAGTTTCTCTTGATTCTTTGTAAAATTAAAACCACAACAACCTTAACACACATACAGACAATGCAATTTCATCTTTACAATAACCCATATTCTATACATGATAAAATAGAGGCACAGAGAGGTTAAATTGACTGGCCTTACATCCAACAACTATTACTTGGTGGAATGGAAATCTTATGTCTCCATGTGAAAGTTTTTCTGCTGTCATGGTGTTTCCAATGAACCATTCTTAGTTTTTCTCTCATTCTCTTGTTCGTTCTCTCTCTCTCTCTCTCTCTCTCTCCCCCCCTCCGCCTTCTTCCTCCACAAACACACTTCTATTACTACAATCCTTCCATTTTAAAGATTCTGTTTATTCGTACACATAAATATGGAGACAAAAGTGACTCCATCTTGAATGCTAATCCACCATTTTGACTTCTGAATAACCCCAGTCCTATGAATGCCTCCTGATTCTTACTTTATTTACTGTACTTAATGTAAGAACATGTACTCATTACAAATTCTGCCTTTAGATCAAAGCAACCTTGATGTTACTGTACAAATTATAGGCTATGAGGCTCATAGCACTCTTGCTTATTCTGGAGGGTTGCCTTTAATTGTCTATACAGCATGTATCCCCTTTCCCTATGGTATATAAACCCTGTGTCTGAAGAGTAATTGTGCGAGGATCTGTCTGTCTTGCTGCTGCCCAAGACTACCCTCCTGTCTGTAAGTTCCCTAATATCCTCCCTTTAACCAACAACTGGATTTTTCTGCCTCGTTCTTTGGTTTCTCAGCTCCGTTGGCATTTGGGGGCTGCTTTACATATATAGCCCTTTCACAGAACAATATGTAATGTGTAAACCACAGTATTTTCTTTAAAATTAAAATCTATAGAAATGATTTAACATCCCTACTGATTAGATTTTCCAAATCCAAATATGCTTACCTGATCGACAAGCAATGTCTACATCCTTTTCAAAGTCTGTCTGTAACAAGAAATAAGAAGACATAGAACCATCATTTAATGAAGACCTCAAGTGTCTTTTACTAATCAGATTATCTGAAGTTTACAGATATCTAAGTTGGCAGCACAAGTTTATTGTTTTGTGCATAGGAAGTTTCTCTAGGTATAATTAGATTGTTTTCAACAGTGTTTCCTAGAGCCCAAATGTTAAATAAAATCAAAGGAAACATAGCATACAATTTTAATAAGACAATACAACACCCAGTGTCATCTTCCGTCTGGAAACTGGTAATCATATATTAGAAGGATAGAATTTTAAGGCAATTCTCTAACCATAATAAAGACATCAGAATGTGAATTATGATGAATATACTTAAATAATTATGTTTGTTATTGGTATTTTTAAACATTCAATTTGAACATATTGCTTGTAATGTAACATCTTATAATCCAGCTTTGTCAAACTAGGTTAAACTACGCTCAAACTAGACTCTTCTAATGATTCAAATGTGGCAAAAAGCTTCCAGGTTTAGGACTTAAAATTGAATATTAAACCATACTCATCTGTTCGAGAACTTTCTGGGGTTTAGTTGTGACCTCATATTTTCCTAAAATTTTATTTTAAACAAATCAATTAATTTTTGAAATGATAAAATTTCGTTATCTTAATCAGGGTCTTCCAATCAAATGCCTTTCCCTGTTAATATTTTAAATCAGAGATTTTGGTTATCTATTTGTTTTTAGTAAGGAGTTGATTATTCTTTGCAAAGTCTTAGTTACTAATGTATCATCTAGCTTATTATTGTTGCCTAGTTCAAAAAAGCTAATAAATCGAATATACTGTAAAAACAAAACTTTCCTATTTAATTCCTGCTTAAATGACACAGTTTAAATATCATCTTATTTCTAAAATACATCAAAGTGGTTATACCTACAGTACACTTTGATTCCAATAATAGCCAGAGCTCCCGTACAATAATTGATCTTTCACTAAAAGGGTGGCTACTCCTTACGCTTTAGGACAGTGGTTCTCATCTAAGGCTGCATACTGGAATCATCAATACCTAGGTCCCACTCCCAAGATTTTGATTTTATGTGGTCTGTGGCGTGGCTCCCCTGATGATTCCAATGTTTCACTAAGGGCAAGAACCACTGCTTTAAGACTAGAAGTGCAGGTTCATAGTGTTCTGATCTGTAAAAGACATCCACATGCTCCTACGCACAAATCATTAGCCCTAATTCTATGCAAGGAGGAACATACTCCGCAGTGTTGCATAGGACTCCCCCACTCAACACCCCAGGGAACCAACAACACGTCCTGGACTCTGAAGCCATCTGGAGATAACGCTTATGTGAGACCAGAGTTCGCAGTCTATTAATGAACTGAAGCCAAAGTCAATCAAAGTGAGATTTTTACACTATTTTACTAACAAGGATTTCTTCTATTCCCTTGAGAAATCATGACTTAATTAACAAGCAGTGGAAAAATAAAAACTCACCATGATTTGAGCATGTCCATTAGGAAAAGAACTTGAAGAGTCTGCATTGATGGGATCTTGACAGTTTCTCAATCGGCATCTAAATGCATCCTGAACCTGTGGGGAGGGGGAACACATTACTTTTCTTCTCTCTTAGTAATGACAAGATATTGTCTATATTGGCAATCAACTCTGAGGCAGTGGTTATCATTGATTTTACAATCTTATACCGATTTTGTTTACTTCTTTGTTAAAAGAAATTATTATTATTATTGTTGTTGTTATTACTATTATTTTTTGAGATGGAGTTTCACTCTTGTTGCCCAGGCTGAAGTGCAATGGTGCAATCTTGGCTTACTGCAACATCCGCCTCCCGGGTTCAAGCAATTTTCCTGCCTCAGCCTCTCAAGTAGCTGGGATTACAGGCATGTGCCACCACTCCCGGCTAATCTTGTATTTTTAGTAGAGATGGGGTTTCTCCATGTTGGTCAGGCTGGTCTCAAACTCCCGACCTCAGGTGATCTGCCCACCTTGGCCCCCCAAAGTGCTGGGATTACAGGCGTGAGCCACCGTGCCCTGCCTTGTTTACTTTTTAATACAAATGCTGGTGTACCTGGACTTTTGCTGTATGCCAAGGAAATTTATCGGTTACCATAACCTATAGAGGGAAGTGCTGGGAACTCCTTAGCTATCAAAATAGCTATATCTGTTCGACACTAATAATTCTTGCCAGAAGGCAGATTTATTCCACTGTTGCAAATGTGTGTCTTTTAAGGGGATTTACTATTTGGTATGGCATAATCTTCCTAACAGCTTTAAATATTGTGAAAAATGAGATTATTCAATGATATTTTCACTGAAATTGATTTTGGATGTTTCTTTTTATGTCTCATGTAAGAAATCTTTGAGTAGACTATCTCTTGTCTCCCTGTGTGCCCTGATATAAAAACAAAACACAACAAAAGGGAAACAAAACAGCACTACTTCTGGTGGACTGACTTGCCAATAAAAAGTCACTTTGCAAAGCCAAATTTCCTTCATATCCATTTATAATCAAATTCTGAAGAAAGAACAAACATATCTCATGAAAGTTCTAAGAACATTACATTAATTCTTTTATTAAAAAACAAGTGAAGGAACATGAATAGCTGAGAAGCAAACATAAAAAGCAATCGATAGTTATTCTCTTCCTACAGTGTCTCAGCATCAGCCTGTTCTTTCCAATTCCAGAGGTTCATCAAGCTCCCCAGGAGCTGTTGATGGACATCGTTACAAGTAGCTACTTATCCCAAGTCAATGTCAAGGTCGTTTCACTACTTTGTTTTTCTAACTTCATATTATTGACATTTTCTTTCTTGTTTATTACACTCTGTTTTATTGGATTAAAAAACAAAGCATAGATGATGTTATATTTTCCCTATTTTACTGATGCACCATTATAGGGACTACTAAGGTTAATATAGAGAGGTTTTCATTTTTGAGAAGCACTGATATAAGATCTCTTGTCACCATTTTGATGTGAGATATTCATATATACCTGTTGGCCAGGAAATAAAACAAAACAAAACAAAACAAAACAAAACTGAGCCTATTATGTTGTTTTTAGCTTCCTCCTTGTCCTCTCACCTATTTCATAGTCATTAGTAGCCTCTCTCCTAAATTGTCACATTGCAGGATTTGGAAACTGACACCAAGTCTAGTCACAACCAAAGACTGGCCAACTGGCCCAATAATGAGACCTCTGTCCACTTCTATTTCTCCACCTCCAGTTCTAATCCTACTGATGCGGCCATAATGTCTGTGAAATGAAGGAATGGGGATAGACTCAGTGTTCTCTGACCTGTCTTCCATTCTATTACTCTAATATTTCTAAATCTAGAATTTCTTTGAAAAAGAATGCATTACCTGATACCCAGCAAGGTAATTTCTTATTTCCTTTTTCAAACACATCAGTTACAGTACAGATGTAGTGAAATCTAGTCTGATCATCTTTTCCTGAAGAACTGAATAAATATTTAGAACTAAATCATCTAGCTTTTCCTAGTAAAGGAGACACAACCAGGACAAAATTAGATTTATCAGATGCGAAGGCTTTTAAGCTCCTCCTTTTTAGATTAAGAAGTTGTTGTATGTTTTAAAGAGAGACATTAGTAATCAAAAATTGGTAATGAGTCTAGTATTTGTCAGATCATTACTTTTTCTATTATGCAGACATTTGATTTGGGGAAACCACTAAGAAAGTATATCTGTTTCTACAAAAAAAAAATCCTAGAAACCAATGTCAGAAAAATAGGTACATATTAATTTTCTGTTTGTGCCTCAAGGCAACTATTAAAAAACCACATTTTACAAAGGAAGATAAACTATGTTAGCAATGGTGCCTTCTGGGAGCTTGTCTCATGAAGATTTCTATCAAATATATTTCTAGATCAGCATATATAAAATGAGAAACATTTTGGTAATACCAGAGATTAATTCGAATGGTCCTTGCTAACCACTCCCAATTTTCAGACCTTCAAAGCATAGTTGCCAATATTTTTGACTGACTATGAAAGATGGAAATATAATTTCTGTAGGTTTCTCTTCAAAATCAACTCTTAGTTGCTTAAAGGAGATGTAAAAGAAATCCAAGTCTTTTCAGAACACATGCACATATAAAATCAATACCTTCCACTACTGAACTCCCAAATAGAACGATAGATTAAGGGCATTTGTACACCGAATGATGATGTCAGCTTCATGAACCATTAAATGCTACTCAGAAGAAATATAAATCAAAAAAGAATAAATATTCTCCAGTAAATTCAAGGTTATTTTAATGGTCATATAAATGTCACAATTTAAGTGCTAGATTCTCTGCCACTTTTAGTGCCTCTGATACCTCTAATTTAGAAGGATTTGCAGAAGAAATTCTACTTGATTCTAAATGCTCCATTTTATTTATTTTTTTAATCTTAAAAATGTTATCTAGGGGGCAGGGCGTGGTGGCTCATGCCTGTAATTCCAGCACTTTGGGAGGCGAGGTGGGCAGAACACGAGGTCAGGAGTTCGAGACCATCCTGGTGAACATGGCAAAACTCTGTCTCTACTAAGAAAATACACAAATTAGCAAGGCGTGGTGGTGGGCACCTGTAATCCCAGCTACTTGGGAGGCTGAGGGAGGAGAATTGCTTGAACTCGGGAGGTGGAGGTTGCAGTGAGTTGAAATTGTGCCATTGTACTCCAGCCTGGGTGACAAGAGCAAGACTCGGTCTCAAAAAAAAAAAAAAAAAAAAAAAAAAAAAAAAAAAAAATTGTATCTAGGGAATCTGGATGCATTAGTCTTAAATATTTGTCCAACACTGTCAGGAAAGAATGATTAGATTTCATAGTGCATACTTCTTATCACAGAAGAGAATACTTTAGGCAAGATGGTATCTGGAAAAAGCATTCACAGCTATTTGAATGCATTTGGATAATTAATTGAATTTTATATCTGGTCAACTGAGAGAGCCTTGATTTTGGTGAACTGATGTGAATTGTACTGATGAAGAATAATTGAATTTTTGTAAAAAGCAAGTCTATATTTCAAACAAGCAGAAAACACACACAAATAAAATAAGACAGAATCTAGATATTGCTTTCTCAACCAGAATATTAAAATATGCTGTATCAATAGTCAGATTTATAATGCCGGGCAATAATATTACTCTTTGACTTACCATTTGGAAAATCACTTAATTTAGGTAACAACTAAATTTAAGATTTATTAGATATTAAAATCATTGCATCTTTGAGTTTCTGTGAAATTAACATTAAAAAATTACTTGATACCAGCAAATGCAATTTTTTACTAAACCTATAGGAAACAATTTAATATTTAAGATAAATTATGGCACAGTTAAAATCTAGACTTCAAAGTTTTCTTCTTTTTATAATAATCTGTAATAGATCTTTCACATGAATTGATAGGCAGAGGGTCAAATATCTGCAGGAGTAGCAAGGAACAGATATGTAACTAACACTGGGATATTTAGGAGACTTTAAGGCAACCTAATGGCATGTTGTAAAATGAAAGAAAAAAAAAGAATGGTAAGAAACATCACACAATAAGGTGAAGAAAAAACAATAAGCTGTCAAGGTTGTCTCCTGAAAAGAAACCAACCATGCACTTCCAAAGTTATTTTGACTGGCTCCTGCTGCTCTAAAAACTCCTGAAAAAGCTATAAACTCTGATGGATTTTTGGATGAGACATGAGTTCAAAGAGGTTTGTAGGGGTGTGTCTCACTCTTGTCTTCTGAACCAGGAGAGTGATTCACTTTATATCAACAGCAGCAGGCTGAGAGCTTCTAGATTGGTCCTCGCTCTGAAGGCAGCTGGCAGAGTGTCATTGTGGAAGCCGGTGCCAGAGTTAGAGATTGCTGGGGAAGAGCACCGAGCGATGTTTGGCAGTGTTGCAATTCAGACAAACCTCACAGGAAAGAGCTACACAGTTTGAAACGGGTTCTGTATTTAGCTACTGAGCAAATCAGACCCTGAATCTTCACTTTTAAGAAGACAGTTCTACCTACAGTAATTCTTCTTGATTTCCTATTCAAGAGGATCATTCTAAACCAGGAAAATAAGTAGAGTTACATTCTTGTAATTATTTGTAATTTTTCCTTCGGGGGAGAAGACTTTCTTATGTGGCCTTTTATTTTTTGAATCTCATTTCTACCATTGTTTCATATTTGAACAAACAGCTCAGCTTTTTGTAATCATTACATTCTATACAATCTAATCATGAAAGGAATGACTTCTCAATTTCATATGTATTATGACACTTGATATAACCATTAATATGAATGAATTATGAGCGACTTCACATTATTAAAATATTAAATGACTTTGCTGATAGCAAAGGAAATAAACAAAAAGTGAAAGTCTGCCATTTACTATACAATGAAAGAAACATATGAACTCCAGAGCCAAATTTCAGTCCCAATGACTTTCTATTAGAATCCCTTAATATCTAAAAGATCTATCGCTTAATCTCTAAAATTGTTATACCTCTTTACCTTCAAATTACTTTTTATATTAATTCGAGGAGGTCATATAAGCTTCTCTAAATTATATGGCATGTGCATGATCTGAAAAATATGTAGCAGCATTTCTTCAGCAAGAGAATAGAAAGGAAGGAAAGGGAAATTATGTGTCAGACACCACGATCCCATGCCTTCTGCAGGTGATATTTCATTTCAGCCTCATGCCATCCCCCTTTGTGGCAGACATTATTTCAGTGTCATAGAAGAGGACTCTGAAGCTTAGAGAGCTTAAGTAACTTGCTCAAGATCATAACAACAACAAGTAGCAGAGCTGGGAATGGAATCAGGTCACTTGACTTGAAAGCTAGTCTTCATTCCAATGTACCACCCTATTGTCTTACTGATCAAAGAATAAGACAGTTTAAGTGAAGGAATAAACCAAAACAATTATTTCCAACTGGTCAGAAATTAAGTTGCTGTACCATAATTTCCAACCTTTCCTGATTTAGATAAAAAATAAGAAATGAGTTAATCAGATAAGTTTTCAGTCTGAACCTTTAAGACACATCAGACCTCCAGTTATTAGTTTGTCCACCTACTCTTCTTTTTTTTTTTTTCTTGACAGAGTCTTGCTCTGTCAGGCAGGCTGGAGTGCAGTGGCACGATCTCAGCTCACTACGACCTCCGCCTCCTGGGTTCAAGTGATTCTCTGCCTCAGCCTCCTGAGTAGCTGGGACTACAGGCACCTGCCATCATGCCCAGCTAATTTTTTTTTTTTTGTATTTTTTAGTAAAGACAGGGTTTCATCATGTTGGCCAGGCTTGTCTTGAACTCCTGATCTCAGGTGATCCACCCGCCTCAGCCTCCCAAAGTGCTGGGATTACAGGCGTGAGCCACCGTGCCCAGCCTACTCTTCTTGAGTATGGACAGAAGCACCATGCTGCTACCCAGAGTAGGGAACAGCTGGGAGGGCAGTGTGAGGCTCCCGCAGAAGAACTGTGGGTAACAGCAAGCAATGGTTTGATGTTAACTGGCAGGCATGACAGAGTTTGTCAATTTCTGTTATGAACTCTTTGTCTGAACTTTTTTACTGATACCATTTCACCCATCTTATTTCATGCTCTTGTTAACCCCTTAAATCTCTGCATGGACTAGGAGAATCATGTGTGAAAATCAAGACTGATGTAAATATTCATAATATAATTACAATTTTGCAAGTCAGGAAAGCTTAATCTGGAAGGAGAACTCGAATTCGAATTCACTTGCCTAAGAAGTGGGATGACTTTTGGGTCAAATGAGGTTGGTGATTTCTTGGAAAGGTATATAAGAATATGAGCATATTGTCCTTGCCTGTGTCATGCCCATGCTCTTATTTAAAAGCAGTTTTTGTGTGCCTCATTCTCTGTTCTGGTAAAATCTAGGTTTATTTTTATACCTGCAGACATTCTCCCATTACAAAGTACCTCAATTTTTTTTTTTTTTTTCTTTTTAGAGATAAGACCTCACTCTGTCACCCAGGCTAGAGTGCAGTGGCTCAATCATGGCTCACTGCAGCCTTGACCTCCTGAGCTCAAGCAACCCTCCTGTCTTATCCTCCTGAGTAGCTGGTAATACAGGTGAACACCACCACACCTGGCTAAATGTTTTTCAAATTTTTTTGTAGAGATGAGGGTCTCACTGTGTTGCCCAAGCTGGTCTAAAAGTCCAGGCCTCAAGCAATCCTCCCATCTTGGCTCCCCAAAAAAGTGCTAGGATTACAGGCATGAGCCACTCTGCCTGGCCCCACATCCTATTTTATTACAAATGAAACAACATTTTTCTGAAATGTGTTTCTTTATGAACTTTCAATCAGGCTGACAAGCATAAAGCTCTTAGGAACGAACTCCCATCTTGCTTAATTCTTTTATTTATTACTATTATACTTTAAGTTTTGGGATAACTATGCAGAACATGCAGGTTTGTTACATAGGTATACACGTGCCATGGTGGTTGCTGCACCCATCAACCCAACATCTACATTAGGTATTTCTCCTAATGCTATCCCTCCTCTAAGCCCTCACCTCCTGACAGGCCATGGTGTGTGATGTTCCCCTCCCTGTGTCCATGTGTTCTCATTGTTCAACTCCCACTTATGAGTGAGAACATGCAGTGTTTGGTTTTCAGTTCCTGTGTTAGTTCGCTGAGAATGATGGTTTCCAGCTTCATCCATGTCCCTGCAAAGCACATGAACTCATCCTTTTTCAATAGCTGGGTAGTATTCCATGGTGTATATGTGCCACATTTTCTTTCTCCAGTCTATCACTGACAGGCATTTGGGTTGGTTCCAAGGTTTTGCTATTGTGAAGAGTGCTGCAGTAAACACACATGTATATGTGTCTTTATAGTAGAATGATGTATAATCTTTTGGGTATATACCCAGTAATGGGATTGCTGGGAGAAATGGTATTTCTGGTTCTAGATCCTTGAGGGATCGTCACACTGTCTTCCACAATGGTTGAGCTAATTTACACTCCCACCAACAGTGTAAAAGCCTTCCTATTTATCCACATCCTCTCCAGCATCTGCTGTTTCCTCACTTTTTAATGATCACCATTCTAACTGGCATGAGACGGTATCTCACTGTGGTTTTGATTTGCATTTCTCTAATGACTAGTGATGATGAGCTATTTTTCATATGTTTGTTGGCTGCATAAATGTCTTCTTTTGAAAAGTGTCTGTTCATATCCTTTGCCCACTTTTTTTTCTTGTAAATTTGTTTAAGTTCCTTGTAGTTTCTGGATATTAGCCCTCTGTCACATGGATAGATTTCCAAAATTTTCTCCCATTCCATAGGTTGGCCTCTGTTCTGTTCCATTAGTCTATATATCTGTTTTGGTACCAGTACCATGCTGTTTTGGTTTCTGTAGCCTTGTAGTATAGTTTGAAGTCAGGTAGCGTGATGCCTCCAGCTTTGTTCTTTTTGCTTAGGATTGCCTTGGCTATACAGGTTCTTTTTTGGTTCCATGTGAAACTTAAAGTAGTTTTTTCTAATTCTGTGAAGAAAGTCAATGGTAGCTTGATAGGGATAGCATTAAATCTATAAATTACTTTGGGTAGTACGGCCATTTTCATGATGTTGATTCTTCCTGTCCATGAGCATGGAATGTTTTTCCATTTGTTTGTGTCCTCTCTTTATTTCCTTGAGCAGTGGTTTGTAGTTCTCCTTGAAGAAGTCTTTCACATCCCTTGTAAGTTGGATTCCCAGGTATTTTATTCTCTTTGAAGCAATTGTGAATGGGAGTTCACTCGTAATTTGGCTCTCTGTTTGTCTATTATTGGTGTATAGGAATGCTTGTGATTTTTGCACATTAATTTTGTTATCTTGAGATGTTGCTGAAGTTGCTTACCAGCTTAAGGAGATTTTGGGCTGACACAATAGGGTTTTCCAAATATACAATCATGTCATCTGCAAAGAGAGACAATTTGAATTCCTCTCTTCCTATTTGAATACGCTTTATTTCTTTCTCTTGCCTGATTGCCCTGGCCAGAACTTTCAATACTGTGTTGAATAGGAGTGGTGAGAGAGGGCATCCTTATCTAGTGCCAGTTTTCAAAGGGAATAATTCCAGCTTTTGCCCATTCAGTATGATATTGGCTGTGGGTTAGTCATAAATAGCTCTTATTATTTTGAGATAAGTTCCATCAATACCTAGTTTATTGAGAATTTTTAGCATGAAGGGCTGTTGAATTTTGTCAAAGGCCTTTTCTGCATCTATTGAGATAATCACGTGGTTTTTGTAATTGGTTCTGTTTATGTGATGGATTACATTTAGTGATTTGCATATTTTGAACCAGACTTGCATCCCAGGGATGAAGTCAATTTGATCAAAGTGGGTAAGATTTTTCATGTGCTGCTGGATTCGGTTTGCCAGTATTTTATTGAGGATGTTTACATTGATGTTCATCAGGGAAATTGGCCTGAAGTTTTCTTCTGAGGAAGCTCAAAATGTTAGAATCAGTACAACCTCAAAATGTTAAAATCAGTACAACCACCTTCTATGCAAGCTCAAAATGTTAGAATCAGTACCCTGACCCTCCCTGCCCTGAGCTACTTATGAACTCTGAAATCTATTTAACTTTCTTTATGAGACCACTCATAATGGCCACTTATCATGGTCATTGAACACGCTGACCGGAAAGCACAAAACATCACTTAGTCAATGCTTTGTTCTCAAATGTCATCAGTAATTTTCTTTTGCTGCTTCAGTCATAGCTATCTTAAAAAAAAAAAAAAAATCACTAGTGTTCAGGATCACATCATTTGCTTTATGTCTCCACGTGCTTCATATAGTTCCAGAGAAGAATCAAACTCTCTACTATTCACCACAGGCCCCACTCCATGGAAACCATATGCCCAGTAAACTTTCTCCATCTTCCTATAACAGAAACCTTCACTTCCCTAATCTTCTAACCTCATTGCTCCCTTAGGAACCCATGAGTTTTGAAGTCTTTTATCACCTCCTCCTTCCTCTTCAAAGACCAACTAAAACAGCTGACCCATCCTGCAGTAAAGGAAGGCACAGGTATACCCTTCCATGCTAATGAGTCATACTCAATTTCCCTGTAAGTAGTCAAACCTGGAGGTTCACGTAACTCTCTATCTGAGCTATATTATGTGCAATATGGACTCTTTACATATTTTTATGTAGTTATTTCATCACTACTGGCTTCATTTATTTTTTTAATGATTTACTTTGGAATATTACTTGTTTTAGATTAGACAAGTAAGGGTGCTTGTCTGTTTTACATATTCACTGCCATGTGCATGTAAATCATTTTGTTTATCTGTATGCCTTGTGGAAATAATAAGACTAAATAAAAAATAGGCTTAAAAAGGGTGGGAGTGGGAGAAGGAAGAAAGAAAAGGTTTTTATTTTAAGCATTTCCCTACAAGATGACTTCACAGGTTTGGATACAGATTTTGGGACCTCATCTGGTGCAACCTAGACCTCCTGCCAGTGCTTGGGAAAGAGAAAAGAGGAGTTTGGCCCTGTTAGTGATGCTTCAGAACAGCCACAGGATTCTCACACACTGATATAACAAAATTATCCATTTAAGCACCTTCCTTTTATCCTACCATTTAGTGAAAGAGTTTTATTGTGGCTTGTTTTGTATCACAATCTTGTGATTTTCCCCCTCTGACATAGAGCTGTAAGATTGTCTTAGAGCCAGGCACAGCCAGAGACAGAAAGATGAGAAGAATGTGCAGGCATCAAGAAAGTGGTTTCCTAGCAACAGTAACTATTTCAAAGGTTTCATAACTCTTGTGTCTTTCCATTTCCATAGCAATGTGGGGAATAGTAAATAGTATATTCTGTTATCTGTTTAATTCAAATAAATTCTAAAAAACCAATGATGGATAAATGAAGGAAAGCCTCTATACTCGTTGTATTAAATTCTGTCTTATTAGCTGTTATACATATTAGCTTCTAGGATTTAGGTTCTGTTGCTAAAAGTATGTATTGTGATGAATCAGATGGCTTCTTTTTTTTATTCTTATTTCCTCTTTTTGTCTTTTTTTTCCAGAGAGATTTAGTAAAGTAATTCAAAAGAAAAGTTATTCCAGAAGAAGAAACTGTATTTTCAATAATATAAATTTTGTAAAGTTTAAATATTAAGATTTTAGGTCTGAAAGTCAGAACAAATAGTTCTGCAAACATTCAAAATTTTTTTAGTGGGATATAATTGATTTGGCAAGACAGAGTAATCATTTCTCCCTTTTCTCGTGATTTGAAATGATTTTAAAATTGGACCCACTAAAAGCAAAGGCACTTTTAAAATAAATTAGGCTCCATACACAGCACATTAAAAATATCATAGTTATAGTATTTCACTTCTTTTCTCCTTCTTAAATTGCAAGGCTATATTCTTTCCCTGTGTAGACCACCTCCTCCACAGAAATAATAAATATGGGTAAAGCCTTCTGAATTCATATTGGGACAGTCATTAAAGACCAAATTATGTTAGTGTCTGTCAAAAATACATAGAAATAGAAATATACATATATATATGTATCCAGTCTCTACATTAAAAATATATATTTTACATTGGTTACATTTTTTTAAGAAATAAAAGCCCACATGAATTTTAGTGAAGCAAATATTTTAAAGTGAAGAGCAGTAGAGATAAAACTGTATTTCTAGGATCCAATTATAAATTATCAAGTATATTAATAGATACAAATCACTACCTAATGTTTTACATGTAGCTATCTATTCCATTTGCTTTGGTAAATCTTTGTGAAATTACTGTTCAGTGGAGACACAGAGGAAATGGGAAGATACTTCTCTTCTCTTGAACCGTGGTAATGTCAGGGCAATGTGATCACAAGTGATCTGAGATATACCCATTGCTAGTGTCAGGCAAAATACCTTTAGAAGGTTAAAAAGAATTTCCGTGTTCCAAATGAGGCCTCCTATGATATCTTCCTTGGGATCTGTAAAATCCTTCTAAACAAGGTGTTTAAATAAGATCTTCCTCTAGGAATTCTGAAGCAGAATTGCCATATACCTGAAATCTGCTCTGTGTATTTACAGCAATGTCATAGGGTACTTTTAAGGTTCAATTAAAAAAAAAAAACACGTGATTTGCCATTTCAATGATGGAGATAAAGAGTGTTATGACACTCTGCTGTTAATTCATTTGCTATAAAATTATTCAACTTGAACTAATAATTGAAAATGCAACAACAGAGATGTATCCATATTTTTATTTTCTATTAGTACAGAAAACATGTATTTAGAGACACCTACTTTAGCAGAAGTATTTATTATATGATTGATTTAATTACTTGTAAATCATGTTTTTGACAGTTAATGGTCCAATTAGCAAGTATGAAAAAGTTCTGAGGGAAATCAAGAATTTTTGTGCCAAGTATTTTTCTTCATGTAAACAGCAAACATTTGATAATTAGCCACCATAATATCTGCCATTTCAAAACCTGCATATTTTGATGATAGCTTAAGACTATCCAGCAAGCTTATTCTGAAGAAAAAGGGAAGCTTATATAGTGATGCAGCACTGTTCTACTCATAAACAGCTAAGGTACTAATATCTTCTAAAAACTGTATGTAGGTATATCATCATGTATCTTACTTAAAACCTGAAATACTTCATCCTTAATCATCAATCAAAAATATATTATGTGTCTACTCATTTAGAACAATCTCGTTACTTAATTATTAGTGGTAATATTAATATAGAAGACCCATAAGATAGTTATAGTTGGAGAACATAAGCTAAATTATTATTCAATTTCCTCTTAATTTCTACTCCTTTGGTCTATAAATAATTCAATGCTTGGAAGATTTTTAATGCTGATATTCTAGGTAGAAATCTGCTAAGGGAATAGTAAGGCTTGGCAACTGTAAACGACATCAGACTTTTTAAATGCTAAAATACTCTTCTCCCCTTGCAATGTGAAGTTACTGTTTATTGGTTTTCATTGATTTTCTTCATAGAATGTTCTTAGAATACACATGGGTTTATTACTGACATCTGTATCTTATTAAGACATTTATGCAGCCAACAAACATATGAAAAATAGATCATCATCACTGGTCATTAGAGAAATGCAAATCAAAACCACAATGAGATACTATCTCATGCCAGTTAGAATGGTGATCATTAAAAAGTGAGGAAACAACAGATACTGGAGAGGATGTGGAGAAACAGGAAGGCTTTTACACTGTTGGTGGGAGTGTAAATTAG
>NW_012101715.1:79619-83930 GCF_000951045.1 Mandrillus leucophaeus
GTTCACATTTTAGGGTGATCTGAATATAGGGGCTGATGAAATTTGATGAAATATTAGTTGATAATAAAAGAGTGATAGTTTTCTGCTTTCATAAAACACATTTAACATAATCATTAAGTTCAAAATATTATTTCTGAACATTTGTCATAGACTCCAATTTCCTAGCATTTAAATGGTCTATTCTGGTGTAGAGGATTTTGCCCATAAATTCGGATTCAAACAATTCATACTCCATCTACTACATTATAGAAGCAAAGTTGTATTACATGGAAAAACTTTATACACATTCCGCTTTAGAAAAGCGTACCTTGAAAATTACAGATTTATTAGAACATAAACCTTTTAGGAAAAACCAAAAAGAAATTACTTGAATTAAAAATTCCAAACACCTTGGAATAATGCTCTGCAGCGTGCATAGTCCATTCCTATGTGGTGTCTATGGCTAAAATGATTACTTTGTAGGTTTTCATAAAGAATCTTATAGCGGAGTTGCATTACTATGTGTATAAGAAAAGTGGCATAAGGGAGAAAGTTGTAAGATGCTCATAATTTAGAATCTCTGGATTATTTTAAATAAGGGCACTCACTTGTGAATAGTAATGATATGAGATAACGAATCTGAAAGTGATTAAGTAAGTAGATTGATCAGCAGATCCTGTGAGAAAAATCAAAGCTTTCAGACATGGGTGTGGGGGTGGGGAAGATGACACTAAATCCCTCACTTTACTGATCCAGTCCAGGGCATAGGTACTAGCCAAATGTGTCCAAACGTTTCAAAGTAGTATGTATCCATTAGTCTGTCCAGTTTCGTTTAGGAATGCCTTAATGGACATGCCGGTGTGTACATCCTAAAGGAGTACATAGACTAGTATTCTCTACAGTGGCTGCGCATCAGCTGTCTATCTGGCCTCAACCACAAAGACTCTAATTTAATAGGACTTACGAATCTGCCTTTTTTAAAGCTCCATAGATTATGCTGATGAACAAACAGGAACAAGTACCACTTCTCTAACTAAACATCTGAATTTCTTTAATCTTGTTAAATTTGATCAGATTAATATGAAAAAGGGATAGATTAGTTACATATTGTTTCCTTTATCACAGAAGATAGGCTGTATGGTGTTTATACTTCAAACACTGATGCAGTTGTCTTTCTTAATCTAAAAATATGTTGCCTCTAGGCTCTGAAACAAGATTGAAAGCCCAATATTACTAAAAAATAATTTTAAGTACATGGTGTATTTTAGTCCTGAGAACTGTGATTTAATACAATCATAGGCCTGTCTGAAAATAAATTTTAAGCCATTATTTAAAATGCTTATTTGTCTTTATTTGAGATTTATTTGAGGCTAACTACAAGATCTATGCCTACTTCCCTTAGTCAGGGCTAACTGTTCAAACTATGCTTGATGTTAACTGCTGGGACACCTTTGGCATTCCATTACTGGATGTGCATGAAGTAGAATAAAGATAAGTTACCTAGAAACATGCAATGTTTTTTCCTAGTTTATGTGACCACTATGGAAATTAATATAATATGAAAAACACATAGTCTAGATGCTAAATTGGTTGCTGCATTGAAAAATAAGATCTTGTTTCTTTATTATAGAAGAAATTATGCATTTATAAAATTAAAAGTTCAAACAGTAGGGAAAAAAAAAAAAAAAAACTTGAGTTGTCCATACATTTAAATTTAACCAATATATCCACCAGGGCACCAGGGTAGGATCACATTATAGAAGCAAAGTCACATTAAATAGAAAAACGTTACACACCTTTCTCTTCAGGTTGTTCTGTCTATTCCAGTTATTACTGCGGATCTTAAAATCTACAGGTTCTAGTTCCCTTCTCCATGTTATTTTTCTCTTTTGTTTAAAGAAAAAAAGTCTGACTGATTTATTGTCAATAACGTAAAATATTCCCTGGAAAGGAAATGTGCCAGCCTCTCTTTAAAATCACAAGAAATTTGTAAAGGGTACTAGTAACTCAGTTTCCTTAGTTTCAGGTAGGTAAGACAAAGAAGTTTAAGACAGTAGACAAGGAAGTTCCACTGCAGAAAAATAGAGAAACTTCAATTGTCTGCTGAAGATGTTCTAAAAATATACATGCCATTTTTATCCTGATTTCATTCATTCTCATTATCATTTTATTTAAGATGTGTTGTATGTACAATAAATTTCTTCTTGGTAAACTAATGGGTACTAGGCTTAATACCTCAGTATGAAATAATCCGTACAACAAATCCCTGTGACACAAGTTTATCTAGGTAACAAGCCTGTACTTGTACTCCTGAACTTAAAATTTAAAAAGAAAAAAGAATTTCAGTAGAAAAAATATTACTATAGTTTGGGTATTATAAAACTTGTCAAACTATTGTATTATTTATTAAACATTCACTTATTAATTCTGTATAAATATTTATTGAGCACAAACTGTATGGTTGGCTGTTTCTAATAACTGATTATAAAAAAGAAGAAAGGGAACAAAGAAACAGAAGAAATGGGAGAAGGAACATCTTGGTACAATATTTGGTTTTAAATAACAACCTAGTTGTAAAAGAAATGCTTGATATATTTGTATATTCAAATAAGCTGAAATGATTTTTACAGTTAGGAGGACTGGTTGTCAAGTCAACCAATTAGCTTCCTGCTTAATGTTTCTTTAGTTAATTTTGATTATTTCTTCTTCACTAGGGACTGTTCTTCACTGTCCTCACTACTTTTCTGTGAACTAAAATTATTCAAACCTCTATAGCTTCCAAAAATTTCCTTCAATCACACTTTGGAATGGAGTACAAATTTCAATCTGTATTTGCTTAAGCTAAAATAGTACTTTATATTAGACATACAGTTTGAAAATCTAAAGTAATTAATTTGTTAATAGTTCTTTTCTGCTTTGGACAGTAGCCAACATCCTGCTTTTATAACATAAGTTAACATTTCTGTTTCTCTAGCAGTGGCCTTTGAACCAGAAAAACACGGACTCAGTTTTGCCAGTGAAACATACGTAACTTCTAAGAATACGTTTAGAATAACTTATTTGTTAATATGTAGATTGAAATGGATAATTTCTAAATTCATAATATGATACTCTTGTCATTTCTTCTAAACCTATATGATCTCTTATAAAGAGCTATATGAATTAAACTGGGCTTTACACATAAAATAATTAAATAAGAAAAAATACTATGAATTTAATAAATCTTCAACATCATATTCATTTCGATGATCTTATCTCTTTTTTTGACCTTCATGTCATGGATGGTGGAATCATGGATTCTTGATTGAGACCTTCTTTTGGAAAGACTTTTGGAAAGTTAGAGACCTTCCAAAACAACCTCATCTGTTCAGGTTGGCTTCTCAGAAGAGCAGCCACTGTTGAGTGAATGCTTGCTATATGCCAGATTCTCTAATGTGTGCTTTATACACATTATATTTTCATATACTATATGAGGCACGAGTTATTTTCCCCATTTAACAGATGAGGAGACTGAGTTGCAGAAAGTAACATGCCCAAAGGCACATGGACACAGTTAGTAAATTGCGGAGGTTTATCTTAACCACTAAAGTTCCCATTTTATTGTTGAGGTTGTTTAAATTATGTAAGTTTATACTACTAGCAGCAGAACTGAGTTTCTATCCCAGTACTCAGTCTGATCAGTATACTCTTACATAATTAATCTGGACAGAAATAACTGAAGAAGCTTACTCCAATTCCCACCACATGTGGCATAATAACAAGAGTAATTGTGTGAAAATTTTGTGTTCAAATGATCTAGAGAGTTGTGTTTGTACTACGTTCAAGTCTACATATTTAAGGATGTTATAGAAACTCATCTGCTGTGAAAAAAATCTCTAAATGAGAGAAGTGATCCCCCCTCAGGAAGAAACTTTCAGTGATGTTTTTATTACACTATGGCATTTCTAGTGTTTGATATAAATGATATCAAATTTTTAAATTGAAAGCCATTAAATTTAGTCTTTTGCTAGGAAAAAGAAATATCCAGATTATCTTATTATATAAATCATTACATAGGTTATAAGAACACAAAGGACTTAAAATTTTACAAGTAACTGATCAATTAGTGTGACTATTAAATAATACCATAAATCATGGAAGAAAAGAATATTACATGGGTAAGTTTTGAATGAGGGTACAGTTCAATGGAAAGGAGAAAGCTGGAAACTTTTTATAGGGAAGGTCACAAAGAAAAAATCAAAGGCATTAATATTTCATTCACGTGTCAACAAATTTATATGATAAAATATGACATAACCTTAAGCTACTAACAATCTAGATATGAGACATTAC
>NW_012101715.1:83990-88734 GCF_000951045.1 Mandrillus leucophaeus
TGCAGCACTCTTCACAATAGCAAAACCTTGGAACCAACCCAAATGCCTGTCAGTGATAGACTGGAGAAAGAAAATGTGGCACATATACACCATGGAATACTACCCAGCTATTGAAAAAGGATGAGTTCATGTGCTTTGCAGGGACATGGATGAAGCTGGAAACCATCATTCTCAGCGAACTAACACAGGAACTGAAAACCAAACACTGCATGTTCTCACTCATAAGTGGGAGTTGAACAATGAGAACACATGGACACAGGGAGGGGAACATCACATACTATGGCCTGTCAGAGGTGGGGGCCTAGAGGAGGGACAGCATTAGGAGAAATACCTAATGTAGATGTTGGGTTGATGGGTGCAGCAAACCACCATGGCACATGTATACCTATGTAACAGACCTGCCCTTTCTGCACATGTGTCTCAGAACTTAAAGTATAATTGAAAATAAAATAAAATAGCTCAGAAATATTGTTCTTCCCATCTGATAAATCAGGTAAAAGCCTCTGGTAATCTCTGCACATCACTGCAAACTATAGGGTTTATATTCATATGCACATGTGTTTTTTTTTGCAATGTGCACATTGCAATAAAGTTCTCAAACAAGCTAGATAATGCAAAATGACAGACTAGATTGTTTTCTCAAAATGACTAGCATGGCACTATATCATGTGTGTTTTTGTCACCACTCATCCTTAGAGTAAATGCTAAAATGACTCATAAACCTTGTAAATACTCTCAGTGCTTGCAAGCATTCAAAATAATTTTCACACAGGTTGGAAAACACTATTTTATTTCTAAACAACTCAAGTCTGAAATCTCTTACTGTCCTAGATGGATCTGGTGCTGCTTAGTGTCTCCATTCATGAAATATGACTTCTTTCTTTTCCTACTACTGACAATGAACCTCAATCATGATCCAGAAAAATGCTGATATGATAATACGTCTACAGTTCTTGGAGACAATCACTGCCTATCATGTCTCGCTGTATACATTTTCAGTGTTTTCCTAAGAGTAAACATCGATATCAAAAGCAATAATCCATCATAATCATAACCAAAACTTAGCAGAGAGACAAAAGAACTAAGAATTCATCTTCAATGTTTTCTACTTAAAATAGTATCAGTTAATATATGCAATGAGAGTGTGCTGTATGAAGAAACATGAGTTAGGGAATGAGCTTAAGAACTATCACTGCATTATGCTCATGAACTGTGTCTTTAAAACATATGCCTCTAAGCCCTCTTATTCACTAGTTTTTCTAACAGACTTATTTATACAAATCACTCCATGTAGCTCCTCTTAAATCTATTCTCCCTGGCTTTTGACACCTCTGGTTTTGTTTTTCCTGTCATAGTCCCATCTGTTCTAATCTGTCACTTTCAGAGGGCTGGGGGCCCTCCCAAGCTGTCTCTTAAAGCATTCCTTCAGCTTTGATTCCCAAGTGATTGTCAATGGAAGAGACCAGCTTTAATCTGAACATCAAGATATTAAAAGATCATTCTTGTTAGCAGGAAATACCCTTCCAACCATCACTGTTCTCTATCACAAGAATGCTTCTCACCTCTCTCCGAAGAATGCAGTGGACCATGACTATAACAAAGCCTTGCAATGAATCAAATACAGCAAAAAGTATTTGAAACAATATGGAGCGTTTATCTGTCATGGCCAGCACTGCAGACATCCACGTCAAAGCCAGAAGGGGCAACACCACACAGGAGCTCCAAAGAGACGCCCTGTTGAGACCAAGAAAGCAACATTACGTAGCTGTACGTCACACCCCAGGCTATAGCCAAACCCCCATTCAACAAAGCATTTTTGTATGTGGTTCCAAGACCATTAACTTGGAAACCACAAAGCAGATGACATTTGAGAGTCTTATTTATTTTTTTATATACTATCCCACAATAGCTATAAAGACAGTTGCTAATTACAAATATTTAAATATACTCTCTGCTCTTGTATTAGCAAACACAATTTTTTTTTTCATCATAGCATTTTCTCACATGCACTCTAAAAGATTTGTAACAAGAAGATGTAAATGATTGGGACTAACATGGCGTTACTGGCGGTGGTGGCTGACAAAGCTGTTGTTGAAACTACTCCACACTTGGCACATTTGAGCGTCAAACCGCTATGAGGCTCACTCATCTGACTGCAAACAAACAGAACACCCACAAAAAGAACAAAATATTGAATTGTCACCAAAAAAAGTTGCTGCTGCAAGTTAGCTTTTAAATACGATTTCATGCAGAAAAGTATATTTATCAAAAATGAATGCTCTAAGTTGTTGTAAAGATGCGTTTATACTACAAATTATCTTTGTAACATTTACCTTTTAATATGGGCCTTTGTTGCATGCAAAACATATTTCCATCATTACACCATAAGTGGCCCTGTGTCTATTGATCAAAGTTGTTCAATACACTGAGTTAAACATAAGTATGTGCTTCTGTAGACACATAGTGAAAACCCTTTATTCAGACCCTGATAATCAAACATGTGGGGACTCCTAGCTCTGAGGATGTTCATTGTTAATTGCAGAAGGCATATATTTCTGTGAAAACCTTCTGAAATATAAATAATTATCTCAGAAGTCCAATATAGGAGGAAATGGATTTTAGGAGTCTTCAATTATTTGTTGAAGATGTAGCTTTTTTCTCAAGAGATCCATATTTTGAAATTTCTTACAATATCAATGTATAGTTCACATTTTAGGGTGATCTGAATATAGGGGCTGATGAAATTTGATGAAATATTAGTTGATAATAAAAGAGTGATAGTTTTCTGCTTTCATAAAACACATTTAACATAATCATTAAGTTCAAAATATTATTTCTGAACATTTGTCATAGACTCCAATTTCCTAGCATTTAAATGGTCTATTCTGGTGTAGAGGATTTTGCCCATAAATTCGGATTCAAACAATTCATACTCCATCTACTACATTATAGAAGTAAAGTTGTATTACATGGAAAAACTTTATACACATTCCGCTTTAGAAAAGCGTACCTTGAAAATTACAGATTTATTAGAACATAAACCTTTTAGGAAAAACCAAAAAGAAATTACTTGAATTAAAAATTCCAAACACCTTGGAATAATGCTCTGCAGCGTGCATAGTCCATTCCTATGTGGTGTCTATGGCTAAAATGATTACTTTGTAGGTTTTCATAAAGAATCTTATAGCGGAGTTGCATTACTATGTGTATAAGAAAAGTGGCATAAGGGAGAAAGTTGTAAGATGCTCATAATTTAGAATCTCTGGATTATTTTAAATAAGGGCACTCACTTGTGAATAGTAATGATATGAGATAACGAATCTGAAAGTGATTAAGTAAGTAGATTGATCAGCAGATCCTGTGAGAAAAATCAAAGCTTTCAGACATGGGTGTGGGGGTGGGGAAGATGACACTAAATCCCTCACTTTACTGATCCAGTCCAGGGCATAGGTACTAGCCAAATGTGTCCAAACGTTTCAAAGTAGTATGTATCCATTAGTCTGTCCAGTTTCGTTTAGGAATGCCTTAATGGACATGCCGGTGTGTACATCCTAAAGGAGTACATAGACTAGTATTCTCTACAGTGGCTGCGCATCAGCTGTCTATCTGGCCTCAACCACAAAGACTCTAATTTAATAGGACTTACGAATCTGCCTTTTTTAAAGCTCCATAGATTATGCTGATGAACAAACAGGAACAAGTACCACTTCTCTAACTAAACATCTGAATTTCTTTAATCTTGTTAAATTTGATCAGATTAATATGAAAAAGGGATAGATTAGTTACATATTGTTTCCTTTATCACAGAAGATAGGCTGTATGGTGTTTATACTTCAAACACTGATGCAGTTGTCTTTCTTAATCTAAAAATATGTTGCCTCTAGGCTCTGAAACAAGATTGAAAGCCCAATATTACTAAAAAATAATTTTAAGTACATGGTGTATTTTAGTCCTGAGAACTGTGATTTAATACAATCATAGGCCTGTCTGAAAATAAATTTTAAGCCATTATTTAAAATGCTTATTTGTCTTTATTTGAGATTTATTTGAGGCTAACTACAAGATCTATGCCTACTTCCCTTAGTCAGGGCTAACTGTTCAAACTATGCTTGATGTTAACTGCTGGGACACCTTTGGCATTCCATTACTGGATGTGCATGAAGTAGAATAAAGATAAGTTACCTAGAAACATGCAATGTTTTTTCCTAGTTTATGTGACCACTATGGAAATTAATATAATATGAAAAACACATAGTCTAGATGCTAAATTGGTTGCTGCATTGAAAAATAAGATCTTGTTTCTTTATTATAGAAGAAATTATGCATTTATAAAATTAAAAGTTCAAACAGTAGGGAAAAAAAAAAAAAAAAACTTGAGTTGTCCATACATTTAAATTTAACCAATATATCCACCAGGGCACCAGGGTAGGATCACATTATAGAAGCAAAGTCACATTAAATAGAAAAACGTTACACACCTTTCTCTTCAGGTTGTTCTGTCTATTCCAGTTATTACTGCGGATCTTAAAATCTACAGGTTCTAGTTCCCTTCTCCATGTTATTTTTCTCTTTTGTTTAAAGAAAAAAAGTCTGACTGATTTATTGTCAATAACGTAAAATATTCCCTGGAAAGGAAATGTGCCAGCCTCTCTTTAAAATCACAAGAAATTTGTAAAGGGTACTAGTAACTCAGTTTCCTTAGTTTCAGGTAGGTAAGACAAAGAAGTTTAAGACAGTAGACAAG
>NW_012101715.1:91252-152013 GCF_000951045.1 Mandrillus leucophaeus
CACACACACACACACACACTTTTTTTTTTTGAGACCTAGTCTTGCTCTGTCACCCAGGCTGGAGTGCAGTGGCGCGATCTCGGCTCTTTGCAAGCTCCACCTCCCTGGTTCCCGCCATTCTCCTGCCTCAGCCTCCCGAGTAGCTGGGACTACAGGCACCCGTCACCACGTCCCGCAAATTTTTCTGTATTTTTAGTAGAGACTGGGTTTCACCATGGTCTAGATCTCCTGACGTCGTGATCCGCCCACCTCGGCCTCCCAAAGTGCTGGGATTACAGGCGTGAGCCACCGTGCCCAGCCAGATACATATGATAATATATAATAAGTCATCAGATATTTATATATTATAATAACAGTAAAATTAAGGGAGATGCTTTTCTAAGTTTTATAAGAGGTTAAAGTGTGAAAATTTTGAATAACTCTTTTTAGCCAGTTAGATTAAAAATGTCATAAAGAATGAAAATATAAGACACACACAAATAGTGCTTGATAAGTGATTATTTCAAGTAAAGATTTTTTTTTCCTGATATATACAATTAGTCAAAGAAAATATAGTATTTTGCCCTGTTTAGGTTTGCTTGTTTTGATTCTGCTCTGTCACATACCAACACTGTGTTCAATTTACCTCCTGACCTTTGTGACCAAAACGAGGAAGGCTTTGAAAACCCTTACCTAACGACAACCATTGTAAGTCTAGCCTCAACGTTTAATGTTCTTATCTGACAAGCAGGTAATATGCACAAATACACTCCAAATTTCCTAATGGCCTGTTACAGTATTTTTAGATTTTGGGTCATATTACTTAAAAATAGCACATTGGAAACTTTTATATGGCAGAATCTACCGGACACACTAGTACATCAATGACAAAATTCAAGGCATAGTCAACGCAGTCAGTGATGGTCTGAAATTGGAGTACGGGATTCACTGGTAAATAACCTTCAAAATCCACCAATCGCAGCTTACCCGGCTCTGTGTTTGAGCTTTTTATCTAGGATTCCATCTCTGGAAACAAGTTTATTAAATACCAAAATGCCAATCACCATGTTGACCTGTCAAACAGAAACAAAGTTGACCTTTCAATGATATTGAAGGGAATCAGGTCCCTGTTTCTCCTGAAAATCCTATTTTTATCAATTCATAACCACCGTATCAGTAGTAGTGGTATGAAGCACTCTCAAACATTTTGTAAGTGCACAGAGGCATATGGAACAATTTAACAGTGGTGTGCTACTTTAAAGTTGTAAAGTACATTACGTTCATTTAATTTCCATGCTTTGCAGTTAACACTGGGGAAATTAACCTTCAATTGCCTGACTTTTAAATGGTACCATATATGCCAATCTGGCATTCTTCTGTCTGAGTCAACCCTGAGTAAAATCATTTGGCTAAATGAGTTTTACCCTATGCCCGTGAGCCAGGAGATTCTGAATCGTAGAGCATGAGGCTAGGGTGAGCCCTGGCAGCAAAAGGTGCTGATGATTTGTCATTATTCCCAACACACAGGACAGAATGCCTAAATTCCTCATGTTGTGTGGTTATTCTCTTCTGTGGAAGGGGAGCATTTTGATGTACTATGCTTTTCTAGGCAGAAAGGAAAGCCTATTCAATTCACCAGAATCTTTTTCACAATGGACACTAGTGCTAATTTTTAAAATATGCTCTAGTGTACAGTTCTATCATTTTCTTTCTAAGACTTTCTTATTCTCAGTTAAAAAGTCTTTTGCATGACATAAAATGAAATCACACTTATTTTTCCTTTTTCAAGTAGAACTGTAAAAACTGCATAGATATCTATTCGTACCAGCTTACCATGAGCCCCCACAGTTCTCTAATCTACCAACACTTTCTGATCAGGGAATCCAGTCCAATGAGTAAATGAAAAATATGTTCTTCTTTTTGCCTTTCTTGCCTCTTTCCAATCTTGGTGTAACCCTGCCCTGCTGCCAATGAAGATGGTGAATATAAAGCGAAAATGCGTCCAGTTGCTAATATAAGGAAGACGCAAAACATACCTATTAAGTATGGACCTAGGAAGAGTCACTCTTCATAGTTTCCTGACAAGACACCATTTAATCAAGAGAATACTTATTCATCTATGTAACTCTCATTATTTAAATTAAGAGAAAAAGTGTATTCTATGGATTCTAGTAATCTACAACTTAATCATAAGGGAATTTGTCACCCCTCCAAAGACCATACTTTGGTGTTTCAATTATATACATACTTTGTTTCTCCATTTTAGTGTTATATGGGCATTAACCTAGAAGCTTAGGGAAATAATTCAGTTGATTAAATAAAAATTCAATGCAGCAGACAAAAAGGTGTCTAATAGTTTTGATTTCCCTATGCTCTAAGATTCTTGCCTTGATTTTATTTTTCTTGCAAATTATAGACAGTTTCTGCTCCCTGTTACAGCTTAGTGGAGGGAGAACAAGCTTAAAGGAAGAAAAAACTGACATCAGAATTAGTAGCATGTCACTACGCTTCAATTTTTTGAATGAATCACTCAAGAAACCAAAGAGTAACTTTCCAATTAGAAATATAATTGTACAGCAATATGAATATTTGTATTTAATTTAGACTGTTTCTTTCCTCCCTTATTTTCTTTAAAGATGCACTGGGCAAGAAAAATTTGTAATCAATAAATCCAAACAGAGAAAGAGAAAGGCAAATTGGAAGGAAATATTTCACATTACCATAGTTTAAAATTTTAAACAATTATTTTGTGGCTTCAAAAGAGAAATTTAAAATCCTTATCTATAACATATGGCAGTGATTCTTAAACAGGGATGATTTTGACCCCTAGGGACCATCGGAAAATGTCTGAAGATGTTTTTGAGTGTTATGACTAGGGGGTACTACTGGTATGTAGTATGTAGAGAAGAAGGATGTTGCTGAACCTGCTAAAACACACAAGACAGCCTCTGCAACAAACAAACATATGATCCAAAATGTCAGTATCACTGAGGTTGAGAATATATTTCCTTTAGATATTTGACAGGGACAGCCTTAAAGAGATTTCCCTATTAATAACCATATGTATTATACAGAATACTGTAAAGGTGAGATTATGGTAAATGATGAGATTCTATATATTAAAGAGGAAGAATTCATTAAAACTTACTCAAACTTCTTCACAAATCTGAAATTACTGTAAGAGAAATACCACACTCCCAGTTTAATATTCTTCAGTATTCAAAATATGAATATTTTAGAATAATAAAAGACTGAATAGCAATTGATATTCAATCAGAATAATAGTCCATCGAACTTTAAAATTTCTACACAAGAACTACATTATCAAAATTGCCACTCTGATTGAAAGAAATTAGTCTTTTTTTTCCCTAAGAAAACAAAATAAGTTGATTTCAATGTTTACCAGGACAACAGCAGCTGCAGGTCCCACAAAAGCATAAAGTAGTCCTCCTTCAAGAGAGAGCCAGCAGCTGAAAATAACATTAGATAAGAACTAACAAAAATTAGTGACAAGTATTAGACCACTAAAGTGTGATACAAACAACTTAGACTATACATTTAGCCTTGGAATTTTGGCACATGTTAAAGATTTGTAATAAAAAAATACATAGAAGATATAGAAAAAACTAGAATTACATCATTTCATGAGTAAGAAATACTATATACGTCTAATTGAAACAGTTTTATTATAAGGATTTACTTTCAGGCAATTGAAACATTTTAGACAAATTACTGTTGCAGTGAGGTTTCTATATTTACTCTCAATACAAAGATGAGTATTATTTACATTTCATAAAATGCTGCTTTATATCCATTATGGATTTTTTCAAATGTACTTTAAAGCAAGAACAGTGTATTTTTTTTTTAGAGTTTTAGATGTGCCATTTACCTGCTCTTCCTTGAGGCCATTGAAATATTGGGAGAAATTGGTTTAAAAGCCATCATTGCAGGGAATGGATAAGCTACATTTGCATGCTATTTTTCTTCTAATTTTACTTTTTCACCAAACTACTAAGAAAATTCCCTAAAGATAAGCTTTTGAATAAAAATAAATGCAGCTGTGTTTGTTTCAATGACTAAATTCACCAAGAGATACAGGTTTGCATTGATAGAGACAAGATAATCGATTTGGGAAGAAACAGTCTCTCACAACAGAGGGAAATGCAGAGGGAATGGGGCTGACACTGGAGGCTTTGCAGGGTGGCACATCTGCCCATGCAGAATCCAGGAAAGTGAAAATGAGGGAAGCGTGAGGGGCTGCTGATGCAAAGAGTCACGGCCACCATTTCATGCACCTGTTTTTTGACGTTTGACCCTTGCACTATTTCTTCTCAGTTTACAGAATCAGCCTGCTGCCTTTAAAAGTAATAACAATGAACAGTAACTGCTCTGTATCTGTTCTAACAATAAACTGCTCTATATTAATTGTGATGGTGGTTACATGACTTACGTATTTCTCAAAACTCACAGAACTATACACTTAATAGGGTAAATGTTACTCTATGTAAATTATACCTTAAACATATTTACCTGGTAATTAATTATATATGTACAGAAAGAAATACTATATTATCATATATATATACAAATATGTGTATGTATATTCAAAGTCTGCATTTAGTTATTGTTCCTCGACATAACAGCAGAAAGATAAAAATGTACTTTTCCATTTTAATATCTATTTTTAAATAATATACCTGGAGAAAAAACCTTAGTCTCACAGAATACTTTAGATTGTGTCTCTAAGACTGCCACTAAATTCCCACTGTATGTTTGTGTAAATTAATCTCTGCCACTAAATCCTCACTGTAATTTTGTGTACACTAATCTTCAAACTGAGGTTTAGTATATCTTTCAAGATATACTAATAGAGATTCAGTATATCTTTTTTTTTTCCCTAGGAGTTTACACTGTTATAAAAATTTATAGTTATAAAATAAATGCATTACTTATTGTATTGTATTGCACTTTAATTATAAACTCTTTGAAAGTAGGAATCATCATATATATAATCTTGCTTATTCCCATATTCCCAATACAGTGACTTTCCAAAAATAGATGTATACCAATAATGATGCTATTGTAAAAGGTAATAAATTAAGGTGATAGTGCTGTAGTAACCAGTACTCTGCCATCTATGCTATCAGAATTTTAAAAAATAATATAGATTGCATAAAAATGCTCTGATGACACGAGCTTCTTAAACTTTTCAGAAGTTTCTTTACGATAAACAGGTGAAATAATATCTCTCAGTATGTTTACAATTTGTACGAACCTACCAGAGGGCCTAATTAGCAGTGATTCCTACCTCAAACCCAAAATAATTAAACAGAACATCATGCTTTAAAACATATGCTTTTAATAAGATGTGCATCTCTTTCCCCACTTCTTAATTGCCTCCTCAACTTGGAAGCAGATAAAATAAAACATGAAAGTACATTGTTTAGATTTAAAATGTTAAATTTAAACTTTACCACAAATTCTCTCATAGAATTTATCAGCACTACCACTATAAAATAAGTTGATATCATATAACTTTTCTCCCTTTTAATTTCTTGCATAGTCCAAGTATTTTCTAATGTAAAATCCATTGGTTCCCTTGATCTATAATTGTTAGTATGCATTGCCCTAACGTAGTAACAAAACTTGAACTAACATGACAAAATTTGGTTAATAACAATATACATTATCATTAATGGAATTAGAAGCTCATAGCAGTATCACATTCTAAAAAGTAAGTATGTCAAGACTTATCCAGTTCTCAATTTATTTGAGATTGGGCATGCACAATAAATATTGAAATATTTTAAAAGCCAAATATGCTGGTCTTATTAAGAAATGGGAAACTGAAACAAAGATTCTGAACAGTGCCACACCACTTACTTCTTAACCTTTGTAGATTTAAGCTACCTTGTTTTGTTCCTTACTAATGCAATTTCTACCATTGTTAATGTTTCCATGATAAAATGCAAGCCATCAGCAGTGCCAACCAAGACTCTTTGATGATTTGTTAAATTATAAACATGATTTATCACTGTAGATGGACTTACTAGTGATCAGTGCCATATCCTTTTGTTCTGGTGAAGCCTACCGATGTGGCCACTACTAATGCTGGTAAACCTGCAAGAAAAGCAATGTCACGCATTCATATTTAGCTATAACCACTATGCATACTGGCCTAAGAAAAGCCAGACCAGACTCCAGATGCTTAAATCAGAGAAACTATCTTTGGATGAGTCACTTCACAAGGTACGTTTCTATTACAAAATTTCTTTCAAGTTTAAAAATATGAGAGAGGTAGCTGAGCTTTTAACTTACTGCACTTCTCTGTTGTTGCTAGGTTACCACCACATTTGACATGGGTTTAAATGGAAGTAATAACAGAGATTTAGTACATTTTTTAAGTCATTTTTTTCCCTAGGGGTTTACACTGTTATAAAGGAAATTTATAGTTATAAAATCAGAAAGGCAAAAACTGGATGTTCTGGTGTGATGTAATATCAGAGAAGTGGAACATTCCATTGGCCACATACTGATCCACATCAAGTTGTACTTATCATAAGATACAAAAAAACATAAATCTTATCAGTTAACGCTTTCTTTATAATTTGCTTATAATAACAAGAATGTAGAAACAGAGAGTTCAATTACCTACATACCTGTACCAATTCTGAGCTAGCATCTTCTTTTAGTTTACATTTATGGGAATTACACTTACCTCATTCAAGTTCAATGGAACCTCCCTGTGTTTTGGTAGAGTCTCTAATCTACGCTGTTTAAAGATTTTTTTTTTTAAGTTTTGGTTATGCCTTCTTTTCAGGAAGATCATGTTTGCCTTTTCTGGTTGAAAAATCCGTCTTCTAATCATCTTCCTGTATCTCCTCTGCCCATCTTCTTTCTTACTGTCAGTTCACATACTTGATGCTATTCTCCTTCTTCTGTGAGCCTTCTCTAGTGACATCACATTCCTTCATGATATTTAATGACAAGAACTATGGAAAACATCTCAGAGGGACACACCATAGTGTTAAATGAACACTGGTGACTATATATAATTTCATATACATATATGTATATAAAATTGTAAATATATAGTCCCCTCCTCATCCTTATCCTCCCTTTCCTCCTCCTCCTTTTCCTCCTTCTGTTTCTCCTCTTCTTGTTCCTCC
This sequence comes from Mandrillus leucophaeus, assembly GCF_000951045.1. NCBI lineage: Eukaryota > Metazoa > Chordata > Mammalia > Primates > Cercopithecidae > Mandrillus > Mandrillus leucophaeus. The sequence continues at coordinate 98,401 of NW_012101715.1, forward strand.
TCCTCCTCCTCTTCCTTCACACATGTCATTTGTTGATTTTTTTGGTTGGACCAAGTTCATTAGGGAAAAAAATCCCTCATGGGTTATAACTGAAGAATTAATAGTATGTATTTCATACAATTTAGATTAAATTTTGTCTAGACTCATTATGTTGCACTTGTTCATGATGAAACACATACACCACTATTCTGCCATCCCATAAACTTTCTGATACTTTAGCACCATCAGTTTAGGTTTTTGCTACCTAGAGTAGTTTAAATATTAGCTGTAAATTTGGAGATTGTTGGTGAACCCTCTCCTCAAAATCTTTAGTAATAATTTTAAACAAGGTAGTCACCAATCCTGAAAATCACCATGTTTTATTCTTCATCAAAAAATGTGTTCTTTTACCTGTATTCTGTATTTCTTAGAATAGTACTAATTCATGGCAAAAGTGTCTCTTGATTTAAACACTACTTCAACTTTAGAAGGCCTTTGTCATGAAATTTAGACAAAAATTTGATGAAATTCTAAGTGGAACAAAGTCTTCAACTTTTGTGTTTGTGTGAGATAGGGTCTTACTCTGCCACACAGGTTGGAGTGTTGTGGTGTCATCTTGGCTCACTGCAACCTCCACTTCCCAGGCTCATGAAGTCCTCCCACCTTAGCCTCCTGATAGCTGGGAATACAGGTATGTGCCATCACTCCTGGCTAATTTTTTGCAATTTTGGTAGAGATGGGGTTTTGCAATGTTGCTCAGGCTAATCTCGAACTCCTGCACTCAGGCAGTCCACCCGCCTCGGCTTCCCAAAGTGCTAAGATTACAAGCGTGAGCCACCATGTCTGGCCTACTCTTCAACTTTTTAACTGCTTTTCCATTTGTCTGCATATAAAGTCCTAATATGTTAATTAGACATAACAGACCTTGCTGAAACCTAATGAATAATATTTAAGTGTTCTTGATCATATTTTTCCAGCCTAAATTTTTCTGGAATTGTTATAAGTACACTTATTTGTAATTTCCCAGGTTCCTCTCAGCTTCCCATATGCCAGTCTTCTAATACAGTAGATATTATTGTATATTTGGGCTTTTTCTAAAAGTAGCTTCTTAAATTAACTAGACTATCAGTAGAACTGGCTCTATAATATAGATCTTTGAGATGTCTAGGTCATGAGGCAATTTGAGAGAAATTTCTTAATAAGCACAAGTGAAAAATTAATTATCAGTCTGTGAGCAATTGTTTCTACTTTTGAGGATCACGTTGACTAGCTGTGAAGTTTCATTACTTCTCTAAATGGTGTTCTTCCTGTGAAATGAATTACTTTATTCTTTAATTGTTTTGAGATTTCTTGAAATGAAGTCCTCTAAGTTTTCTTGGTGGGAGTACATGCCTAGTGAACCATCACACATTAGGCTTTGAAAATTTTAAGGTATTTTGCACTTTCAGAAAATGTTAACAGAGAGCACTGTTTTTCTGTGTGTAGGTATCTCGGGTCTCATCTCATACTATCTAGGCACTGTTGAATGTTAACTGACTAGCTAAATGAGCATTCAATACTTACTTCCTTTTAAAGTTCCAAATGACCAACGAATGTTCAAAATTGACCAGCTCATGTATTTTCACTTCCACAGATTAAATTAGACACAAAGTAGCCTGTGTCTAATCACTCTTGACTACTTTATAATATGTGTTCAGAGTCATTTTGAGAAGAGCACGAAAGGGTATATCAATATGCTTACCCCATCCAAGGCACAAAAAGCGTTTTCTTATAAGCCGTGTCCTAATTTTTCCAGTTACAGCCATATATGATTGCCACGCCTCAGTCAAAACCCAACAGAATGAAGCCAGGAAGAAAAAGTGCAAAAATGCAGTGGTGGTTGTGCAGATACTCTGTGGAAACAAACAAACAAAAAAACTCACACTGAACCAGGGAAAGGGAAAATAATACGTTCTTCAGAGGACTGTTAATCCCTGATTCATTGCTTTTATTTCAAATACCTACTTCTCCTCAGTGACAAGAGTAATTATTTACAGAAATTATAAACCCTGTGGCCTTTATGCTCTATACAGTATTTACAATTGAAAAAAAAATGTCTAATTCCATTTTCACACTTAATTTTTTATGAGAAGAACCCTGAATGTATATTTGAACTCAAGGGAGATTAAAATTACTGTTTTACTTGAATTTTGACAAATATAATTAAGAAAATGCTCTTTTCTTTGGTTTAAGTTACAGACATCTTGCATAATTATTTTGGCTATATTCTTTATTCTTCCCTTTTAACAGATAATCGTTCTTTGTTGTTATATCTGTGTTGATGTTAAAATTATATCTGTAAGAGTAACAGCCTTTCAAAAGAAAAAATTACTTTGCTCTTCTACATGCATGATATTCAAGGTGTAACAGCAAAGTACAAAATGAGGTTTAGCTAATAACACAGTACAAAAATAACATATGTATTTTAAAGTACTTAATACAATGCTTCTATACTCTTACTTAGCAAAGTGTGTCCTAATCAAATAATTTTGAAAAGCTAATCATGTCACCAGCAGTACGGAGCTAAGATTTTATAGATAGTTTTCTTCATGTAACTTAATCACCTTGAATATGCTGATCATTAGTTGTGACTCATCAGCAAAAGATCAGCAACTTCATTTTGGTAAAGGTTGCTACTTATTTCACTGTTGGTATAATTTCTTTATAAATCTTGTTGACATGCAAGTCTTTATAAACCAGAACCAGCAACAGGACTAATTTGTTCCTTTGTCAGTCATTCTCATTCTTACTGTTTTTAAAAATGGAAAATGGCAAAACGAACACAGTAGAACTTAAAAAATTGTAAAAAAAAATTACAAAGAAATAAAACTATAACCCATATCTTCTCATGTCTACCACCATCCACTGCTAATGCAGAATATCTTACAAGAATTTTTTGGCCCAAATTATTCATATGATTTGTTAATTTTGTTAAATTTCACCAGATGTTGACTTAGTTTGCCAGTTCTTCTAATCCTATAAAAAGAATCTCAGCATGTTTATCCACCAGGTTGTGTAAATGATCAGAGATAATGTTAAGAAGCTGAGTAGCACTGTGCTAGGTATACAGCAAGTGCCCGACCAAATATGACTATTACCAGCATTATTATAAGTGGCAGTAAAACAAAACAATTTTTTCAGCATGTGAAGCCTTGTTTCATGCAGTACTTAAATCTATTTAGCACTTGTTTCTGCTTATAAAGATGATAAAATCATGGATTTCTTGAACACTTCCTCATACCTATACTCTAGTCTCAGGTATAATGCAGTAGCTTTAACCAATTGTAATTCCTCCTATTCTTGACACGTTAAGACTTTTATTTTTTCCAATTTACAGTTTAAATATCTTCAGGCTGACCAGTTCGCTTATTTTTTATCTATAGTTGCCAATCCATTTGAATTCCAAAGATAACTCTTCCACTTGCTATCCAAGGACTAGTTAACCTTTCTAAGTCACTAGTTACTCTTTCATTTTCCTCCACCTGTTTGTTTCAACTCAATTGTATGTGCTAGCAAAGCTAGTCCATCTCTATTTTTAAACTGTCAATAAAGAGTTATATCAAACTGCAAATACGTTGCAATGTTAGACCCTAAGTGTTGGCGTACTGAAATTTTATAAGAAATAATGAAGTGTTCAATGTCTGAGGACAGAGATTTTAACATTTTCTTTCTGTATATTGTGTTCATTACTTTGCAACCCCCTGATATTCACTTTAATTCCAATACAAATTGAAGCACATGTAATTTTGAGCCACTGACATTTATTTCAATAATCACGTCTCTTTGAACAACAATATGGCCACAGACTACAGGGAAATGTATTGTAACTAAAGAAATAAGGCCTATTTCTTCAGACAATAGTATTCTACAATAGCTGGAAAAATATTTAACCTTAAGTTGCTCCGAGTACAGAGGTAAGCTATCTCAACTTAAGGAATGTGTACATGTGAACCAAAGAGGTTTAAGTCGCAGAGCTAACCATATATGAAGAGCATCGCAAAATCTATGACCTTGAAAAATAGAAAAAAAAGGAGCTACACTTTGCTTCATCATGTGAAGAATTAGTATAAAGTCAAACACTCCGATAACAAGCATATGGAAAATGCTCAACGTCACTGACCACTAAGAGAAATGCAAATCAAAACCATAGTGAGTGAGATACCATCTGGTATCAGTCAGAATGGCCATTAATAAAAAGCCAAAAAGTAACAAATACTGCTGAGGTTGTGGATAAAAAGGAAGGTTTATATACTGTTGATGGCATTGTAAATTAGTTCAGCCATTGTGGAAGACAGTGTGGTGATTCCTCAGAGACCTAAAGACAGAAATATCATTTGACCCAGCAATTCCATTACTGGGTATATACCCAACAGAATATAAATTTTTCTCTTATAAAGACACATTCAGGTATATGTTCACTGCAGCAGTTTTCATAATAGCAAAGACACTGAATCAACCCAAATGCCCATCAATGATAGACTGAATAAAGAAAATATGGTACATATACAACATGGAATACTATGCAGCCATAAATAAGAATGAGATCATGTCCTTTGCAGGAACATGGATGGAGCTGGAGGCCATTATTCTTAGCAAACTTAGGAACAGAAAAACAAATACTGCATGTTTTTACTAATAGTGGGAGCTAAATGATGAGAACACATGGACACACAGAGGAGAACAACAAACACTGGGGCCTATCGAAGGGTGGAGGGAGGCAGAAAGGAGACCAGGAAAAATAAGTAATGAGTATTGGCTTAATACCTAAGTGTAAATAATCTGTCCATCCAGACCCCATGACACTCATTTACCTGTGTAACAAACATCCACATGTACCCCTGAACTTAAAAGAAAATCAAACACTCCATACAAGGAAACACACACTGATTTTTCTACTGATATGTTATATCGGCTAAATTGCAAATAGTCTTTACAATACAACTTTTATGAATAGCAATTTTCAAGTGAACTTTATTATTTTCCACAAATGACACATCAGCTTCTATAAAAGAGGTCTTTTTACTGTTCAGGGCTCAGGATTGTTTGATCTCTTCTCCTACGTAACCCAAAGCCACATCAGTAAGCCCCCAGTGATCAACCATCCCTTAGATCCCCTCAGTACTAGGGTTTTTTCCACTTACAAGCCTCAATCCCTGAATCTCCTTTTCCATAAAGAGGTTCGTATCTTGGCAACTATTCAATTATCACTATCACTGGACTCACTATTGTGACCTTTGGTCCTACAGTTTTTCTTTATTCAAAAGTCTCCATGTGTTGACTTCCACTATGGCTAAACCTCGCAGTTCACCTTTCGAAATGTGAGACTCATTAGCATCTCAAGTTCATCATTCAATTCTTCTGATTTTCCTGCCTTGTCAAACCCCAAACTGGTCTCATCAGTGTCACAGCTGATGAATGTTATTGGCAAATATTTCAAAACTTGAAAATGGATTTAAGTTGTCAAACTGAGCACTGTTTTCACCTAACACTCTCAAGTACATCCTTCGCACCAAATTCCTAGACACAATAGAAGAGATTGCTTAAAATAACTGGAAAAAAGAAGAAGAGTAAACTGCGATGGACTAGAGACTGTGAGAAATTCCTTGAAAGCAAAAGTATATAAAGAACAGATTGATGATGGGTACCACAGCCCAAAGCTAGGTATTGGGAGTAGGAATGAAGACATGGGAAGTAGAAAAGTCCTGATGCATGGATGATACAGAAGTTCTGAAGTCTGTTTAAAAGTACTTCCAGAAGGCAGAAATCAGGAAAATCGGGGGAAAGGTAGCATTTAAAGAAATATTACAGAAAATTTTCTCAAAACTTTAAAAATTCTCCTGACTGTAGGAGAGACTAAAGATCACACACACACACACACACACACACACACACACACACACGTGCACGTACACATATACTTTGATGAAATCTGTGAAAATAGAGAATAAAGAGATAAATCTTAAAAGCTATCAGAGTAAAAAGAAACATACTGACGAAGAAATCAGAATCAGATTGACGTCAGATTCTTTGCAAGCAACCCAGGGTACAAGAAGGCAGTAGAATGAGATTCTCAACATTCTAAGAGAAAATAACTTTGAAGACAGAATTCTACACCCAGCCAAGCCACTGTTCAAGAGAGAAGCATAAAGATATTTTTTAAATTGGAAGAAACTTTGAAGTTAATTACCTCAAGATCCTCTTTGAAAGAATTGCTAGACAATATAAACCACTAACAATAAGAAGTCCAGGAGGAGGGAATGAAATAAAAGAAGCGATGGACAGCAAAGAAAGTAGTAAGTCTCCATGTGTAACAAACCTGCACGTGTACCCCCGGAACTTAAAATAATAGTTAAAAATAAATAAATAAATAAATAAATAAATAAATAGATAGATAGTTTAAAAAAGAAGATAGTAAGTCTAAAATGTTTATTTTACATAAATTTACATAATTTTAAAAATATACCTATGTGGATATAAAATTGAAAATAATATCAGAAAGGGTTCCAAGATGAGAGTTGCAAGGGAACAGAGGAAAATAAAAGTATTCTAAACCTCTTTTTTTTTGTTCTCAGGGATGAGATACTGATTAATTCTAGATTATAGAAAAATTCACTTGAACATTTATGTTAACAATGTTTCAGTTACCACAAAAAATAATAACAATACATTTGTAAAATAGAAAAAATTGAACTATGAAAAATCTATCTCTTCAATTAAAGGTGAGCAAGAGGACAACAAACTAGAAAACATGAGAAATAGAAAAAAGAAGTAAGAAAATGAACATAATTCCAAACATCAAAAATCACAACAAATGGTAATACTTTGTATTTACTGGTTAAAAGTTAGAAACTTTCATATTGGATGAAAAAATCTAATTCCAGTAATGTAATTATGTGACATACTTCAAACCCAAAGACTGACACAGGAAGATAGAGAACAAAGAGATGAAAAGAGCTAGCTTATGCAAATACTAACATGTTAAAACGAGATGTCACAATATTAATATTGGGAGAAAAATGAAAGAGATGAAGAGGGACTTTTCATACTAATAAAATGAGCAAGGCACAAAGAAGACACAGAAGGAACACATCGTTATGAGAACAATAATAATTTCTCAAAGAATATGAAGCAAAAACTGAGAAAACTGCAAGGATGAACTGTCAAACTAAAATTACAATGATAGACTTAACATACAGCTCTCAGAAAGTAACCAAAAGTGGAGGAAAAAAAAAATTGATGATTATAATGCAATAAACACAAGTGGTTAATATTCTTTCTTTGTAATATTATACATAAAAAACAGAGCATATCTAGATTTCTAATATACAAATGGAACCTCTTAGGATAGAAAGTGAAACAAAATAAATTCAAGAAAGTTTATAATATACAGGACATTTTCATAGACCACAATTTAATAAAATCAGAAATCATAATTAAAATTCTGTACCTTTTGGAGGAAAAAGCTTTTAAATAATTAAAGAGAAACCAATACTCTAAATTATAAACTATTTATAACTGAATCACAATTACAGCAGCATATATATGAAAACTTGTGAAATTTTGCTATGATAATAGAATATTTATAGCCTTAAATAGAAGACAAGAGAAAGATGAAAATTAATGGGCTACTTAAAGAAATCAGAGGAATAGATTTTAAAAAGATAAAATCGGAAATTAACAAAACAGAAAATTTAAAAAACAGTAAAATTCATCCATAAAGCCAAAGCTGACTCTAAAAGACCAATAAAGCAGCGAAACCTTGGCCATTGTGATGATATTTAAAGGTGAGAGAAAAAGCAAGATAAATAAGATTAGGAATTAAAACCGTTATATATATATATTTGGTTATATATATATATATATCTCCTTGACAAGCTACATAAAATAGACATTTTTCTAGTAAAACATAAATTATGAGAGATAAAACTAATAACAGATAAAATGGAGTCATAATGGAAGAAGTAGTCCTTCAAAAAAAGTAGAAATTCAGAAACATTTCAGTATCATTTTCCATACACCAACAGGCAAATTCTAACAAGCGTAAGCAACATCCAAATTCACATTACCATTTCCAGGTCAAAGAGAAAGATTAGAAGTATCCAACTCATTTTATAAGGAGGCTAGCATGACATTGATATTGAAATGAGCAAGAAAGCTGTAAGCCACTTCCACTTACAAGCATAAATATGAAATTACTAAATAAAAGATTATATCTAGAAATACAGTAAAAGGATAATAAATCAGTATCAAATCAGAGTGGGTCCGATAATGCAGGGTGATTCAACATCAAAAATGACCTCCCCATAATTTATTACATTAACAGATTAAAGAAGAGAAATCATATGGTCACATTAATAAACGTGAAAGCATTTGATATAATTCAGAACCCAAATAACAATTTTAAAAAACGTTATTTGGAAATTATATATTGAAGTGAACAGTCTTAGTTAATAAAGATCATCTTTTGAAACCTCGTAGTGAAAATCATGTGTAATAGTAAAATACTAGATTAACGTCCATCAGTTATGAATAAAAGTAGGATGTCTACCATCACTTTTATTATTCTAAGTTGCACAAGAGTTTCTCACCAAAACAATACAAGAAAAAACAATAATAAAGATACACATTGTTGTCACTGCAGATAATATATCTCCTTATTAGAATATCCAAAAATAATCAATTTTTAAACTATTTGAAATAGTAAAAAGAATCAATGGGGTGGTTGGATGCAAGATCAACACATAAAAATTTTATTTCCTATACACTGAGATCAATATACAAATCTAATTTTTCTATATTAGCAACAATGTTATTTGGAAAATGTAGTCCAAAATTTTTAATAAAATATTACCGATTTGTCTTTCTTCTACCTCCCAAACCACACTAAAATAACCAAGTTATTAAGTCACAAAGAAAAAATTATAGGCAGTAGATACCATGAACTCAAGGTGTTGACAAATTCAGAAGATTCTGAGGAAAGAAGCTTTAACTGACAAAGAGTGGTAGAGAAAGTTATACACTACCTGCTTATAGGGTGGTGGGGCAGCGGGTGGGTAATAGAAATGTTGTTTGTAATAAAGCTTATTCACTCTGTGGACCTTCTGAATGTGGGGACCAGAAACAGAAGGATGACACAGTTTTATATGGGGCTGAAAAAGAATGGTTAGTTGAAACATCTACATAGAGAATAGTTGAACCTTTGTGTTTCCTTCTCTAGTCAACACAGCTCAGCACTGTCACAAGGAAGATTAGTTTCTGGAGAAATTGAATGGGTTGGTTTCTGAAGTCAGATACCAATCTCACTAGTGGGTAGGTGTATAAGCAGGAATAAATGTATGTATTAAACCATAGGACCCTCCTCCTCTCCTTTCTCCTTCCCCTCTACTTTCAGAATGTCAGAGATTAATATTCTCCCCCAAAGGGAAAAAAGCTCTCATACACTGGTTCATCTTTGATGTACATACTGTGAAGTCCACCTTTCAAAAGCCCACTCACCCACACAGAGCTATGCATCGCTTTTTAGGGCCTTGCTTATATATATGAATAAACAGCCAAGAATAATGAGACAATTTGAGAATCCTCCAACATGAAAGAAGAGAAAAGTCCAGCAAACAAAGGACAAAGGGGTGAGCAGAGACAATAGGATAAGAGCAAAATAAAAATTTCAAAAAAATGTAAGTCCTTCAAAGGCCGAGACAGAAATTGCACATGTAGAACAAAATTGTTAAGGGACAATTATCAGATAAATTCAAAGGTTCTATTAATAATAAAAACAAAAACTATAAAGTACCTTAGAATGAATTTTACTAAAATATGCATGAATTTTGTGTAGAAAATTATAACATTTAATTAAAGACAAAAGAAGACATGAATAAATGAAAACTACATTATATACATGAGTTAAGAGACAATATTATACAAATGTCAATCTCCCTCAAGTCATAAATTTATTCAATGTAATTACCTTCAAATCCTAATTTTTAAAAAATTTTTGTTTGACAAGGCAATTCTAAATCATGGAAAAAATTAAATGCAAAAAATAGTACACAAAATTTAAAAAGAAGAAAGTGGGATAAAGGAACTTCCTAGTGATATAAAACAAAATAAAATGTGGTCAGATGATCACCAGCCCCATTTTACGTGTGAGGCATTGGAGAGACTAAGCAACTTGGCCAATGTCCCTTGGTTAAGAGTGGGAAGCAGGGGTTAAAATGTTGTCTCTGATCCCAGAACTTGAGACTTTCTTGACTACCTTATACTGCCTTTTGAAAATATTTTGTGCTCATTCCAGAGTCTAATCCTCACAGTCTTTTTCATCCTTCTCAAGCCCCAACATTCCTCCTTACTGTCTTATATCAAACTGGCTTGTCTTCTACATCATTGATGAGGTGCAGACCATCTATATTATTGATATCTTCATCTTCACTAGTCCAACTACCTTGAAATTTCTCCCTAATTCCACCAACTGCCTTCTTTTCCAATGTAGGCCCCTCCCCTTTCAGGAGATAGTGTAATAGAGTCACGCAGTGTCATACCCTGGGTTCACATAATACTTCATTTACAGGCTGTTATTTAAAATCTGTGACTCCCTTCCTCAACTATAAAGTGAGAATAATAATAGCACCAACCTCATAGGATTGTTGTAAAGATTTGATACATAGTAACTACTATTTGGTGGGCTAAATTTTTAAACTGACATTGTCTTCTAATGCATAGAGAGTAATAATTTTTATAAATAAACATGCATTTTAATCCACAATAAATATTATAAAACTTGATTCATTTGTATAAATACATACACCTATGTAACTGTAATCAAGATAAAAATTTAGAGCATCTCCATCCTGCCAGTCCCAAAGCCTCACAAAGATAACCACTATTCTCACATCTAATATCAAAAAATAGTAACTACTCTTGATTCCATATTTAGTCATCTCTACATTATCTTCCTTTAGTTATCTTATGTACTCGATCTCTTAGCCTGCAAATCTGTTGAAGTTTCTATGCTCAACCAACCAACCAACTGTCCATTATTCTGGTTTGTTTTCACTGGTTCTCATTGGTTTGTTCTCTCTCTCTTTCCAATTGTGGTCAAACTTCTTGAAAGATTAAGCTATACTTCAACTTCTTTATTACCTGCTCTCCTCTTTTCTTCTTGCCATCTAGTATATCCCCTAAACTTTCATCCCACAGGGATCACCCATGACCTTCTAATTTCCAAAGCTAATAGGATGTTTTCAGTAGACCACAAAAACTTTGGACCTCAACGTTCTCACTTACAAATTATGAGAGTTTTATCATACAGTTGTGAAAGGCTTTCCTAGATCTAAAATTCTACAATACCAAGAATTCTGTAATTAAAGTCCTCATCAGGCTATTCACTTCTTAAATTAATTTTGAAAATTTGTGTTTTCTTAGGAAATTATCCACTTCACTTATATTTTTCAATTTGTCAATATATGATTGTGTGTAATGTTCTCTTGTACCTTTTAAGAAATACATTTTTCCTTTTCTAATATTACTTGTCTATGTTTCCGATTTTTCATCAGATATATCTGAGTAGTCTGTTTACTAAAATTTTCAAATGTTAATTCTTTTATTTCCCTTTAAAAATATTATTTTATTATTACAGTGATGAGTTTCTTAGAGTATGAAATATAACTATTTACTGCTTTTTGTTTGGCAGAGTTTCAAGAATTTTTGAAAAATATACATAATAATATGTTTACCTTATTTCCAACATTCAAATAAATGAGTTAAAGGTATTAGCATCTTAAAAATAAGCAATATTAGATACCTATCTTGTAAGTATTTCAAAAAGCAAAAGAGAACATGCTTGCTATGACAGATAGATTATATAAAAAACATGAATGGAATAAAATGTAGAGAATTGTGCTTTTGCTAGAAAAATGACAAACAGAATACTGAAGTGAAGCACTTTAGTATACTATTTAGAAACTCTTAAAGAGTGTCAATATCTGCACGCTTCAATTACAGTATTTATGAAGAAATCAAGAATCATTTGCAATTATAGTAACATTTCAACAATCTAAGACAAACTAAACTAATTCCTACATATAAAGCAATTATTATTTGAATTGTTTAATTTCATCAATTCACATCCTGATTTGCCTGTAATAAATAAATTAAGAATACATATATCTTGCTATTCACATGGAATAAAATACGTACAAGGCATTTACAATATAATTCTGGACACACCAGTAACTCCTTACTCATTAACTATCCTATGGAAAGAAATTTTGGTGATGACCACAGTGATTTCAAAGGCAGTTCTTTAAAGGCTGCACTAATAACTGCATATTTACATTATTCAGAAGACCATAGTTCTTGTAGATTAAAAATAAATTATTATGAAGATGAAATAATGGCTAAAATGGGGATTTGCATAAAGGTAACACATAACTACACACAGTAAGTGCTTGATGAACAATAGTTTTTATTTGGCAAAATAAGCACATGTGAAGATGTTTGACTGCATCTTAAAACATGATGAGAAAACTAACTGATAAGCACCTACTCTGCTTAAACGTTAATTCTGCAGCAATGCTGTACGGGAAATATTTTACAAAGGAGGAAGGGAAGCTCAGAGAGTTTAAAGAACTTGTCTGAAGTTACATACTCAGCGAATAAAGAAGCACATGTGCTCTTTCCACTATAACATGTTGCCTCGTGCTTTAAAGGGTTCTTATTTTCTTTTTTTTTTTTTTTTTTTTTGAGACGGAGTCTCGCTCTGTCGCCCGGGCTGGAGTGCAGTGGCCGGATCTCAGCTCACTGCAAGCTCCGCCTCCCGGGTTTACGCCATTCTCCTGCCTCAGCCTCCCGAGTAGCTGGGACTACAGGCGCCCGCCACCTCTCCCGGCTAGCTTTTTGTATTTTTTAGTAAAGACGGGGTTTCAACGTGTTAGCCAGGATGGTCTCGATCTCCTGACCTCGTGATCCGCCCGTCTCCGCCTCCCAAAGTGCTGGGATTACAGGCTTGAGCCACCGCGCCCGGCCAAAGGGTTCTTATTTTCTAATATTAATTTTCTAATGATTGTCCATATTCTTTAACAGTACTGTTATTCTTTTTGAAACAAAAGGTATGCACATGACAAATAAATAGATGTTATAATAAATAAACAAAAATTATATTAACTCATGAGCCTTTGTTGTTCAAATCACCACCAACTAAAACAGAGAAATACACCATTTCCAAATATATTTTTGGTTATATAAACTCCATTAACACATGTGCAAATTAAGGTTACTTGGATAAAGCACCTCAATTAATGAAGTGAATCACTAAAACCAATAGATATTGTGAAGACAAGGTTCATTTCATAAAATTAAATGAAAAATTTGATGGCAATAAAAATTGAATCAGAAGCCTTTTGTTATTATCACTTCACCTAACCTTCCTTTTTCCACAGCTGCTATGACATGCACATCAACAGCAGTGTCATTTGTAGACAGCTGAAAAACCTCTCTCACAGACCCAAGTACTTGGCCCATGCATTCTTTCCCTTGGATGTTATAGAAAATATCAATAGAAGAGATATGACGGACTTTAGTTCTTTCTTGAAAACTCTTGGTTCACCATTAAATACAAGCTACAGTACTTGCTTACAAGGTATGGCACAAGGTTATGATGAGGAAACATCATCTCTTTAACCCTTTACACAACCTTCAATTTGTGAAAATTTTGAAGCAGGTTATTTTCTACATAATTAAAATATCTGTCACAAGACTAACTCTAAACAGAAGAAACTGTCAATATAAAGTTAAGTGAGATACAAAATGATGAATGAAGGAGCAATAAAAGCAATTTCTAAATGTGAGTATCTCAAACAATAACTCTTATTTGCTAAATTTTTATAATTTCATATTCATAAAACCATCACTATTAAAAAGAAAATAGGTGCTGGATATATGTCAGCAGAGATAAAAATCTGTTCCACAGATGTCAAAAATATGTATCTAGTGGAAAACATGTTCATAATTTGAAGCTCTTGGAAAGTTTCTCAAACATAACAGGAAAATCTGATTTTTTGAAATGTGTGCTTTGGAAATTCAAACATTTGTACATCGTACACAGCAGATGCTTCATTATATACTGTTATCTCCAGGCTTAAAAAAATAACAATTTTATTCAAAATGAAATATAATTAAGTCACTTGCTAAATAAGGCCAAGAATTCAACGAAAGCTTTACTAATAATTTAGAAACTTCAAAATGCTAAGACAGTGGTTGTTCAAAAGAAGGAAGCATTTTCTCTTAGGTGTCTGGAGAGACCAGAGGAAACTGTTAAATGTTCTCACCATAGAAATGATAACTATGTGAGGTAATGCCTACGTTAATTGGCTAGATGTAACCATTCTACAATATATATATATTTCAAAACATCATTTTGTACATGATAAATACATACAATTTTATCTGTCAATTTAAATAAATAAGCAAAGAGTAAAAATCATGTTGTAAACTCTAAGACAGAAACTGATTTACACTATGTTCTTTATCTGTAGAGGAAATCCTTTTTCAGTAGGTTTGTGCCCTCGGGTGTGTTTAGATATCCCTTCCCAGCTTGCAAGCACCATATATAGTCACTCAAAACCAAGGATCATAATAATGCAAATATAAAATTGCTTTCAACTTGCAACAAGCAAAGCAAACAAAATCTTGCAGCCCTGTTGCTGAGATTTCTAGGCCTTGAAAATATTTCTTGTATAACTTTGAAGGCAGAAGAGGATAGTGCTTTCCAGTCAAGAAGACACTTATTTATTCTGTTTGTCATGTTTGATCAATGGTCTTGTTGGTATCACAGAAGTATTTCAATGTGGAATGAAAACAATTTTTGATTTAGGGGTAGCATGGGGTAAAAAGATCGTAGGTTTTAGAATCAAGCTAGTGTTTCCCAACCTTGGCTGCACATTGGTATCACCTGGGGAGCTCTAACAACTATGGATCTCTTAGTGCTATTCCCCAAGATTCTGATGTAATCTGTCTCTGGTGAAGCCCAAGTATTAGAATTGCTAAGGTGCCTCAAGTGATTCTAATGTGTATCCAGGGTTTAGAATAAGCAATTTAGACAGTCATGGACTGACTGTTGGTAACTAAAGCTACCAAATGTGTGACCTTGTGCAAATTATCATATTTTTCACACCCTCAATCTTTCGTTTATAAGATGGGAATGAAAAATACCTACGATGTGTAGGATTACTATAAAAATTGCTTATAATAAGTGTAAAGTGTTTAGTTCTTGGTAAATTCTCAAAAGTATTAACAATAATAACAATTCATACATATTCTCAACCCGTTACAGTAATTTATCTAGACTTAGGCAGTTCCTAAAGTTCTCAAAAGAATAACACACATGGAACATTCTGCTATGCATTCATATGTTTAATCTGCAATGAAATTAGAGCTAATATACTTCTTTATAGAACCTGCTATGAAAATGATATCAGATAATTAATATTTAGGATGAACTTTTGAACAATAAAGTGTATTTTTTAAGCAAAAACAAAGTAATACTGCCATGGTGGGGTGCAGGAAGAAGGCAAGCTATCATTTAATCCTGTCCTCAGACCTCTCTAGACAAATAAGAGAAAAATGCCTCCTTTATTTAAACACTAAATGCCACCATTGGGACTGTTATGGAATTCTAGGTGTGACAATTCATGGAGATTTCAAAGGACTTCTATGACAAAGTATCAATCAACCCTGAGATTGGTTGATTCCATTTGTGCCTATATTTCAAATCCCTATTTGCCTATCTCTGAGCTATCCATCCTCAGATATTTCACGTCTACTATCTCCAATAATGAACTCTGCCTTTCTCCTTAAGGCAGTTCTTCCTTCCCTGTTTGCTGTCAGTGAAAGAACACTATCATTCCCACCAGGTACTTGGATGTCATCCTTGTATTTCCCTCACATCCACTCAATCACCAATTCCTATTTGATTGCATCTAATAATGATATAGAAACTCCACTCACCCTCCATTTTCATGATCCTAGTTGGTGCCATCGCTCACTCTTTCCTGGATTATCAGGGAAACAGTGAGATTCCTGTGAGGAGTCAGCCCTCTGCTGGCTCCACTTCCATTGGCAGAAGTGAAATGGGAGCTCCACAGGTAGGCATGCTCCTAATGAGGTCCCCTCACCTCTTTCTCTAAACAAATTGATAAAAGAGGTCATAGAATACGTCTGGCGTATACTAAGTTCCCAATAATGATGAGCACTAATTATCAGTATTTTAAAATTAAAACTGCAAAAGAGGATGTGGGTATGAGGTTTTTTTTTTTGTTTTTTTTTTTTTGTTTTTTTTTTTTTTACAATAGGAAATATTAAAGCATGTTTAAATACTAAAAGAAGAATCACATGGAGAAACTGATGAATCAGGAGTGAGAAAGAATTGATTGCATCAAGGTTTGGAGAAGTCTTATGGAAATGAAACCTAAAGCACATGAGAAGGAGTGAAATTTAATAAAAAGAAGGGTCCCCTCTTGATTTGAAACAGGTAGAAAGGAATAAAAACTGGGTGTTGATGTAAATAAATTAGCATATTTTATGGTAGGAAGTTGAGATAATCTCAGTCTGTTATGGCTACCAAATTCTTTTTGGAGTAGCAGTTGGGTCAGATGCAAAAGTGAAAGATGTGGGAGGGAGATCAGAGGTTTGAGTACATGTGAGTAGATTGGAAATTCTCTTTGTTGAGAATTAAAGAGCTAGATAATGTGGAATTGCTAAGAGGCATTGAAGCCTCTGTTAGCTAAGTGACCATGCATTTTTATCAGCTCATTACCACTGGAAAAACAAATGACCTATACCACAGACTCCCTTCCAACTCTGAAACCACATATTCCAGTCTTCTGCAATGATAGAGAAATACTGGTTTTGCTGTTTTTCTGTTTAGGGTTTTCTCTTGGTTCTTCTTTGAATGCACCATCCCATTTTATGGTTTCATCTCCTTCCATCTTTGACTTCTTGTGACACACTTCTTGTAACATAAGAATAGACAAACTAACTCTATGGAAGCAATTCATGCTATTGCTAGAAGCAAACAAAAATTTCAGTCCACTGGTTAAGAAATGCTGAAATCACATTGCAGCAAACTCCTTATTCTGAAGCAAGATTGAAGATACGTCTCAAGCTACCTGTTATCATTTTAATAAACAATTACCTTTGAAAGTTTGGAACCCTACCAGGTTACTTTCTCAGTTTCTCAGCATGTGGGAAAAATAACTATGGTCAGGGTACTTTCGTCTATATTGGACCAAAATTACAGATGGCAAAACAAACTATTTCGAGTAACATTACTTTTATAAGTAATGACTATAAATACATTTTTGGAAGATATTCATCTATTGGAAAAAAATAGCTCAGTCCAGAAAAACTCTAGGAGGTCTTTTTCTTTACCATGGTTTCTTTACAGCTTTTGTCATTGAGAAATTCGGGGTCAAAATACTTATTGAGTATCCAATGTAAGAAAATCCTACATCAGGCAAGTTATAAACATTTCACAAGAACATTTTTAAAGTTATGTAAGTATAAAAACATCTATGAGAAATTATGGCATATACCTGTGTTTAGAATGGATTATTGGAATAAGTAAGGCCAATAAGATAATAAGAACACTTCCAATTTTGAATTTACATTGCCATTACATTTTCTGTGTTTAAAACATTCTAAAATTACCAATTCCTTTTGTCAGCCCAGAATGTAGCTAAATTTTATTACTATACCTTACTTCTAAATCTGGGTCCTAAAAGGGGCTACCAAAAAGTTGATTGAAAACAGGAAGGAAGTCAAACATCGTTTTACTTAATTTTCACAGCATGAAAAATTAGCAGTATATTATACAATAACCTCTAACTTTGTTTAAAAATAGTGACAGCTGAATCTATGTTTCTGGGTTGAGCCAAGGATTTATTATTAAGCTCCTTTGGCTTCAGTATGAAATGTCATTCATTACACCATTTCCTCTTATCATATTTAAATTTTCATTTGAAACCAGAAGAGGAAAAAAGTGTCAACAAGAAAAGAGAAGCAAAATCCAAAAGACTATTAAGTCAAAAATAGATCTTACCAAATATTTTAAGTATAGTGTTTTATTCTTATGTCGTGAGTTTAAATTACACAGTTTGAAGTAATATGGATGAGCTGAGAAAATCCCTTCATTTTTACCCACAAGCATAAAAGTTGTGTAGAGGGAGAAAGAGAGATCTGGGCCAAGGTTGATGGAGAGAGGATGGAGCCGGGTGAAGACGGAGGTGAAATGTGTTCTTGGGTCTTCTCTGGGGAGCTATAATTTTATTCCCTTCATTTTAAGTGGATGAAAACTATTCCTCTCACCCCACCTCCGATCTTGCCTCCTTCTATTCTTTTCTATACATTTTTGCCTTCAGAGGAGAGGTGTGGCAATAGTCAAAGTTAGTACTGGAGCAAGAAAGAGAGAAGAAAGAGAATCCAATTACATCTAGCAAATTGTTCTCCCTCTATGACTACATGCATTAATGCCAGAATTCCACAGGAAAGAGAAACTTGATACATAATCTACTCGATTCAAAATGAACCAAATACCTTATAAATAACTGATAATATTAAAATGAAGCTAATATTATATAAATAATATCTGTCTTTGTCTAAGCCCTACTTATCTATCTTACTCAATTCAGCTTGAATATACTAAGTATATATTTCAAAGAGAAATCAGATTATGATTCACATTCAGTTCTCAATTACAGCCTCTCAATGCATGAAATATTCTCTTGTAATAAATGAAGCACTTTGAGAGGAAGATGCATTCTTCCAGGTTTTCAGGATGCAATTTAATGCATGACTACAGCAAATAATGATTGCATCTCAGAATAATACAACATTTACTTTTTTTCCCATGAATTCAAAATCACTTTGTCTTTATCATCACATTACTTGTTGAAAATTCTCATTTTTATTTTTATCTCACAGAATATAGCCTCTAAGAAGAAAATTGGTTCCTTCTTTTAGATCCAGTGGAATATCTGACATGTAGGTTTTATCCAATAAATATTTGTTGTGTGAAAAGAAAATAACTTCGTTATAAATAATATCAATGGGAATTTCATTTCAATATACATGCTATTGCTTACTGGTAATTAAGTGAGGGGAGTTCACCAATCACTGTTGTTGTGGAGATGACTGGCTTCCCCCAGTATTTGTTCTTTCCTTGTTCTCATAACAGAACTGTAACAAATATGATGTTGGCACATGAGGCACCAGAATAAAGAATGGATTTCCCAACTTTGATTTTAGCTAAGGTCATATGATTAAATTCCTGCCAGTCAAAGGTAAGCAACAATAGTGTGTACAACTCTGGAGAATATTCTTTTTCTATTTTCCTCCTTGTCGTCAGCTGGAATGTTTACATGATGGCTAGAGCAGGAGCAGTCATCCTGAATCTTGAGGTAGATATTTCAAATTTAGTATCAGAGAAAAAAAAAATCAGTTAGAAGGAAATTAGTTCCTAACGATCAGGAGCTACCTGCATTTCTGTGAGAATGAAATAAACCTTTATCTTTCCTTTACTACTCTTTTATCTTTTCTATGTCACTCTTCTTTTGTGTTTTCCTATAACAGTCAAAATTAAACCTAAATGTTACCTTTGGTAGAAGGTAGACACATATTATTATGCTTTTAATTGATAAACTATTATATACTGTGCTTAGGAAATGCAATCTATGAACCAACTGGAATAAATTATGTTCATTTCTCAGCTCTGAAATTAATCCAAATATTTACATTTCATTTAATGAACTATGAACCATATCTTCCTCAATTCCTCCATCTCTTCCTTAACTTAGCTATAAATGATATTTGTAAACTGTGGTGGATTTTGCATAGTATTTAATACCCAGTACCTCATTTGATACTTGTGCTAAACAGGAAAGGTAAGTGTAATTACTATTATTTAGATTTCATTGTGAATAAAACATGTCCAGTGAGATTAGGTAACCTTCCCAAAGTCACACTGTAGAGGCAGAGCCAGGACTCAAACTCACACAGTTTGATTTACTCCAGGTCTCATTTCCTTTCCTTTATACCAAATGGTCTTAGTGGATCTGCTTAAATTGAAAAACGTCTATATCATCTCAAATTCTTAAACTGGAGCAGATCTTAGACATCTAAAACTTCTTGCTAAACAAAATCCTCACCTTTTTCTTTGCTGTCTTTCCAGCATACTCATATCTAGATTCCTAGGCTTCATATTGTCTAGGTATAATATTGCCACCAGAATTTACTCTTGAGTTTTACATTTAATAGATAACTTGAATCGACCCACCTCATCCACTTACATGAGAATGGGGACTCTGTGGAAAAGATAGAGTCACATTTGGCCAGTCACACCCTTTAGCCATTTGCCTAATTCTTCCATAGAGCTGCCCAGTTAGCCTGGGCTACTGCAATAAACTAAACAACTAGACATGTGATTCTTCTGGTGTCTTCATTAAAGATCTTGAACCCAAGATGTGGCAGGGCTCATGAGAAAAAAAAAATGTCCTACCGTTTGTAGCACAAATTTTTAAAACTGAAAAAATAAAAAGAAGAAGAGATATTTGAAAGGAATACAGAGAAACTGGTAAATCAAGACAAGACCTGGTCAAGACCAGAATTTCCAAAAGTGTCAAGGAAGGGTGAAGAAAAGAAATATAGGAGCTATGCTTATAATGAAACCTCTCCTTGACTGTTATTTCAAATAAGATATTGCAAGGACTCAAAATGTACCAATATTGAAATTACTCAAAAGCCAGAGACTGCGAACTTTCATATTTTAACCTGATTTATATTTAATGTGGAACACGTAAACATGGAAATATTTATCTTTGCTTAAAATACAGCATGTGGCATAAATGTGATTCTGAAATGCATAAGAAATTTAACTACAACACTCTCTTTAAATTGGTTGCATTGTGGTTGGTTCTTTAATACCATAACTTTATAGAAGACAATGACATCAGGATAGATTTTTAGAGTCAAATAAAACAGTCAACGAAAAGGAGCAGTTACTGAGAATGTAATGCAACTGTACTTCATACTCTAGTTTGAAACCAGAATATGAGCATAATTGAGAAAGTAAGAAAGTTGTTGGAAGCAAAAAAAAAAAAAAGAAGTTACTTTAATAAATGAAGCTACTATAATGTCTTGGGCACAAAACGCAGAGAGGGGAGAGTAAGGGTGTAGCAGGCATGTACACCAGGCGTTGCAGGAATTGCAATGCAATGTGTTAGGGGTTATAATAAGAGGCTATGATCTCAAGGTAAATAGGAACAAATATGATGGAATACGCTGAGAAATCTTGCTTGCTCTCTTAAATCTGTGATACACCTTTTCATGTTCCACTGGGCCCTGTCCTCTCCCATAAATATCATTAGTACATTTCACACTGTATTATCACAGCTGTTTTAATTGTTTGCCCACACTCCTCACTCCCCACCACACACAAATTAGGAATTAAATACTAAAGGCAGACTTTCCATTTGCTATTATTGTTGTCACTGTTTCATTGTAATCTCAGAATTAGGTAGTGAGTCTGACCTGTATTTAGAAATAAAAACAGTTAGTTGCTAAGTGAATGAGTAAACTACTGGCTGAATGTGTACTTTCTATCTTTGTATTACAGTATTTATAGTCATTGATGTACCTGGCTTATTCCCCTTAATGTAAGCTTCCTGAGAAAGATCTATTTCCAGTTTATTTCTCTGTGTGTCATTGTGCCTAGTACATAGGTTATCAACTTAATGAATCCATGATTTAGGAAGTTTTCTTATTTTTTCTATGAATGAGAAGAGATAACACATTATGCTATGTATGACAGATATTGAAGACTTTGGATTAAAGGCAAAACAGGAGAAAAATGTTAGTGGTCTTGATTTTTAAGAAGTTATGTGTTATATGGCAATATATCATGACATCATTGGGCTTATGTAGATAATTTTATGATGATGATGCTTTATTTGTTGACATGTTCTAAATTTCTATAGTGTAAGAGAAAATTCATAGTAACTTACTAACTCCCACCTCACCCCAACACTACATATACAGTTGCTTCCCCCTACCCATGAAGGATTGGTTACTTACTGAACCCTCATGGGTACCCAAATCCAGGGATGCTCAACTCCCTTATATAAAACGGCATAGTATTTGCATATAATCTATGCACATCCTTCCATGTACTTTAAATTATCTTTAGATTACTTACAATATACAATACAATGCCTACACATCACTTAATTAACCTGGATTCAACCTAGTATTCTATGCATGGTAAATTCAAGTTTCGGTTTTTGGAACATTGAAGAATATTTTTCCCAGGGGTATTTTTAATCTTCAGTTTGTTAATCCATAAACACATATGTATGTGGAAGACTGATTACATTTAGAATCAATGATAATAGAATATTCGAGGGCTTAAACAGTAAGAGAAGGCTCTGTGGTTACGAAAAGAGCCCTGTGTAGATTATTTCCATGAGCCTGAGTCCAGGTAGCCTATTTAGCTAGAGCTCCACAAACATGACCATGGCTATAGGTCTGGTCCCTATGTTGACTCTTTGCTTTCACTGTGTTTTTTTCTCCCCCACTCCTCACCAGAACTCTGATACACTGATCTTAATTGGGTCCATAATAAGCGTGAAGGGACTTGCACATAGAAGGGTATAAATCTAATCTTAATTCTAGAAAAAATATTTAAAGTAAATCAGGATCATCTCCTTCATAGCAGATGGGTGGCAACTTAATATAATGAAAAATTATCTCATGATTCCAATGAAGA
Source organism: Mandrillus leucophaeus (assembly GCF_000951045.1). Classification (NCBI taxonomy): domain Eukaryota; kingdom Metazoa; phylum Chordata; class Mammalia; order Primates; family Cercopithecidae; genus Mandrillus; species Mandrillus leucophaeus. Next base: position 121,229 of record NW_012101715.1, read on the forward strand.
AATAACTCACACTGTATAAATCAGCAATCTCTATTAGCCAAAAAAGTAAATTTTGTAACATAATAATAATCACCGTGAGTAATAACAACTTTGTGGCACTGTAACAATTTGAACACCATATGATTAACAAAATCAGAATAAATAAACAATGTTTCTTTGTCTTAAGTATATTTGCTTAAGTATATTTAGGATTAGTGTAATTCAGGAAAATTACATTTTCAATAATAAAATTCCTATTTGTTTTGTTTGAAGTGGCTGCCATCTGCCAGGCACTATGCTAACAGTGTTACCTGTATTGTTTCTAGCCTTCACAATAGTCCTTCTAGGAAGAACTACCATGTGTTATTATTACTATATATAGGGGAAGAAAGTGAGGCTCAAATAGAGTAATATATTCATGGTCCCGTAAAATGTAATGAGCCACGCTGAGATTCACACTCAGACACATTGAGCTTCTTAGTCCATATTTTTATATGACTCTAAACTTCATCTTAAATGTTTGAAAATTACAGATTCATGAGTGGTCCACTACAGATTTGGAGACCAGAAAATGTTATTAGCCAGAACCCTTTGCTTGCAAACTGTTTAGAAAATAGAAACACTAGCACATCCCTTGAAAACAAAGAATGCTGATAGAAATAACTACCCTTACTCTAGAGACAGATAAACTGAGAGAAGAAAGGTTATGTCTCTGAAGACACAAGTCAGAGCAGGAGTCAAGAATACAATCTATCACCAAATTCTATTCTGTTAACTATTGAATGCGATATGGCAAAAACAGAGCAGTAGAAGAAATAATTGGACATATAACTTTGACATAAGAGACTGATAAAATATAACCATCCAAGAAGCAAAAAGATGACTTACTTATGCTTAATGTAGCTAACTATAATTAAAACATAAAGAAGACAGAAAATTGCAGCAACTAAGCTATGTGGTTACATTTTAATTAGGATTCTAATTTTACTATATTCTTACTACTAGTAGGCAGACTTTGAGAAATATACAGGAAAGGAAAGAACTTTTAAATTTATGTTTCTGTGCAAGTCTTTGAAGTCCTAGAATCAGGGACTTGAACTTATTGAATGTACTTAGGTAATGTGGACGTTATATTTTTGTCTTAATTCTAAGGCTGTAGAAAATAAATGGAGTTTTCCATGATGATTTAATTATTCACTCAATATAATTTTTAGGAGAAAACCTGCAATATCAGCAACCCAAGGATTTAAAAAGTCTGAGTTTCTTTACTATTCAGTTATAAATCAAGAGTGATAAAAATTTTGTTCAACTTGGAAATTAGAAAATAATTATATAACCTCTTTTTTTTTAAAAAAAAAAAACAGCCTTGTATTTTGGTAGAAATTTTTGCCTAGAATAAGATTATTGGAAGAAGAAAAAGAGAAAGAAAAGTTGAAAGCAATTAAAAGTATAAGGTGGTCTTATAATAGACTTGGATCCTCGAGAGCTATTAACGAAAAAAAGAGGCTTCGAGTTTTAGAAAGCACTCTGTGGTCAAGGAAAATATCTTTTAGAGAAGAATCATACTTCACAGAAGGTGATTACTACTAAGTTACACATGAAATCCTATTTAATTACTAATCAAAGTCCCTAACTCTTAAAAAATAAAAGCTACTTTGCCCAGACATTCCATTGAAAACAGAATTCTTCAGACATAGGTCAGTTTTATGTGCAATTTTAAAGTAATGTCTATGATTGTGTAGGAGTGAAGACATGGAGTAAAAATGAGCAAAAAAAAAAAATGTTCTTTTAAGTTTGAGATTAGGTGGATTTTAAAGGGATTGGATGATGTGCAGAGAATTTAATAGATGCCAAAACTGTGAGAAAAAAAAATTGCTGAATGGGCGGGAATGCAGGACATAGCCAGTAAAAGGAAGGATGACCAAAATGGCTTTACTTTTCCCTTCAGCCTGAACAAATTTGAAGTGCAAGTGGATCATCATAAAGGTCTTCATCCTTGTTGTCTTCCTGTTGAGTAGGCTGAGGAGGAGGAGAAAGAAGAGGGGTTGTTAGTCTTGCTGTGTAAGGGGTGACAGAGACGGAAGAGGCAGAGGAGGTGGAAGGGGAGGCAGAAGAGGCAGGCACATTCTGTGTAACTTTAAGGACATGCATCGTAATTTCTGTCTGATTTTTTTGCTTTTTTATTTCTCTAAAAATGTTCCTATACAGCACCAGTTTTTCTTCCACCATTTGCTTTAGTTTCAGTGTTCATCTCATATAAGGATCCATGTTGTAAAAGAAGCCAAAAGCAGTGTGGAATAATCAAAACTTTCTGCCAAGTTTTGTACTATTAACTGCTACATTCAGTCTGGCAAAATTGTGAAAATAATATCAATTATTATCTAATGTCAATTTGTTTTCTGGCACTACTTCTAAGTCCTCTTCCTCATTGTCTGGCACTGGTTTGGAAGCACTCATCTCCATCAAGATGTCTTATGTAATTCCTCTGGAGTGGTGTCTCTCAGCTCTGAAATTTCTCCAAGATCCGTATCTTGAAATTCTTCACTCTCCACCTGTTTTGCCACATCCAGTCTCTTTCATGATTTCCTTGATTCGCCCTGTCATAAATCCTGTGAAGACGTGTGAAGACATGCACAATATATGGACACAGTCTTCTCCAGCAGGAATTTATTGATTGTTTAGAGCTTGACGGTTTTCAAGGATTTTTCTATAACAACGATGGCATCTTCAATGGCGTAATCCTTCCACACTTTCACGATGTTCTTTCTACAGGGTTCTCCTTCATAATGTCGACAATCCTTTCCTACAGGGTTCTCTTCTATAATGTTGGCAATCCTTTCCATAGAGTACCGCGTGTAATAGCTTTAAAGATTCTTATGACTCCTACATCTAGAGGCTGTATTACAGACGTTATATTTGGGGATGAACAGACCACTTTGATGCCTTCAGTGTTAAACTCATGGAGTTGTGGATGGCCAGGGGTATTGTTCGATGTTCGATTATCAAGAGAATTTTAAAATATAGTCCATTACTATCAAGGTACTTCCTGACTTCGGGGACAAAACACCAATGGAACCAATCCAGAAGAAAAATGTTCTCATTCTCTAGGTCCTCTTCTTACAGAACCAAGAGACGGGCAGCTGGTGTTTATAATTTCCCTTCAAAGTTAGGAAATTAGTAGCTTTATAGATAATGGCAGTCCTGATCATAAACCTAACTGCATTTGCAAAACTGGTGAATTAGCCTATCACTTACAGCCTTAAATCCTGGAGCTTGCTTCCTTTCCTTACTAATATATATCCTTCACGGCATTTTTTTTTTCCAGAATAGGAGACTTTCATCTACATTAAAAACCTGTTCAGGCAGATATTCTCTCTTCAAGGAGTTTCTTCATGGTCTCTGAAAGCTTGTTTGCTGCCTCTTGGTCAGCAGAAGCTGCTTCTGCTATTATCCAGACATTTTTAAAAGCTAAATCTCTTTCTAAAAGCATCAAACCGTTCTTTGCTTACATTAAACTATTCAACTTCAGATCCTTCACCTTCTTTTTGCTTTTAGTTGTCATACAATGACTTTGCATTTTCTTGAATTATATTAGAGTCCATAGATATGCTTTCCTTACAGCAATCCTGCATCTAGGTAAAAGCTGAATTTTCACTATGAGATGAAAAAATACTTTGCAAAAATCTGATTTTTTTGGTGCCTATTGTCATAGCAGCAGTTTCATGAGTTATTTTCTTTTTCTACAATGGTCATTACTGGATTTATTTATCTTAAAATAGTGGGCAACCACAATTACAGTCCTCAATCTATGGTACACATCAACAAATTCAACTTTTCTTGTAATGTCATAACTCTTCTCTTATTCTCCCAGTATCACTAGTGGTGCTTTGTATGGGTCCCATGGTGTTATTCAAGATTTACAATATTGCACTAAACATGATGAAAAATATGCAAGAACCACAAGAAATCACTTTTTAATGCAATATGCAATTCACTTGAGAGATAAGACTAGTTTTCTGAGATGATTAGAGTCACATACTGTTTTCAGTAGATACTAGTAACAGTTGAGCTCGCTGCAACAGCAAAAGGAGGTGGCTATGCAATTATTACAGTAGTACAGTATGAAATACAGTTGTTTTTACAGTTATAATTTAATACTGCATATTTACATTTCTCTCAGCTGAATATAATCTGTGTATGCATAAGTTTTGATAAATTTTAAATTTTTATAATAGATTTGTGTATATTTTATGGCAGGAGGTGATAACATAGACTAATATCTACATATATTTTGTGCATTCATGACAAAACTAACTCTTTCTTAATACTTTCAATATCTGTAGGTTAGGTGGCTCATCTGCAAGTTTTCTCAAATTGTTGCAACTCTCTAATAAATTTTTTCCAATATGTTTATCGAAAAAAAATCTGCATATAAGTGGACCTGTGCAGTTCAAACTCATGTTGTTCAAGAATCAATTGTATTTTAGAAAACTTACAATTATAAATAAAATCTTTCTACATCTCTGCACCATTGAAATGTAAATCTTCTAAAACCAAGAATGTCCTTCTCAAAGATCTGGAGGCTATCACTTTGAAATGTTATCATCATGATAGTGACAATTGATGAACATGGACTATCTCTTCAATACTTGTGTCCTCTTCAATATTTTTCATCAATGTTTTATGGTTTTCATGGTAGAGTTTTTCACTTCTTTAAGTGCATTGCTAGATATTTTATTAATATTTGTAGCTATTGTAAGTTGGATTACTTTCTCAGCTTCTGTTTCAGATTGTTTGCCAGTGGCATATATAAATGCTGCTGGCTTTTAATGTTGCTTTTGTATCCTGTAACTGTACTAAATTTGTTTATCAGTTCTAATAGTTTCTTGGAGTCTTCAGATTTTTCTAAATATAAGATCATATAATCTGTTGCAAATAAGGATAATTTGACTTCTTAATTTCCAATCTGGAAGTCCTTTATTCCTTTCCCTTTTTTGATTGCTCTTGCTAGGACTTCCAGTTTTATCTTGAATAAAAGTGGTAAAAGTGGGCATCCTTGTTTGTTTCGTGATCTTAGAGGAAATGCTTCTAGTTTTCCCTTGTTTAGTATGATACTGGCTGTGAATTTTTCATATATGGCCTTTATTGTGTTGGACTATGTTCCTTTTACATCCAGCTTGTTGAGAGTTTTATCATTAAGGAATGTTTAACTTTATTAAATGTTTTCTCTGCACCTATTGAGAGGATCATATAGTTTTTGTCCTTCATCCTGTTGTGTGATAAATGACATTTATTAATTTGTGTATGTTAAACCATCTTTGCATCCCTGGGATGAATCTCACTTGCTCGTGATGAATCATTTTATAATGTGTTGTTGAATTCAATTTGCTAGTATTTTTGAGAATTTTTGCATGTATAGTCATCAGAGATATTGGTCTATAGTTTCCTTTTTTTTAAGTCTTTGTCTAATTTTGGTATATTGTTAATATGTCCACAAAACTCAAAGAAATCTACAGATTCAATGCAATCCCTATTAAAATACCAATGATAGTCTTCACATAAATAGAAAAAAAAAATCCTTAAATTTATATGGAACCACAAAAGACTCAGAATAGTCAAAGAAAATCTGAACAAAAAAAAGAAAGCTGCAGGTATCATGCTACCTGACTTTAAATGATACCACAAAGCTATAGTAATCAAAACATCATAGTACTGACATAAATACAGACACATAGCCTAATGAAATAGAATAGAGAACCCAGATATAAATCCATGTATTTAGACTAGACACATTTTTTATGGGGTTGCCAAGAACATACAATGGGGAAAGGATAGTTTCTTCAATTAATGGTGCTGGGAAAACTGGATACCCATATGGAGAAGAATGAAACTAGACCCCTATCTCTTGCCATACACACAAAAATCAAATTAAAATGGATCAAATATTTAAATGTAATACCTGAAACTACAGAACTACTAGACATTGCTCTGGGTAAGGATTTCTTGAGTAACACCCTATAAGTAAGGGCAAATAGACAAATGGGACAACATCAAGCTAAAAAGCTTCCTGCTTCAAAGTAAAGGAAACAATTAACAAAGTTGAAGAGACAGCTCCCAAAAGAATGGGAGGAAATATTTGCAAACTACCCATACCAGAATGTATAAGGAACTCAAACAACTCAATAGCAAAAACAAAAACAAAAACAAAACAAAACAAAAAACCCAAAAGACCAAATAATCCAATTAAAGTGAAAAAAAGATGTGAACAGACATTTCTCAAAAGAAACCACAAAAAATGGCCAACAGGCTTATGAAAATATGTTCAACATTACTAATTATCAGAGAAACACATACAAAAACTACAATAAAATATCATCTCACCCCAGTTAAAATGTCTTTTACCCAAAAGACAGGCAATAATGAATACTGGTGAGGATGTGGAGAAAGGGAATCTTCTTAAACTGTTATTGGGAGTGTAAATTTGTGCAGCCACTGTGGAGAACAGTATGGGGGCTCCTTAAAAAACTAAAAATAGAACTACCATATGAAACAGTAATCTAACTGCTGGGTATATTTTCAAAAGAAAAGAAAACAGTGTATGGAAGAGATATCTGAGCTCTTACATTATTGCAGCACTATTCACTATAGCCAAAATATGGAATCAACCTAAGTATCCATCAATAGATGAATAGTTTAAAAAGTCATACTAATACAAAATGGAATATTATCCAGCCACAAAAAAGAATTAAGTCCTATCATTTGCAACAACATAGATGGAACTAGAGCACATTACGATAAGTGAAATAAGCCAGGCACAAAAAGACAAATATCACATGTTCTCACTTAAATGTGAGAGCTAAAAATATTGATCTCATGAAGACAGACATTAGAATGATGGTTACCAGATGCTGGGTAGGCTAATAGGAAGAGGGTAATTAAGAGGAGATGGTTAATGGCCCAAAAATACAGTTAGAAGGAAGAAGATTTAGTGTTCAGTAGCACAATAGAGTGATTGTAGTTAACAATAATTTATTGTATATTTCAAAAACTAGAAGAGTAGAATTGGAGTGTTCCTAACACAAAGAAGTGATAAATGCTTGAGGTGATGGATATCCCAATTACCCTGATTTGATCATTACACATTGTATGCCTGTATCAACATTTCACATGTACCCCAGAAAATATATACAATTATTATATATCCATAAAAATTAAAACTTAAAAAAACGAATAAAGAAGACAGTGCCCCTATTTCTAGTCTCTGTGGGAGGGTCAGAGTCTATTAATCAGCAAGATACAGATGGCCTATCACATTGACCAACCTTCCTCTAGGATCAGCAATGTTCCATTGGCTCTCTCCAGCATTCACTTTTTCTTTCTGCAGAATTGTGTTCACTCTCTCTCTCCTGTTGCAATAGTCCCTCTCCCGTATTTAGATGAAAAGTCTCCCTTGCCATCTTTAACAAGTGTCCCATGCAATTTTTCTTTTATAAGGAAAAGTAATTCAGTACCACTGAGTTCCTGCATGTGCGTTCTTATGCTACTCTAATAATAACTCCAGAATAATGTGAGAATGAAAACTCCAAGAGGCCAAGTAACAAAAACAAACAAACTCAGTAAATAGTAGGGAAGGATTTCAAACCATAACCTCTGTCTTTGTAAGGCCAAGTTTCTTCTAATCTTTCTATGTAAGGGAAAAAATGAATGGCAGAAATGATATATGTAAAAACGTAATTGGAGAGAGATCAATTTTAAATGTATTTTTCTTATATAAAACATCCATCATAATCAAAATTGGATTTTCGATTTTGAGTGCAACTATAGGTGCTTTTATAGTATTCATTTGCTTGGCTACTTCTCCACTTAAAAAAACCTTGCTAATTACTAACCTAATTACCCTTCTTTCTGAGTTCATTGCACATTGTATGATTTGTGAACCATCTTTTGGAAATCTGTTGTTCTCCTCTCATTTAAGACCTTTGACAACCAATATATTCCTCCATTCCCACCTAAACCCCCAGCTGTAGCAACTTTATTACTGAGGAAGAAAAACTTGGAGCTATCACCTTTGCTTCCCTCATATCTCAATGATAGAAATGTGATACTTTTAGGAGCTTAACACCAAAAGTCTTCCTCAAAGCATATATATATATACACACACACACACACATACATACACACACACACACATATCAAGCATACACACACACACACACATACATACACACACACACATATCAAGCATATACATATATATATGCTTTGAGGAAGACTTTTGGTGCTAAGCTACTAAAAGTATATATGTGTGCATGTATATATATACACACACACACACACACACACATACACACACACACACATACAGAGAGAGAGAGAGAGAGAGCAGTAGAAGTTTCCTTATTTTTTTCTAAGCGGTCTGTGGTATGGAATTAATAGAAAGTAGAAAGTCATTTACATAGTGGAATCTCCTCAGCATTTATTAGGCTGGTATATATTAGCTCTATTGATGTCACACATTAACAAACAACCTTCACTGGAAACAATGATGACTTCCATTATCACTACAATGATGAAACTCATAGCACCAAAGGTTGCTGACCAAACTCTTACACAGTTTCCATTATTGATGCAGTTGTGCATCAGTTAGGCTGCATTTATCCCGGAGTAAAAGTCTGAGAAAGATGAGAACTTGGCCAACTAATGCTTCAAAGTGGCAAAACTGTAATATAAGCCTATAACATAACCAAATTCTGATTTTACTCTGTTGACATTCACTTTAACATTGGTTTAAAAGGCAGCAGCAAGTTTCCTCTAGAAAAGCAGAAAAGCAATATATATAAATGGATCAGTCTCAGTTCTAGTATGGAATGAGATATGTCATGAGATCCCTGGAAGGTGATGACAAGTTTAGAGATTGGGTTCGTGCTTTTCTGCTGAGAGCTTTATGAACTACCATGTCTTGGTCTCTATCTCCCTCATAGAAATGGTATGAGGATAGCGACATAATTCAAAGGAATATATTTTGAAATAAAAGCTTGGTAAGTAAGGAGAATTATTTTTATTACTAAGAGAGTGGCCATCTGTTTCCAAAGAACTCAAGTGAGAACACGACTATTCACTTTATGTGGAGTAATTTTCAGATAATGCGTTTTCATCGCCTCCTGTGCTGGAACATTACTTGAGCTGAAAGACACCCTGTCCCATAATTTTCTGACATGTGTAGGGCTCTAATTATTTCTAAGGAAGACATCAATTCATATTAACACTAGAAAAATGTTGCCATGTCCCAAAATATGCATTCGGGAGATAGGGAGAAGTGGGATAAGAAAGCAAAGATAAAATGAGTAAAAATGATGAGATGAAAACACTGCTGAGCCTCTTGTTTGTAATGCAACATGGCTAGGAAATCACCATGCAAGCTAGTTATTCACCATGATTAACCTTCCTGGGTCTATTTAACTCCTTGAAATTTGTACCGCAATTCTGTCAATTGTACTTATTACAGCTATTAATAATAATAACCCTATCTCACTTTGGATATTCATCAACTTAGTTAATATGGATATTATGATAAAAGGTTCTATGTTTGATGAGAGTCACTGGTGAAACACAATTTGTTGTTTAGCTTAAATGCCAACAGAAGCAATAGGATAACATAACTCCACAGGCCAGCTTGAAGTCATTATAAACCACTCTTCATATGCAAATATAGTGTTACTAGTCCATCAAGTAGAATATATATTCTCAGGTTCGCCCCCAAGTCAACAAGATTTCTTGATTCATAGACATATTCTAGTCTGGTTCTGCTATGTGAATAAGGAGGCAATGTCAACATTTGGAAGAGAACAAACAATGGGAGACAAATATGAACCAGCACCTCTTCAATTCATGGCAGTGAGGTTGATTGTATGGTTTGCAGGTTATTGACTTTCCTTCTCTGGCTCCATTAAGAATGGTTCAGTAACTGTGAAAAGTAAAGGCAGACTACTGCACATCGTTAATAGCACAGGTGCAAGTGTTGTGGGAACTGTGTCTCCTCCCCTGGTGTTTGCAAGAGGCAGCACCAGCGTAGAGGTGGTAGTGACATGTGCAGTTACCTCTCACTCTCCTTCCTCTATTGGGTGGGTTTACAGTGTAAAACATTATTGTTCCCAGATAGCATGACCTTTTTCTCAGCCTTTGGAAGAGCCTCTCTGTGCTTCCCATCAACACCCTGGGCAGCCTGGCCTCATGGTGTGAAGCCTCGGGTCCTTCAGCTGCTCTTCCTGAATTGTGAGGTGGGGGCAGTTAGAAAATTTAATATGGAAATGGTAGGGGAAGCAGGATGCCCATTTACCTACAAATGAAGGCCAAGTTCCTTGATTCAGCTCCACCAGCCATAGTCCCAGCCTAAGGCTTGAATCAGTTTTTCAACTGGAAGGCAGTATGATGATGACTTTAGAAATCCTGACTAAAAAATACAGCAACTTTTGATCAAATGAAGCTCCACTGTTTTGTTTCTCTTGTTACTTTGTTATTTATAGATTAGATCTGGATTTCAAAGATCCCTGCATCTACTGACACGGATAATTGAAAATTGGCTATGGTTTTTAGTAACATCAGGCAGTAAAGTTGATTACCTTCCCTTTCCCTCTGTTGCCAAATGTTGGCAGTGTATACCAGGTCAGTCAGAGCAGGCTTGCTGCACTGAGAGAGAGAGAGTTATAAGCAAAGGCACAGAAACAGAAATGACAGAACGTCACCAAATAGATTCCTGATTTTTCTCAACAATGATGTTATCCATGATGAATTGAACAAGGTGATACAGAATATGAAAATAAGGAATTTAAGTTTTATCACTGAAATCAGGATTTTCAAAACACACAATCTTATTTATTAGCAACAATGGACAAAGATTGGGATTCAGATGTGTGTCAAACTCTTGCGCCTTCCAGGAAACTAACAACAACAACAAAAACCAACTAGGAATTGAATTGTTATATAACCCAGGCAGTATCTCTCCTCAAGCGTTATCAAGAAACCAAATGTGAACATTTCCAGCCCCACTGCACGGGTTTTATATTCATTATATAAGTACCATATGTGTAAGTCTTATTTTAAGAGCTAGCAGTGCACTGTCCTAGTAGAATGACACGTGAAAAAGATTCAATGTGGGAAGTGTCGGAGCGAATTGTAGAGAACCCAAAGGCTGCAGCTTGCCATCAAAGGCTCTATATTAGGTAAGAGGCAGCATTTAGTTGAATCACTTTCACTTTCTTGCCCCTCTGCTTGGCATGTTGAAATATTCCACTTCTATTTTTCTCCATCTGTCCTATTTACCTTGTAACTCCACATGCAAATTTAGGTACAGCTGAATATATAATGGCTTTTGAAATATGACTTATGAAATGTACATGTGTTACAAAAAGATTCAGATTGTCAGAAAACATTTTATACCTCTGAATCTATCTTTGTAATAGAGCTCATTCCCTTTAGTTCAGATAAATCCAACATACAATGTACATAAAATATCACTGCATTCTAACACTTTAAAAAAATTTAAACAAGTTATATCAATCAGAATATAGTCAAGAAAGCAGAAACCTTTCCAGGTGTTTTGAGGCATGGAATTTTAGTATAATGAATTTGTTAAGCAAGTAAGAGAAGGCTGAGGAGACGAAGAGGGAACAGGGATACATTCAAGAGATTAGCAGTAAGAGGAAGATGCCACCACCAACATTTTTGGAAGATCCTCAAAATTTGTGCTACCCTCCCCCCTGGAAAAGGAGGAACCCTGATCTGGGCTCCACATTTTAAAAAATCCTACTCTGTTCCTTCCTGGCCATGTCCTTTCTGACAGAAGAAACTCCTGGGTCAAGAAGATATAAACACCCAGATCCCATCCCCCATCCCGTTCCAGACTGTGCTCCAGGTGGGTAGGTCTCTGGCCTTCTCTACCCAAGTGGATGACGGACTTCATCCACTTTCCCTGAGCCTATCTTCCCTTGATCAGCACAGAACTCCAGAGCCACAAGGTAGCCAAGAGGCCCCAGCTGTTTACAACTGGGGAGGGAGTAGCTAGGGCTTGGATGTAAGATCTGGAGTGTCCGTGTGAATGCAGTCAGTCAAGCATGAAAAGGAGCCAAGAGAAAGTGAATAGGTCTGGGACACAAGCCTGAAGCCTGAGTCTGAAAGTTCTAAATTTGAACCTGGACTTCCAGCCTTAGCTCTCCTTGTGAAACGTAATGGGTCAACAACCACCACATTGTAAAATCGGAGGCACCTGTGGACACGGAATTCTTAGTTTGAACTAGGTGGTTTAGTTCGAACTAGTGTCCCTATTCACAAAATCCTTTTAGTTCCCAGACAGTAGTGTTCAGAGAAGACTAAGGTAACTAAGTAGCCAAGCCTGGGGTCTGGGAAGTAAGAATTTCTACCCTCCCCTCCACTCCTTAATAAGTAAGAGAAAGTGGGTGTTTGTTTCATGGATTCCCAAGCAAGATATTTTTAAAATGCCATTATAAAACTATGTTTATCAAAGTAGAAAAAAATTGAAAATACTTTTAACAATTTGTATTTGATTTATAACTTTTAAACATGAGATATAGATGTATGGGCTTTCTTTTGTCCCCTTGCCCCCTGGGGCCTGCAAATGTTGGAACGAGTTGGCCAAAGTCCAGCAGCTGGAGCCATGCAGTGGGAGATAGACCTGTGGCGGGGAGCTGCCAGGTGGGAATGTGACAGTGGAGGGAGGCGCAGTCCAACAGGAACCAGAATCACAGAGGAGATGCAGCTGCTCTAAGCATAGAAACAGACCGAGAGAAATACTCTGAATTCTCATTGCTTCCTCCCTCCTATCTCCCTACAGTGGATCTCATTGGTGGAACCCGCCCAGAAGCCAAAAGGCAGCAGAGTCTGACAAATGTAGTTTCCTATGACCTAGAGAGAGCAGAGGAAGGGGTGGGGAGTGGAAATAAGAATGGACAGACAAGGAATGCCATATGAAACAAATAGATCAACAAATGCATTCATATACAAACTAATGCATTCTGTTGAGTGCTACTTTATCTAGTTCAGGAACTCTGAGAAAGGATAATATACACAATGCTTTTCTTTGTCTTATATATCAATTGTTTTCCAAATAAGGGAAGGAGAATTGGGATGATCTGGGGGTAATTTGCAGCCCTTCAACATACTTCTTAATAGTAATTATTCATTGCATTATCTCTAGGAAATGTTTGTGTAGAGAAAAAAATATCTTTCTCTCCATCTGTCCTGAGGAAGTTCATGGCTGAGGCATCTAAAACAAAATTTAAAAAGAGAAAAGCATATAGATTTATTTAACATAAGTGTTACAAGACATGGGAGTCTTCATAAGGAAATTAAGATGTAAAGAAATAGTTAAACCTACAGATTTTTATGCGAGGTTTCATGAAGAGTAGACAGGGAGAAGTATCAATTTCTATAATGGATATTATAATCGAATGGTAATAAACTAGAGAAACCTTGGCAAGGCTTGTTTTTTCCGATTTTTCTCTGTGACCCTTCATCTTCAGGGATAAGGATACTCCTTTCCTCTCGGTATAGGGAGGGCACCTCTCACATGAGGGTCTCATGACTTGTTTCAGGGCAAGTTCAGAAAATCCTTCCTAGGTTTTATGACCCACTTCAAGGAAGAAGAATGGGGAGAAGGTTAGTGAGTCCTTCCTGCATGTGCTCTTTCTCAAATTCCTTTAGTGTAAAATAGTTAATATGCCAAAGTATCATATTTTTTGGGGTAGTGTATCCTGAACCCCTTCATTTGCCATGAGGTTAGGGTCTGCTACAGGCTCTCCTTATTGAAGAAACCCCAATATATATAAAATCGGGCAGCTTCCCTAAACTGGGCTTCAGGTTAAGGAATATAGAAAATGTTTTTATGAGTAACCCAATTCTGAATATTAAAAATAAATGCAGTTACTTAATGCTAATGATAATAAGGAAGTTAGATTATGCAAGATTATTATTAAGGAAGTAATAATTATGAAAAGTTTAAATAAGAAACAGCAAGGTGTTTTGGGAAAACTACAGATTCTACCTTTGAATCCTAGTTCTGCTGCTTATTAATGGTTGTTATACATTTTCAGTGAATTACTAAACCTTCTTTCACCTTAGTGCTCTCCTCTTTGAAATAGGAACAATAGTATCAACATAATTAGTTACAAGTTATAATTTATACATGTATATACTCTAATACATGGCTGTCATATAGTGCATGCTCAAGTAATGCTTAATAATAATGATAATAATCACAGTAATAATAATAAAGTGAGCATTATTGGAATTCTGAGAATTATATAAAGGTGGGCACATACTCACAGGGCTAAATTATCCCTCACTTTTATTTCTCAGCAAAGTAAATGAAAAAAAATCTCTAAAAATTAATCCAAGAAATATTAAGGAGAGGATGACAAAGCTTGCTTTACAAAATCATGCTGCTATAAAGACAGATACACACGTATGTTTATTGTGGCACTATTTACAATAGTAAAGACTTGGAACCAACCCAAAGGTCCATCAGTGATAGACTGGATTAAGAAAATGTGGCACATATACACCATGGAATACTACGCAGCCATAAAAAAGGATGAGTTCATGTTCTTTGTAGGGACATGGATGAAGCTGGATACATGTATACACATGTAACAAACCTGCACGTTGTGCACATGTACCCTAGAACTTAAAGTATAAAAAAAAAAACCATTTCCAGTTTTAAATATTTTATTCCTCACTGCTGATCTTAATGGTTGAACTCAAATTTTCTATCTATATAATCAGATATGACTAAAAGTGAAAGCTGAATATAAATAGAACAGCAGGTATCATTCTGATAAAGATAAACTGTGGCCTAGAATTATAAGGAAAAAGTACTAGATGCCTAGAAAACTTATTTTGAGTAAAGGTTGACCTTATTATGTACTTGTTTCAGAGATTCTCATGTTAACTGAAACACTAACATATCTTTAAACAATTATTATTTTCTTAACTAGCTTCATTCTGTCTGTGATATTGCTATATATGATAAACATATGGCTAGAAAACTTATTAGCTAGGGTAAAATTTATTTACTTATTTGTTTGACACAAACACTGCTTTTATTATTGTATTTGGGGCTTGCCAGAGAAAAACTATGTGATAGAATTGTATGAGTATGTAAAATCACACATGCTGAATTTAAGGAGGCTTAGTCATATACTGACAAATATAATTAAAGACTTAGAATCTGATTTGGGTTAGTAAGCAGCTATCCTTTATTTGAAACCACAAGTGACCTGTGCTTGTATGTTTCTCTATTTCTCTCCCTCTCTCTCTCTCAGTCTCAATCTCTTCCCCCTCCAGACTCCACCCCTCAAGGGTTAATGTTTTGACAGCTCTGAGACCAGCTCCTGCTACCAATTATTTTAGAACGACCACTGCAGCAACTTCTCCTTTGTGCGATGGCTGCTTTCCTGTTTCTGTCACTCCCTTCTGTAATTAACCTTGCTATTCTTAGCTACAAAGCACAGATCTTGTGCCAGGCTTCTTCAGAATTCTATTTTATATTTCAACGGCCGGTTACTGTCTGATTTTCTCCAGGGAAGGGTCTATAATCCCTCAGTTATATTAATGATGAGGGGGACTCAAACCTTCCCCACCATTCTCCTTTAGTATGCATCACAATTAATCCTCTGAGCTTAGCAACTTGAACTGAAATGGCTTCCTTGCAGCCAGACCTGCCACAGTTCTGGTCCCGAGGTGTGTGTGCATCAGTAACCAGTGAAAACACAAGCTTCCACTAAGAAAATCCAATGTTTGTGGGTATCCAATCCTCCTTTCCTCACAACTGAGAGGCTGCGCACACTCCTGAGAAGGAGTGATTCTCTAATGGCTGTGCCATGCACTGACTCACATCACCACAGCGTGCCAATTCTGTGATACGGTGGCAAACGAGATGTGGCAGAGTGCAGCACCTTTGTCGCTGATGAACACAATGAAAAACAGCGGAAAGCCAGACAGACTGCTTCTCTAGCTCAGCCTATTTAGGCACCTGTCTGTAGTGGAGGTGAAACTGTAGGGCCAAGGATATTTATGGGAACAGAAAAGTACACACTCATGTGCTGAAGATCAAATGCCTTGGTTCAGGTTTGTCATATTCGTGACACCTAGCTAAAGCTGTCTTTGGGGCCATGGGCATGCAGGTGTGGATGAGGCATAAAATAGGGCCATGTAACTAGTGGGCTGGAGGTGAAATAGGTGTGATTGCAAAGGAAAGTCTGGAGCAAACCCGTAAGGCCTGAAATTAGATCTGTCCTTGCTGAATTGTGAAGGTATATAGGCAACGACCCCTCCTTCCACTCTTGGATCAGAGTTCTGTGAAGGGTGCTAATCTGAGATTTTTGGTTGTTTTGACAAGCTGCGCCTTTATTGAGATACACATCTTCTCTTCCAGTGGAAGAAAGTCGTGTTAGGGCCTCCTGTATGTGGAGGTATTATTTAGGTGACTGTCAGAGATGTGATGTGTGAGGCAGCTCAAGACTCTAACACTTCAAAATTATCTCTTTATTCTGTACCGTGCTGCCATCTTATTTTATAATTGGTTTAAAAGTTCTACCATTACTTCTATTCTTTTGGGTAGAAAACTGGGCTGTCTCAGGAGATCACCCCTGAAAAGTCCTTGTATTAAAAAGCCTCAGGATAGGGACCCTTCTCTCCAATTATTTCATTATTTCATTAGCTATATTGTTATAATGCAAACAGAACACAAAGGGAATAAACATCAGGTTTATTGGGTTGGGGGAGAGTTGGGGGTGTACACACAAATGGAATGTCATGGGAAAGGAAGCATGGAGTACGAAAGAGAACCGTGTTCCTTTTGCAAGTTGGCTCTGCTTGTACCAATAACACCACCTTGACATATAAGAAAGCCAAGTTGATATAAATCATTTTTTCAATCATTCCACACATAGAGATTCCACTGTTATCAACAGAAATTTTCTAGAAGACCTGAAGGTAAAGCCTCTAATTAAAAATAAACAACTACACTGTGCAAGCCAAAGCCACACACCTGCCCAGGAGGTACACCAGTGTTGAAGCTAATGACTCCCTCGGGGAGACACATCTGCAAGAATTGCCATTGGATTGTTGAAACTTTTAAAAGTCTATCAAGCTGTAACAATATAAAAAGAGTTGAGTAAAATTTCATTTCAGTTTCTAGAGAATGGTAGGCAATAAACCTGAAGGACAGAAAAATGTTTCAATTGCAGTACAAAAGGCACTGTCAGAAACCAAGTTTTGGGTTGGTTCCAAGTCTTTGCTATCGTGGACAGTGCTGCAATAAAAGGAAAATGTGGCACATATACACCATGGAATACTACGAAGCCATAAAAGGGGATGAATTCATGTCCTTTGCAGGGACATGGATAAAGCTAGAAACCATCATTCTCAGCAAGCTAACACGGGAACAGAAAACCAAACACCGCACGTTCTCACTCATAAGTGGGAGTTAAACAATGAGAAGACATGGACACAGGGAGGGGAACATCACACCCTGGGGCCTGTTGGAGGGGTGGAGAGCTAGGGAAGGGATAGCATTAGGATAAATACTTAAAGTAGATGACGGGTTGATGGGTGCAGCTAACCACCATGGCACATGTATACCTATGTAACAAACCTGCATGTTCTGCACGTGTATTCCAGAACTTAAAGTATAATATAAAAAAAATTAGTGTCAAAAAAATGAAACAAGCTTTATTGCTACTGCAAGTTCTAGTTACCTACATAACAAAACAAAATGATAATTCAAATATCCATATTTTCAAAAGTAGATCTCTAAAAGTTCCTACATAGTTTAAGGTAATTGTATCTGAACAAACAAAACAAGAATTACTGCTATCAAGATTCCTGGAGATATTATATATTGACTGGAATTTCTCAGTTATAGAATCAAATTAAAATTCAGGTAATTTACGTAAGTCATCTTTCTTCCACAAGATCAATTCGATATGACATTACGAGAGGAAGAATTGAGGCAAATTCATATTCAAAAGATGTGTATAATGAAAGAGTATGAGATGTGGTGTCCAGGGCACCTGGGTTTAAATCTTGGCTCTATCATGTTTCATTTCTCTCTGTGAGCTTAATCTTCATGGTTCTCAGTTTCCTCAAGTGTGAAAAAATGGGGATATTACAGTGGTTCTGGGTTGCTGTGAAGTTACAATAAATCAATATTTGTGAAGACACCCGGGTTGATGCCTGTTACATGTAGATTCAGTTGTTTTTTTTTTTTCCCTTTCTGTTACATGTAGATTCAGTGTTTTTTCCCTTTTCTCACTGCAATCATTCCTTCCATGAGAAATGGTGTTGAACATTGGTGTAAGTTATTTTTTTAAAATAAAATTCACATGTGAAGAGTTTTCTGACTGTCCTCCCAATCTTGAGGAAATCTCAATTCATCTGGAGACTGAAGGGGTTTTGCTATCACTTTTCACTTAGTAGTTACTATTTGCTCTGTGGATAAGTATTAAAAAACAGGTACAGAGTGGACTCAGAAATTGAACACAAGTGGCATAAACTTGAAGGGCAGAGATAAAACGTGCACACAGAAAACACATACATCACACGCATGCACATACTCAAGAAACTGACCTTCAAACTGTCTTCATTTTTTCTTTACACCTACTTATGATGTTTGTCAACACAAAATATTATATGATGTCAATATAGGATACCTAGAGCTGCAAAGTTTGAAATAGCTGTTCATATGAAATGTTTCAGTGGACTCCGTAGAACTTAATGCATTACAAGCACTTGATAAATATTAGATTAGAGAAAATCAGCAATGTGTTAGTCACACTAACATTAAACTCATCAGAGAGGTTAATAGTCGATCACTAACATTACATATTTAATAGCACTGATATTATATAGTAATTTAGTTCTCAATAGGATGTGAAGAATTTACAACAACTTGATTTTTTTTAGCAGTTGGAATGTTCATTTTCTTTTCTTACAATAGCCTGCTTCCTAAGAGTTAGGTGGATTCCCAGGTGGATTTAAACATGGTGACTTTTAAAACACCATATTATTTATTGATGCAAGTTTCTAGTTTTGAAAAGACTCCAGGATAGTTTCTCCCTGGTTTAGTATTTTGGATGGCAACAGCTGCATTCTCTACTTGGATCCAGAGTCATTTTTTGGCAGGCCTTCCTCTGGACCTGTGGATGTACTGCTCATTCTAGTCTCACCTGCCAGCCTGGTCTTGCTGCACCTGCAATGTCTGGCACACAGTACCTTTGGTGATATGACAATTTAAAAGGGACAGGCAAATAGCATCTTCTTTCTAAGTTGGGGTTCTCATACTGCTGTCAGACATGAACAGTTGAAAGCAGAAAACAAGAGGGCCCAGGATTAAGGGGGGAGAAAGTAGGATGGAAAAGTTGGAAAGGAGAATATTAAAGCAAAGGAAAAGAGAAGGGAAGAAAGTGCAGATCAGATGAGGGAGACAGAGATTAAGCAAATGTTCAAGAGAGATGAGAAAACACAAAGTTTAGAAATTAGGGATATAGTTCTGAAAGACGTCTGGAACCAGGAAAAAAAATAACAGAATGAGAACTGTCAGGAAAAAGTAGCCAATACCAGACTTTCCTTCGAAAATTGTCTTCTTTATCTACTCTTCCTTATTCAGCAGCCTATTTTGTAGAAGCAGAAGTGGAACAAGAATGGTCTAAGGTAACTAGAAGGCCTAAGTTTCAGAATTGACAAACCAAGTATGAGTGGGGGCTATATTGGAAAGCAAAGGCATGAAAACTTTACCTCCTTTGATCAGAGAAACATTTAATTACAGTAAATCTTTTGTTTTACCTAAAGCCAGGTAGACTTATGTTAGTAGAATAACTAGACTGGCATCTGTCTACAGGTTATGAGTGAGAAGAGAGGCCAGACTCAAGCAGAAGGTCTGTGCTGGGAAGAGTTTAAGCTAAGGCTGGACAGGGGTACAGTGTAGGAGATTATGCAGAATATCAAATATAGTTAGAGGGTTGCAAGTAGTTCTTCAACAGGAGACTGCCACAATGACAGTACTATTTTATTTACTTATTTATTTATTTTTTAAGATGGAGTCTCATCCTGTTGCCCAGGCTGGAGAGCAGTGGCGTGATCTTGGCTCACTGCAACCTCTGCCTCACAGGTTCAAGCAATTCTCCTGCCTGAGCCTCCCGAGTAGCTAGGATTACAGGCACCCACCACCATGTCCAGCTAATTTTGCATTTTTAGTAGAGACGGGGTTTCACCACATTGACCAGGTTGGTCTCGAACTCCTGATCCTCCCATCTCAGCCTCTCAAAGTGCTGGGATTACAGGTGTGAGCCACCGCACCCAGCTGACAGTACTATTTTTAAAAGATTACCATGGAAATCAGGTGGAGGATGGACTAGAAGTGGAGGAAGCTATGAGGCTGTTGCAGTGAGCTGGGTTTGTGGAGACAGAAGTAAGGGAGACTAGACTATCAATAAACTTATCAAGAGGCAGCCTCATAGGCTAGTTTCTGTTCTCTTTCCTAAATACTCAGTGTATAGTATCTATTTCCTTTTGCAGAATTTCTCTTTAGACTTCTTGATCACTGGAACTATTACCACTGTCAATCCCTACGGATTATTTAAACATTTATGCCTCTTAGGCAAACAAACCTGAAGTAGGAACAGATATACTCTAAAGCATTCTTTGAGCATCTTATTACTCCCCAAAGGTGTTATGTGTTCTTTTGATTGTCAACTTTAATCATTTTTTCATTCTTGATGAATAGCTGTATTCCTAATGCTTTTTTCTCTGAAATATCTTGCCAATTTTATTTGTTAAATCCAAACTTTATTTTATTTCCGATGTGTTTTTCTTGTACTTCTCAATCTTCCCTGCTGTTTTTCTGCACCTACCAGAAAGCCCATTATAATAATCTTTTTTTATTCCCTCAAAGTTTTTAATAAAGAGGATTAAACTGGAGAACAAAACAAATTGATTACATATTAGTAACTAGACATTTTGAGAAGTGCCTTCACTTAATTGTCAGGTTAAGTGGCAAAGTTCATAATAAATCAACTCAAAATCAAGTTTTTTTAAGGCTAAGATACACAATGTCAAGGGAAATAAAGTCCTGCTTCAATTTGCATTTCCATTCCTTTTAGAAAGATTCAGAGAAAGGACCAGATGTTGAAAAGTAATAACCAGGGCTCCTTGCCCAATTTTATGTGATACCTTTGGGGTCTTTGTTGAGTGCTTGGCCAAGCTTACAGTCTTAATTCTGACAGTTTACAGCGCTTTTAAATTGCCTGGGTAGAAATCACAATGCCAGTAGTCAAGCAGATCAAGTCGTCTGATATGATTGTATCTCTGACCTTTACCAAGAACACAACAGGGATCAATTATTTTCATTGCCTGATGGATTCCAGAGGAAGCCTGGACTACAAATGTAGCGGAAAAAATATGATGACTGTGTGCAAAGTATACGCATCAAGGTGGTGTGCCAGAAGGAAGAGATGAAAGGTGAGAGGGAATGAGGGGCAACAAAGAACAATCTCAGGGTTCTGCTTCAGGCCAGCACTGCCAGGCAAGGTGAAGAGTGATAGATGATCCATTCTACTCTGTTTCTGACAAGACTCCGAGTATAAATCCCAAGAACAGTGAGAATTAGAGCTTCTTTATCACCTTCATAGAACAGTAGCAAACATAATTTTGGGTAAAAGAAACAGGCATCGTTCCAGGGCCCCTTTTGTGGAATAAGCTAACAGCCCATGAGTCACGGTTGTTTTTCCTCTTTTCAGGGAAGAGCTTACAGAGTATAGTAACTTCCCATGCTGCTGCATTTTAATGGGGGACTATGTACAAGTACAAAGCTCAGCCATTCAGTTGACACCACTGCCTACACATGTTTTGTTGGTCTGTTACCATCATAGTTCAAAATGCTAATGCCGCACTTGCTTGTGCTGAGATTTTTCTTAGATTATCTGTAAATCTATTTGATTGCATATCAAATGAAGTGGACTACACATTGGTTTACTGAAAAGAATATTCACAGAACCAAAGTGAACCCATTTTATATGACTCTATTTGTAATCATAGCTGCTAGTTATGGCTTTTTCTTTTTTTTCCATATGCCAACCCATGTGCTAAGTTTTTTTCATGAGAGGAAAAAACTGAGGTATGGAGAGATCAGGTAACTTGCCAAAGTTCACTCTGTCACAATTCGAATATAAATCTCAGCACAAGGAGCCAAAGCAATGTCTAACTCCTCTGGGAAGTCTTGCCTGGTGGAGTGAAGAAGCCCAGTCTTCCCCTATCCAAGAGTGGAAAGGCCTCTCCCCCAAAATATGGCAACTGTGATAAGATCAGCTGGGAGGCAGGAGTTTCCTCTTCAACCCTTGAGAAAAAGGGTGAAGCATGAAATTGTCTGCAGGCCCCAGGTCTGGGCTGCTCTCTGAGGTATCATTGGCATATCAGTCTTACTCCATTTTCATTACAATCTAATCTCTTCCCCAAAGCATTTTCTAATTGTGTCACTACCCTGTTACAAAACAGAAGCAAAAACAAATATCTTTTAATATATCTCCCAGTGCCCTTGGCAATTTCCTAGAGAATAGAGTTTCAGTGATTTTCCCAGGCTCATCTTCTTTTATTCCACTTCTGACATCCGGAGCTTGGAGCAGCCACAGGACTGCTCACAATCATTCTGTTAATTCTTTGGGTTTTTTTCCTTTGCACTTTTGCCTTCTCATTAGTTAGCATCCTCATTGGCCCATCTCTTTTATCTTCTATCCATCCTGTCTATGCTAGCTCAAATGTCCTTGATCTATTCTCACACTCCTACTTCTACTCTCATGGAATTTTAATGGAACCTCCTGACTTTCAGGTATCTTATCAAGCTTTGTATGATAACATGACTGTCTTTCTATATTTTAAGCTACTTAAAGGCAGAAATTATTCTATGCACATTTGTTGTAATTCTTACATGGTACCTAGTGATTTATAAGTATTGATTTAATGTATAATATACTTGTTATGCATGTTCCCACCCCACAGATTCATATTTAGTTCTAAGAAGCTTATAGTCACCCAATAAATATTGGTTAGCTTACGCCTCGGTAGTTTCATTGTTAATCATTTTACATATTTTCCAACATCACCACCTGTCCTTAATAAAAAAGCAAACAAAACAACAAACTCTTTATCATAACTTTGACATAAGTCCTATAAATACTTTATGAAACTGAGAATTTTTAAAAATCAAATTCTGAAGAATCATATTACTTAGATGGAGTGACCTAAGTATATTTCAATTCACTTTTGACAAAAGTAATTTCGACTCTCCCGTGCCTTCATTAAATTTGTTTCTCTTTAAAAAAATATTTTTATGAACTCGTGGCTATACATAGGTCGGGGCATTTTTGTACTGCTCTTTTTATTTGGTGTCTATTATCCTTTTAGTCTCACAAAGCCCATCTCATCATTTAGTTCTGGGAATAAGCCTCATGCATCTTATGCCTTTTCAAAACGGTGGGTGGATTTCTATGTAAGCAGCTTTTAAAATCAGACGTTCAAATCCTGATATTCATTTTATTTGCCAAATGATTCTCATTTGGAGAAATTTCTCTTGAGAAAACAGAGTGGGATGTGGAAGCAAAACCCCCTGAGAGACTGGGAGGGGAACACCTTTTCATTCTGAGCTCCTGGCACACAGGGTAGCCTTTTGGTGACAGCACAATGCAAGCCGGACTTTTATCTTGATGTGCCTGCAAGCTAGTCAATTACTTTGAGACATACTCCAGTGATGCTTTAGTCTTTCCCCTTCCCATTAACATGCCCAAATCAGGATGACAATAAATTCTGAAAGAAGCTAGTTTAGCCTGGACATCAGGACTTTACTTTTCCCTCCAGTGTTATGATATACTGTGCTGAGTTTCATGAATTTTACTTAATTCCTTCTCATAGCTATCTATTATGTAATTTCAATTGGCACCCAACACCGAGTAATGCTTTTGTGTTTTTCTGAAAGAGTGGATTCTCCCCACATGAATCCTTCTCCATGGCCTCACTTAACTAATCTCTCCAGAATCTTGGCAGGATGGACTGTGCTGTAATCCAGAGCAGTTTTGCCAGTACCATGTGGGATTCATATTTGAGAGAACTTAGAGCAATGCAGGCTGAGGTGCAGCAGGTGCGGATGGGCTGAAAGCCTAGACCCTCCTGACCCACCAGAGCCAGGCCTCTAGAGTTTGCAGAAAGAGGGACAACTGCTCTGCAATATGGCTCATCTCTGCTATGCTGGGTTTCTATGAGCAGCATTACATTCAGACTGGGTGTCAAATTGTTTAAGGGTCTCTCACAACACCAAAGGTTTCCCTCCTCCAGCTTCCTACTTAATCTATTGACTATTTCCTGAAAAATGAGTAGAAATACTAATGTTCTATGAATCAGTATTTGTGTCTGAAGATAGGCTCAAATTTTCTAATAAATGTGGGCAAGAGCCTGATAGTCTATCCTCGTTGTACCCACTGTGTGGGCAGAGCATGATGTTTTCACCACTCTTTCAGGACACATTTGACCAGCAGAAAAGCAACCACAAAGAAGACCTGAATCAGAAAACATGCTCCAGTGGAAATGTATGCTCTAAATTACCAAACAAAGTTGTTCTATGGTCTGTGGCTTAATTAAATGCTGTGAGGCTGCCTGAATTGCTTAGTTCTCCAGGTAGTATTGTCCTTTTGACTAAGCTTTCATACTAATTAATTGGCCTGCTGCTGTATTTCAGGAGGGGATTCTGAAAGATTGGTTACTAGGACATTTTAGTTTGAAAGAAAGGAGATCCTACTGAGATTCTGTTTCCTGTTACAGTGAATTAGGGTTTTTTCTTTTTTCTTTTGTATTATGTTCCTTATATGTTTTGTTTGTTTTGTTTTGTTTTGTTTGTTTTTTTGTAGTTACAGAAGCATGTAATTTTGTTTTGCCATTAAAGCCTGCCTGAGTTATTTGCTGTTTAGAGCTACAGGATAGCTTTGTCTTTGAGAACTAGGTTAGATATTATGTGCCAGGCATTGTGCTGAGGTTTTGGAATTAGAAAAATTGATTAAAACCTGTTCCCTACTCCTAAGAAATAAAAGCAAATATTTGGATGGCACTTGTTATGTATGTATCAGGCTCTCTTCTAAGTGCTTCACATATATTAACTCATTTAATCTTCACAATATTGCCATGAAGTAGATTTATTATTATCTATTTAATACTATTATTCCCCTTACATGTATCAGTCTATTGGGGCACAGAGAAGTTAAAACACTTGCCCAAGGTCACACAGATAAGAAATGATGGAGCCAGAATTCAAAACTTGGCAATCTTAGGCTGGAGTCTTTGCTTTCAACCACAATATAATACTGCTCTCAGGAAGACACAGACTGAAATCAAATATATGTAGAGCAGTGAGAGAGGTTCCACAATAGGGTGGGGGTGACTAATGGGATACAGGTCAGTTCTACCTGGTGAGATGAGGGGAAGATTTAAGATTTGACAGCCACAAGTCCTGAGTGCCTTGTGGCTTTGTCCACTGACTTCCACAGGCCATCTGGCCTTGGGCTTCCATTATAATGAGGAATATTCTCCCACATACAGCAGAATAGAGAGGAAACTTGAAAACCAGAAACATATATTTTTGAAAGTCTCAGCGTCTTTCCCCCCTCCTTGCTCTGGCTGTCAGCTCTCTTTTGAGGAATGTAGCTCCTGCCGATGACTAGGGAGCCCAGCCAGAAACCAGAAGCACAGACGCCTCACAACCGTGGGAGGCCTATGACTACAGCAGCTGAAAGCAGTAGGAGGCTTTTCTCTAATACATTTTTTTTCTTGTTGGAGGCTTTTGTTGGACAGACAAGATACCAAGAAGGAGTACTGGCTACCTAGTATAAAAAGATGAAATGTGAGGGTAGTTTCAGTTTCAAACAAGCGAACAGGTTTTTCCTCGGTCCTCCCAGTATCTCCCTCCTTAATTTCTAGGCTCAGGACAAACCTGGCATCTCTCATTAACGGGCTGGATTCCATAGGCTTAGAAATAAGGCATACCAGGCCAAAAGAGGTCTACATTTTACGTGGATTGGTTAGGCCAACAGGTATTAACCTTGACAATGGTAATGTCAGGATGAAGCATATTTCTCAAAATTTTCAAAAATAGTCATTCTGGAGTGTACAAATATATTCATGTATAATTACAGTCTGATAGATCTGAATCAACTGAAGTAAAATTTTAAATGTAGGCAAGAAAGCATCATTACTTAAGAAATAGCTAGGTAAATACACACACACACACACACACACACACACACACACAGAGTTCTTGACTAATAATTTTTCGCCTTTACGATAGTGTGAAAATGATACACGTTGAGTAGAAAATGGAATGCTCCCACAATTCTGGGCAGCAAGAGTGAGCTGCAGCTTCCAGTCAGTCACAAGATCACAACCGATACTCCGTAGTGCACTGTGTTGCCAGATGATCTTACTCAAGTGTAGACTAATGTAAGTGTTCTTAGCATGTTTAAGGTAGGCTAGGTTGGGCCGGGCGCGGTGGCTCACGCCTGTAATCCCAGCACTTTGGGAGGCTGAGACGGGTGGATCACGAGGTCAGGAGATTGAGACCATCCTGGCTAACACAGTGAAACCCTGTCTCTACTAAAAAATACAAAAAACTAGCCAGGTGAGGTGGCGGGTGCCTGTAGTCCCAGCTACTCGGGAGGCTGAGGCAGGAGAATGGCGTGAACCCGAGAGGCAGAGCTTGCAGTGAGCTGAGATCCGGCCACTGCACTCCAGCCTGGGCGACAGAGCCAGACTCCGTCTCCAAAAAAAAACAAAAAAAAGGTAGGCTAGGTTAAGCTATGATGTTCAGTAGGTTAAGTGTATTAAATGCATTTTTGACTTAGTATCTTTTCAGCTTACAACGTGTTTATTGGGGCATCACCCCATCATAAGTTGAGGAGCATCTGTGTGTGTGTGTGTGTGTGTGTGTATATATATATATATATATAAAATTTATTTATTTATTTATATGTATTTAATATGCCATATGAGGTGTGAGGAAGTGAGAAGGTGAATTCTTGAAACAGAATTCTTGTTATAGGAATGCAAAGATCAGAACTTTTTTAAAAGTTTTCATTTCCAAGTATTACATTAAGTTTCTTACTTAGTATTAATATCTAAATGTGATATTAATGATAGTTTAAATATAGTGATCATGTTCCTTTATGCCAGAAATTGGTTACATATATTTTTTATTATCTTTAATTCTCAGAATAACCTTCTAAGACAATATTATTACTCCCAATTTACAGGGAAAAAAAAAAAAAAAAACAACTGAGACCAAATCAGAAAGGATAGAAAAGCAAAGACTCAGGAAGTTGAACCTGGAACCCATGGTCTTCACCAGGACACTGCTCTGGTTCTTATAGCAAACAATGAATAAATGTTCACTGATTTTTGCCTGAACGTGCTTGTAATGTCGTAAGTCCAAAAGAGTCACAGATTCAAAAGGGTTAATATAGAATTTGTTGAACTTTTGCTTATGATTAGCTATCAATGCTATTCGTAAAAAAACACATTGGGCAATATGAAGAGATGAAAATATCATAAACAATGGGGGGGAATAATGTACAAGATAATAGAGGAATACTAATATCTCAATTGTCATACTGATTTGATTCACCACTAATATACTGCTGTTATGCATCATAAGGAGTTGTCAGGGCTCATTGAATTAAGTTATCTTACAATTAACATTTTTTAATGTCTTGATGAAGGGAGGATGAAGTTAAGGCAAAGTGTTTCTTGCCTTTTCATGAAAGCAACTGACCAGAATGTATGAATACTTTTATTGTGTGACTAGATTAAAACTTTTTTTCCAAGATGCCTTGTTGTATTGAAAATGCTAAAGATCACTAAGGGTATCTCTGTGTGCATAGACAATTGGAATCTTATAAGTGTAGTTATGAATTTTGCATCTCAAAGCCCTATTATATGAAGAAACATTTTCCCTCGAAAACATGTTCACAAAGAATTAATAAGAAGAAAACACCTTATGTGCAAAGGAGAGTATTAGTATAAACCAGCACCAATGTTTCCAAGCTCAGAACACTATCCATGGCATAGAATGCAGTAATGAAACAGCAGTAAAAATAATAATAGTTAATATCTGTTAAGTTCTTACCATGTGCCAGATACTTTTCAAAGCACTTCACTTGTAGTATATCATTTGATGCTTACAACAAGACTATGAGGTGGGTACTATTATCATTTTACAGATTCTGAAACTAAAGCAAGAGTGACCAAGTAATTTTCCCAAAGTCTGTGGGCAAGTGGTGGAATCAGGGAGCCCACTGTGGGCAAGTGGTGGAGAGAGGGAGAACACAAGTTCTGGGCTTGTGTTCTTAATCGCCATTTCTCTTTTTTCTTAATAATAACAATAATAATGATAATACAAATAATAATGGGAGGTGGGAGAAGCATGAGCTCTATAGAAATCCATAGCAGCAGATCACAAAACTCTAAAATGCAGCCAATGATACCACCTGAAGCTGACATTGTGGCAACTGAGATGATAGCTGCACACCTTCTGAAGTCCTTTGGGAGTGCTGACTCTACAAATCCATGGGGGCTCCTTAGGCTGTGCCAACTCCAGGGTGACTTTACACAATCTGGTGTCCTGTATTTACCAGTGTACCACATTGTGTTTCTGCTGGATACATATGAACTGCAGAGCAGCAGCTCATGCTACCCATGAGAGAAATGGTGTTGACTGGTGTAGAGCCACATGGCAAAAAGTCAATTTTTAAGTGAACAGATGGAGTAGAGGCTTAAGAAAGACTATAGTGGGCCAGGTGCAGTGGCTCATGCCTGTAATCCCAGCACTTTGGGAGGCCGAGGTGGGCAAATCATGAGGTCAAGAGTTCAAGACCAGCCTGACCAACATGGTGAAACCCTGTCTCTACTAAAAATACAAAAATTAGCTGGGCATGGTAGTGCGTGCCTGTAATCCCAACTACTCGGAGGCTGAGGCAGGAGAATCGCTTGAACCTGGGAGGCAGAGGTTGCAGTGAACTGAGATCGCGCCACTGCACTCCAGCCTGGTGGCAGAGCGAGACTCCACCTAAAAAAAAAAAAAGAAAGATTATAGTAATGGTTTTGTGTTCTTTTTTAAAAACCATTTTATTGAGGTATGGTTGACAAATAAAAAGCTGTACATATTTAATGTATACAATTTGATGGGCTTGGAGATAAGCATACACTGTAAAACCATCACCACAATCTACACCATAAACATATCCATATCTATCACCTCAAAAAGTTTCCTCTTACATCTATACCACAAAGGAGCATGCTCCATAAGGCTAAAAGGTACTCAGAATGGAAAGTGATGAAAGGAGGAATGGAGAGGTGGGCTAACTTCACATTATCTGCACCCTGTTCATTTATTCACTCTCAGAAAAGCCCTGAGATCATCCGCTCATGGCTAATGAAGACCTTGGAAAGCCCTTTCCTGAGCCCGGGGGATTAAAAAAAGGTTAAAACGAGAAGCACTTCACATATTGTACATGTGCATTTTAAAAAAAGAAATAAAAAGCGAAAAACTTTGATGGGAATTTATTTGAGCATTTCTTTCTTGCGGGGATTTCCTTCCTCCCCACCTGCCCTGTAGCATTTTTAATTTTAGATTGATTCAGATACGGAATGACTTAAACTTGAGAGGTTGTTTATTTGCTTCCTGTTAAAAACTTCTTGGAATGTCTCCTGACCACAGCCTGAATTCATAAGATTGCTTATTTTAATTTCTTCTTCTCCATTTGGCCTTGTGTTGATATCTAGATACTAAATATCATTTGTGGATGTGATTAAAATGGTTCATATTTCCTACTTCTTGATGGTATCCACTCCCTCTTCCTAAGCATAAATGGAGACATTTTACAGAAATATGCTAAATACAAGATATTGTATAATTCCAGAAGAATTGTCTTTGCAATCCAAAGTAATTCATTATTATTCTTTATACAGTCTTGCTGAATTTTTTACCTTATGAGAAAGCCTAAAGTTTATGCCAAGTTTGAATGAAGTAAAAAGTTTATTATTTAATACCATCCAAAGGACTATAGCAAATGCTTAGTTGCATGGAGATGCAGCAATTAAAGGAAAAGAGGAGAATGGCTAGGCCTAGAGCCACCTTATAGCATGTATGTTTGAACATGGCATTTTAAAAAAATATTTCATGGATTCTCCTTTCCTCCAGAAAGAACTGACCCTTGAAATTCAAGAGAAATTCCATTAGTCTCAAAACACTCAAAAGGACATCATAAATAAGTATTTTCACATTATCCCATGTACTGTGAAAATATCTACTCATCTACTAAAGTTTTTAGAACTATACCTAGTACTGAGCATTATTTGATATATAATGATAATGTTTTTAATATTGTGTCCTCTATAACAAAAATATATTTTAAAAATAATAATGCAATAACAGATCATTGCATGTATTTTATAGGAAACTTTTTTTGCATATTATACTGGTATCTGGATCATATATTATGATTATATAATATGTATTTTTATGACTTCATGAAAAGAGGAATAATAATATAATTATACATAATTAATCTCAGCTACTGCCTCCCCCAAAAAAGTGAAATTAAAAAACGCCAGAAATAATACCACACATCTACAGCCATCTGATCTTTGACAAACCTGAGAGAAACAAGAAATGGGGAAAGGATTCCCTATTTAATAAATGGTGCTGG